>NC_135517.1:9691000-10032000 GCF_051989575.1 Stigmatopora nigra | reverse complement strand
TGAGAGAAAGGACACAATACCTTGCGTTATTGTGAGATCAAAGTGACGCATGTCATTGAGAAATCAAAAGGCGTTTCACTATCAGGACCCAAAGCAGACCGGTAGAAACTGGTGTATGGTGTGTCTCTTGCAAGTTTACACGTCTGAGAGTCTTAAAGAAATGTGAGGAATGGCTCATCATTGAAAGATTTTCACATTTGGGGGGGGGGGGGTGTAAAGCCAGCTTTGTTCTATAACAGTTAGGCACTGCTTGCCAATGCTGTATCATATTCATTGGAATCGTTGATGTATTTTTATTATGGAAGATTGAGATAGAAAATGTAAGGCAGGAGGTTCAATATTCAAATATTGCCTATTTGCATTATTGTGATCTATTTTAAAACAGAACTCTTTTAAACTTTGCACATTAACTGGTTGCTTTTTGAAGTGGATACGAACTATACTGCATCAGTTGGAGATATAATAAATGTCGAAATATAACCTTTTTAACTCAACATGAGTGTGGGGGCACATTAAAAGGTTAAGATTCGGTTTGTGATCGGACTAATTGGCACAGCTTTTGTAATAGATATCTAATGATATTTTATCCAAGTCTACCTAAAATCGACACTACAATTATAAACAGAATTTAGTACAAGTAGAAAAAAAACATTTTTCTTTTAATACAAAAGAAAGGATAGGAAGCAAGAATGGAAAAAAAAATCCGTCCGTAGTTAAATTAGCTTTTGATAAAAGACACCAGAAATGAGCTTGTAAGACATTTTTCATCCCAAATGATTAATGTCCTGGAAGTGAAACCATCCTGCAGGATCATTGCTTGTGTCAGCACCATGACCTCAAGCCTTTATGCAAGTTCTAGTCCGTAGGCTTATAAGTTGACTTATAGCTTCCCAGAATCAATTTAAGACCATTCATTTACACTATGCATCGAGCCCAGAAGCCTTGTAACATGGCCACCATGGCTAATGTAATTAGTCTATAGTTATAAAAAGAATGGCGGTAATGGATTGTTGAATTCCGGAGCAGAAGTAATCTGTTTCATGACATAAAATTTCTATTATGTTATTGTATCGAAAAGGGATGACAGACTTGAATGTGGAGAACGGCAAGTGTGATAGACAAATCCTACATTAGCGCATGAGCGTACCACGGTAATGACAAGCGTGAACGCATTTAGAGCTATAACTCTCTGTCCTGTTGGCGCTGTCAGTCTTAGACGGCCCTCAGGCAGCCTTGAGCGCAAGTGTGGGTGGGAGTGCCTCGGGTCTTTCACTGAGAGGGCCAATATAGACTCGGCTGTCTGCTGGAGGGTGAAATGAACCCAGGTAGAGCATACTGAGTAGTGCTTGGTGTAGTGAGACCAGATGGAAGGCTCTTCAACCTTTACCCCTCCTGCATGTTTCCAGCTGATAAATTGTTTGCTATAATAAGGGAGCTAGGAAGGCCGGTCTTTTTTCTTTCTTTCTTCTAAGTTCTCCGTTTGTGAGGGTTTCAGAAAGATCTTTCATTTCTCAGGCAATTTCAACTTGGATGGATGTACTGACCCAAAATTGTGCATAATTGTGAATTATAAGCAGAATTTTTAGTTTGTTTATTCCAAGAAATCCCAATAAAACACATGCAAATGGCACACCACTAATACAACTTGCTTCCTTATTCCTTAAACATGCTTCAGGTCCAATGTCCAATGTCTCCCAATATTCAGCTTTGTCACGGCTGTATGATTTAAAGGCTGATTTCTTGGTATTTTTTATCTATGTTTTTTAATTGAGAAATGTATGTACTGTTTTGGTACTTGAAATTGATTTTTCCCATGAGTTAATATGCAAGAGTCGTTTTCAAAAGGATTTTTAAAAATTGAATCATATATTATGTGACCTTTTAAGACTTTGAGTTGCACTGTAACTGTAGTGTTTGACCTTTTAATAGATGGTCAGTTCAAGTTGGTCTCATTTGCCTCAGTAAGAAGACAGATTGCAATGAAGTCCTCCAGACTCACTATTGTGTTCTCATTAAGTCTCTGATAATTAGCAGCTTACAGCAAAGGGGCAAGTAGAAATAAAACAGCGATTTTCATTGTAAAACCTCCCTCTGCAAATTAAAGTGAGAAATTGAATTAAAAGCACTTCTTAGCCAACCATAAAGTATGTAATGGGGAAAAAGCAGTAGTCTAGACTAGGTTGACATTTCCTCACAAACAACATCTTATACATGCTGTACATGCTATTTTTGATGTCCAATTAACCAGAATGCACACCGATTGTACCTCACAATCCCATTATCCTGACATAGGAAACAGCTTACAGGAATTCAGAATTTTCCTGCCATAATTCCCATGAGCTGCATACAATAATGCCATTCTGTCTCTTCTAAAAAAAAACAGATAAGGGAGGAAATAGGAATATTCTTGCGCTTTCAGTCACATTCTGGGCGCCAACTTTTTGTATAAAATTCATCTCAACGATTTCCCATCACAGACGAAAAACAAAAACCATGTTGTTTCATACCTGAATGGCCAATGGTGGACTTTCCATTTCTCCCTTTTATTGTCTCTTGAGCAAAATGCTGTGCATACATTGCTTTTGTCTCATTAGTGTTTGAATGAAGTAAAGACATCACCATTCCTTTGCAGACAGCATACGAGACAATGTTATATAGCTGTAAAGAAATAGAAAATAGTCACATAAATACTTAAAGTTCTGTGACATACATAATACATAATTGCATGCACAAGCACGATTCAAGGCCAACTGAAGGCTAACATTACCATGAAAAGGCAGATAGTTTCTCAAAGTACATTCTTATAATAAAACATTTTATAAACACACATTTCATAAATACTGTCTTTATCGCCCGGCGGTTGAGTGGTTAGCGCATCAGTCTCACATTGGGTTCAAATCCAGGTCAGTCCACCTGTGTTGAGTTTACATGTTCACCCAGGCCTGTGTGAGTTTTCTCCGGGTACTCCGGTTTCCTCCCACATTCCACAGACATGCATGGTAGGCTGATTGGACATTCTAAGTGTGAGCGTGAATGGTTGTTTGTCTCCTTGTGCCCTGCGATTGGCTTGCCACCAATTCAGGGTGTCCCCCGCATCTGGCTCAAAGTCAGCTGGGATAGGCTCCAGCATGCCCCATGACCCTAGTGAGGATAAAACGGTTCATAAAATGAGATGAGATGAGATCTACATTTCGCATAAAGCATGCAGTATCTACTGCAGAAACACTGCAGTGTCCAAGGGTGACAACAAAAGCTTAGTAATTGCAAATCTCTCTTCCCTTTCTCTATTGGATGTTGCGTTCTATACTATAGAGGCTAAGCTAGTGTGCTGAGGTAGTAGGAAGCCAAACCATTCCCTCTAATAAGCCCCTGTGGGAGCAATATGAATGCTACTGCAAGGAGATGCAAGCCATTTGCAGAGTGAGAGCCGCCGATGTATGTAGCAGGGTGCATATAAAGGAAAGTGTTAAAAGTGACTGTTATAGGATAACAAGCCAATATCACACTCCTCTGTGTGAAATCCTAACACAATGCTGTTACAATAAGGTGTCATCTGTAATTGTATCCAGGCATGTAGGGCAACACCCAACATATTTTTGTATTGGGCGTTGACTGCTCAGTTTACATTGATGCACAGCCATTTTCAACAGAATTAATGTCTGATTGCCATCAAGTGTGATGTTGACAGGCCCAAGCACATTGTGAGTTTCTGCTCCAGGTGTCAAAATCAACCTCAACTCTCGCCTCCAGCAGAATGTTGACAGTGGAAATGAGGGACATTGAATCATGCATAAGCCATGTTTTTGGTACCTCTGTCATTGAGGTTAATGACCGGTGTTGCTGTTGGTGCCTATTTTTGTGACAGCAATCCTTTGTTTGTAGATACCAGCAATGAGGATTCCATCAAACTGAGGAAGGAGTCCTCTAGGGCTACAATGGCCTCTGTGACAGCTGACAGATACTGGCAGGCGTTTTCTATTGTTTGAAAGAGCTCCCAATGCAATTACATCATTTCTTCAAACTGTGATGTCAGAGGGTAACATATCAGTGTCAAGTTGATGAAAACCTATGGGAGAAAGTGCCGTGAATGAAATATGAAGAATGATTTGCTGACATGTGACTTTTCCTTAAAAAAAAATTGGTGTTGTTGTTGCCCTTGTCACAATTAGTATCCAAGTGTGTCATTGGAAGATGTTATATGGGCCTCGATCTGATTAATTTCCTGGAGGCCTGGCCCCATGGCTGCAGGAGCTTTCATTTTCTATCAGGTCCATAGATCTCCTGCCATTTACAGCTGGTGATTCTGCTGCCGGAATCTCAGGTCTTATCTATGTCCCAGTCCTATCTCCCAACTTGTCCCTGTAACCTGACTGCAGGAGGATTAGCCCTCAGACCTTTTGTTCGCTTGGCAATTTCCTTTTAGCGAATAAGGAAGGTAGACCTATATAAGCCAAGATTAATGTGGTTCCTAAGGAGTTCTAAGCATGTTTTACCATGGCTCAGACAGATATGGTAAAGGTCACTCCTTTTTAAAATGTAATGCTTGTCATTTTACAAAAACCAGGGGTTAATTCCACTTTCAAAGACACAGAACTTGGATAGCAAGTTTAGTCAAAGAATTATATGGCATACGTATTGTGAACACCCTCATCACATTAGAGTCAAGTGAATTAGTGGTTTGAAATGAAAAGATGGGAAATGAGTCACTTTAAATTGGTTATGATGACATATACAGTGGATCAGGGTCAATCCACTGCTACATAAGCCGTGACCGAAAGACCAAACCGAGGAAGTTGAAGGCTCTAATGATTGGACCTTCTGGTTGGAATCGCAAGCTCAGGCAATTAGCCGCTGAAAGGCCAGCGTTGAACTCTGACCATGTCTCCTCTACGACCATTCTAAAGGGAATCCTGGTTTGTTCATTAAGTGAAATAGTTTCTCCTGTCCATAACTGAGAATTATACTGGTGTCAACAGCCACAATTGGCTCCGATTTCTGCTCAGTGCTTCGACAAGAAAGAGGGAATGAGTTCTGCTGACACTGAGACCAGAGGGAATAATGAATGTTCTTGAAACAAAACTGAACAGTCCGGGGCACGTCTCGTCTCTCGCCCAGAGTCAACTGGTATTGACTGCAGCTAATGAGGATGAGCAGTGCAGAAAAGCCGTCTCGCATTCCTTCAAATTGTTTGACCATCTGCACTCATCTATTTTGTCCCTCAGAACGGTCATTCAGACAGAGTTGGAAATCTGTCACAGATTCTGTTTGTACTGAGATACTGCACTCGTGCCTCACCCTGATCCGAAGTGCTTGTCTCAATCTGGAGTTCTCTAATCTCATGGGAAAAGTGTGGAAAATTTACAACAAGACCTACATACTATCTTTGCTTATTTTCCACATCATGAGCATCGTAATGCAATTCTAAAAATACAGAATGTCATAAAGGTGTTTTTTAAAAAGTTATTTCATCATCTTTTCAAATCATTAAAAGGCTAAAGCCTAAAAAAAATAATTAGTCAGTAATTCACATAAAAATACCAAATTGTAATAATATAACAAGTTAGAAAAAACATTTTCAAGGCAATATACACAACACCACTATGTGGTAAAATATGAAATACAAAAATCAATTAGCATTACTCTATCAAAAAGGAGCCTATAGTGTTATACTGCATGGTAATAAAGTATCCTATGAAGAGTTTTTTTTAATTCTTTAAATGCATTACTACACATTTTTTATTTCCTTCCACCCACGCTTCAGTCATTGGAAGTGGAAACAGTTGAAGCAGAAAAGAAACTGTCACTTCATTTTTTTAAATCCTTAATGGTTGTAAGAAAATTACAATGGAGCTGAAAGCAAGTGGCAAGCTTACAATAGATATGAGTCAATCTAATTGTCAGTGTTGTGGTGGTGTTCAAAGTGCACTTTCCTTTCCACCTCTGCAATAATAAGTGTATTATTTGAGCTCCGTGTGGAAAACGTTTGCTTTTTATGGCTCCAGATTGAAGTTTTAGCTCAAAGATTTTTCAAATAACCAAAATGATGTAAAACATCCCCATTACCCTCCTACCCCCAAACACATTCCCCAGCCCAACACACACTCACCCCAATCTAAGAATAAAACAATTTCTCGGTGTCAAAGTGATTAACCTAAAATGAAGAGACATAATTTATTCGTCATTTGCATGGCGGGTCACCAAACAGCCATGCACGCATGAGGTTCTATTTTGAGACTCTTTGAGACGGAAGAAAAAAAAACATGATTGACAAGGAGCAGCTGGGAAGGAGGATAAAGCAAGGGTAGGATACAAGAACACAGGTGTCAGTCACTATGCTTCATTAGAACAAAGGCTGTGTATTAATAAAAATATGATGCTTTTGTCTTTGACAACTTACCAGCACACCAAGACTTTTTTTTCCACAAATGAATAAGACTATGAAATCACATACATGTACACAGAAACACAAAATTCTTAAATTTGTAATAACCACAGCTCCATTTTCTTGAAAGAAATACCACATTAATTCGAATACAACCCTAATTTTTATTATTGAGTGAGGCATTTGGAAAATAGACTATTCAATGGCTTGTGCACAATGTCTGTGTGCCCACTAAGTGTTCAATTAAATAACTAAGTCAAATGTTTATTTACCTATAAGCCCAATTGGATCAGAACACAAAACATTGATAAAAATTTATATATTTTATTCTTTTATTTCTTGATTGTTTTTGTCCAAAAAAATTAAAAGTGCCATTCTTTCTGCAACAACATTGTCCTAAACAACATGCATTTGCATATTTCTATTGCTTTGGGTCAAACATAACTGATCATGTGAAAGTGTGTACTGAATATTGTATTATATCAATCTAAGGTTCTCGAATCATGGAAGACTTTGTAATATCAAATATTGTATTGCTGTCCAAAGAATCTATGTCCTATCATCATAAAAGTACACCACTACCAGGAATATTTGTGTATACATATTTTTTCCAGCAATAGGGAACCCTTGGGTGCAGCTGTGAAATATTTTCCGCAGAAGTGGTACATCGGATCCATCATCCAGTGTTTATCTGCTTTTCACACAATGCCCAACAAAGCGAGTAATTGCTGTGTGTACACTATTTGTAAAGCCTTTTTGTATACAGAAGGGCAAGACAAGGGTGGGAATAGTCAGGTAAATCAACGGCTTCCTTATTTGGCTCAAATCCCTCTCCGCAATAGTTTTATTCAGTGGCCAACCACTGCGGACCCTGTATCAAATACAGTCAACAAAACGCAGAATAAATTTTACTGATGGCAAAAAAGTTATAATAACATAAGCATCTTATTGGAAATACCTTGTCTGTCATAATAAAAAACATTGGTGGGAGGGGGGAAGAATTGTGATGATGACTTTAAGGGCCCATAAGTGCTCTAGGAAATATTTTAATTGCTGATTTTGAAGTACTGAGATTTGACTAGCACTCTTTTTTGCCTCACTATGGCACATTTTACAGCCATTCAAATCCAATAAATTCCTTTGGAATATTTCTTAACACATTTTTCCAAGCTGACCTCGAGTGCATTATAACCAGTTGTTGCGCAAATGATGAAATACACATCCAGTGATGAAACCCCCTGAAAAAATGTTCTAAAAAGGAATTTTAGTTTGGAGTAAAAAGTTTTTGGTACAAAAAAGGGATTTCATCTGTAAAAAAATGTAAACTCCACACAGATGGACCAACCTGGATTTGACATGCTAACCACTATATACTATATATGTATTCAGTCATTTTCTATGTTTTTGTCTGTTCCCAAAGTCATTAAAGTCTTTGACATCATTTACACAAAGAGCACCAAATCTTTTTGGTGTGGAACACACTGAGTGAGAAACATGTTACATCATACTTCTAAGCTAAACTGACATCAGCGATTGGTAATGGCAGTAGTTTGGCTGCAGCATTAGAAGTGACACTAATGAAAAGAGACTGCTTAAAACTATAATGACATGGGATATGGATGGTGTGTTTATATGAACCGTACATTGATGCATAGAAATGGTTGTGTCCATCCACTAAGTAAAAACCTCAACACTAACGAAAAACTATCAGAAACAGACTCCCATACAGTGAATGCAAAACAGTTTCATTGATGCATACACCAATATTCTATATAAAATACACGCTTCCACAATCATGAGAATTGAGATAAACTCATGCAAGAAAGAACATGTAAAAATTCAGCTGCATGTGGCTTTTTTGTGGTATGTGGAAACAATTGGATTACGTATTTATAAGGGAAAAGCACAAAGTTTCATATGTGTGGATGCACTCAGTGCTACATGGAGTTAAGCACTGGTCATGTAGTATTTGTTTCAAATGATCAACACTTAATCGCATGCACTTAACGGTCACACCGTCAGACAATCTGACAAATGTGCATTTTTTTGCATAATATACAGTCAGAGTCATTGAAACTGGGACATCGGCACCAACAGGCAGACATCGATTTGTGAAAGGTTTGTCAATTCTAAAATTACTCTGAATAATCAAAATGTTATCATCTGAGAAACAAAAGGGTGAGATATGGGATGTTTTTTTTCATGAATGAAACACTTTGTGTCTCCATATAAAAAGAAGTACTTCTGTTTAAATGGCATCGTGATAGAAGCCATCAACTAAAGGGAAAGCGGAGAAAAAAAAATATACATGAAAACACATTGTGTTTTATTATGGCAGTTCATCAAATTCCTGCACAAGAGCCAGGAATGGGTTTATTGGCCTAAAAGGGTAAAATGAGCAAGTCAAGGTGAGGAAGCATGTGCATCCAGCAGCTACACAGCAAATCTGTTTATTCTGCACAATTTAGCATCAAACACAACAGACTGCTGAGTACCTGCTAGCGCTTGTGGTGCCCCATTAAAATGGAATTTATTGCTGCCTTAAGAGCAGACCCTCATTTGTGCTCCTTGCGTTCTCGCAGACTGTCGTAATGGGCGTGCTATGAAGGGTTTTTTTTTTCCACACCACTTCTATCAGCAGGCGACAGACAAGTTGTCAGAGGCCCTCATTAAAAACCCAAATGGCCTCGGCTTGGGAACGCTGGCGTGCCCACACAGCCGTCAGGCATTCCTGGCATCACTGCCATCTCTCCTGTCACCTGCAGGACCAACACATTTAAAAGCCCGCTACACCCACGAACATGGCGGTGGCATTTCACGCAAGTGCCACTCACTTCACAGCACAGTTCAACAGATGTCAAAAGACTTTTTTTTGTGCTTTGTCATACACCACTTCCCTTGCTCAGGCTAGTCATTTTTGCTTGAGTGTTTTTTTCCTTTTCCAAAAAGAAGAAATCTTTGGCATGATTGCATTCTCCTGAGAGCCTTTGTGCATCAGTAACAAACATGGCATTAAGATATAATGCATGCTATAGTCAGAGTCCAACTACATGATAGGAAAGGTCAACAAACACCTTTGTGTGCACAACTAACAATAAAATATGTATGTCATTGTGTATGGAATGCAAAACCACTGCCGGTTACACAAAATAGATAAAATCTCATCTTTAGTATCAATGGGAAAAAATCATGACCTATTTTAAATTGGAAATGATGCAGTGAGTAGCTGTTGTCCTTCAGAATATAAACACACTAGAAAGAAGTAGGTTTGGCTGTTCTTTTATAAGTGGAAAAACCCATCACTTGGAAAATTGTGAAAAAGAATTTGCAATTTAGCCATCAATATGTTCCCTTTAGACAGCAAATGTGTACTCACACTTTACTTTGATGCCTTGTGACATGGCCTTGAGCAGATGTTGATTTTCCCCAATTCTAAAGTTAACACATTTCCTGTTTGCCAGCATGCACTGGCACCCTTTTATAGAGGCAACACTCAAAATTGAATATTTGGCTGCTTTGTGAGCTGAAGTCCCAAATGACTTGCTTGTGATCTCACAACATAGGACAGCATTATAGGGGCCATCCTTCATGCAAGTTTTACTTCCATATACCATGTATTTGTACTACAGCACTGCAAATGCATGTAACTTTATCAATCTGGTTCGGAAAAAAATGATCTTAAAAACATGCAGTTCATTAATTCGTAAGAGCTGCTACTACTATGATACCAACAGACCACAAATCTTCATGTATGGACTTCCGTTCCTCTCATTTTCCAAAAGTTAGGTGAGTGAGGTTCAAGGCCAGGGATAAACTCGACAAAAAGTAACACATTGTTCAAATAATGGGCTCATTCAATCCCGTCATCGATTCTGAGCGTTTTCAGGAACGCACAATTATAATAATCATTGTGATAATCTGTTTGCCTTAGTTACTGATACGTAGTTTACACTTGTAGCCACCGAGCGTGAACTCCCGGCTCCATAAATCTCATCAACTAATGACAAATTCATATTTAATGACCATGGTCACTGTCTGGAAAGAAGGAACATTCTTTCATTACGGCCGCCGACGCATGCTGCTTGGTCGAGATAATTGATTTCTCGGCGGTAACAAGGTATCGACCACGTATGGTAGCCAACTAAGATGGCAGTTTGATTCAAAGGCGTGGAGGGGGTGTAAGTATGTGTGTTGTTGGGAGGGCGGGGGTTCATAAAGCCTCAGAGGGGAAATAGAGCACTGAAAGGCGACTAAGCCATTTTTGCAGTCGACATGTCAAGTGTAGGTTGTTTTTTTCCCAGCTTTTCTAACATTTAACTGACAAAGTGGAAAGCATATTGATTCAATAATTCACTGAAAGCACAAACAATTCTGAAGGAGCCCTTTTCCCCCTGTAATAAAGGATACAACCTTTTGCCAGTGCTCCTCATTAGTGTGTTGTTATTGCCACCAACAGGAAAGCTGCTCACTTGATCTGCATAGGTAGTCCACATCCAAATCCTGAAGTACCTGCAAATATGTTTAACAAAGTGTTTTGCTTACTGAAGCAGCTTAAGTTGACATATCTGCGGCATTGATTTATTGCAGCTATACAAACTGGAAGATGATAAACATTAAATTGATCAACTCGCAGTCATTTAGGAGCAAAAGAGACATCTTAGAATCTAATAATATACATTGATTGCATTTATCTCTAATCATACCATTGACTCCCTCACACACCATTACCCACACTTCATAAAATACAGTAGATTGAGGGCTCTCATACCATTGTTAAGATGATGTTTACAAGCCTACAATCTAATTCATCTAAGCGCTCTTAATTGGACTAGTTACTCATTTGCCCCTGCAGTCCCACTGCTGAGTGGAACTTTAACTGTGCACTCAGACTAGACATGGGAGGGAGCTCCAAGCACACATACACAGCCAGCTGTTTGCTGCCTGCAGCAGGCGAGCTTATGCTGCACAGTACATCATAAATAAACACAGCATTCCCACATGAGAGGACACATCGACACTCAGGAGGCCTCATTTCAGGCTAATGAACTATTAATTTGGATTTGAAATGCAAATAATTTGCAAGCGTCTTCTATACAGAGGGGGGAAATGTGGGTACACGTACATATGACCTTTCTACAGAATGGATCACTAATGCCAAATTTCAGTAGTCAATTAGGCCATGGGGGAAGAAAATGCATGTCCACGGCAGTGCTGTGCATCCAATCTATTATAAGAATAGTATCTACATTATATAATTGACTCTTTTAGTTCCTGTTGAAATTCTCCACCTGTTCATTCATTTTGTGGATAAGGGAAATATGCACAGACTATTGGGAGAGTAAGCCAAAAAAAAAAAGCACAAGCCTTCAGCATTTTTGGCAGTTAATGCTTTACATATTTTCAATTGCACTTGGCACTCTCCGCCAGGAAAATGGAGCTGAATAAACATGAATGGCTTTACACCAGCACAGAAACATGAAAACACTTGGAGTTAACGAGAAGTTAAACTGTAGCCATATAAAGATTAACCTGCCCAAAATGAACAAAGGATCAAAATCCCTGTAAATAAATGAACACCAAAAAAAATACAAACTGAAATGTTATACTTTTATTTTTACCTTATCCAGAGACCGGGTTTGTTTCAGTATACAGTATTTGACACAACCAGCAAAACCAATTATGTGATAGTTTCCCAGAATTGTTTTGATGTGCTTCCCAATTCACTTCACTTCCAAGGAGCGACAACCAATCACATATTTTGTAAGAGGCAGATTTTGTTTTTTGGATAAAACTTAAAAAGGCACAGTTGGCATGCAAAATAAAATAAGCATCATAAAATTCAGTAGTTAGACTGTAAGCACACAGGGTTGATTGGAGCATTAATAGCTAGTATCCAATCAAGACTCAGGATGCTTTCCTCAGTTATGGCAATCTCAAAAGTCAGCAACAATATGTATTTATCATAAAGAAAGCATAATGATACAACAGCAGCCCCTACTGGTGATTACGTATAATCGGTGAGTTGCATCGTTAGATACAGTGCAAAAATGCTTAGTTCCCATTGGATATCAGTGTCAGTATTAGTAGTGTTACTTTGGCATATATTATTTTGTTTACTATTTTTCTACCCTATAACAGAAAAATAAAGTGATTATGCTAGGCTTAAAGTTTTTTTTAGCATATTGATTCAAGATTCTGAATCCAATTTAAAAATGATCTCTCCCTTTGGTCCAGTTTCATGATCATGCGGTTACAACCACATTTTCTTCCATCAAGGGATGATGAAGCACATAAAAAAGAAAAGCTCCATGTAATATGGGAGCTGTACTTGGTCATTAAAGCATTGAAAATGAATTGGCACTTTTGATTCTCAATGTCATTGCTGATTATATAAAAAGGAGAAAAAATCTTCATGTGCACCGACCTATTTAACTAAGAAAACAATGACATTTCTAAAAATGTTCTTAAGCTAAAATTGCACATTAGTTTAAAGTTTTTGCAGAAATGGACAGAGTTTGCAGCAAGAAATAATTCATTACGGTCTTTTTGGTGATTGAATTTACTTCAGATGTGGAGACTCAAAGAAGTTTCCCCGGGGGTTGGCCGATGTTTTGGTCTTGCCCGGAAATCTAAAAAGATGGTTGGGTAGGACAAATTCAGAATATAGCAATGTGGGGGTACTTCAAATGCCCCAACACTTGAAATTCAGTCATGCATAGAAACACTGTAAAAATCTTAAGTGTCAACATTAAGCAAGAATACCTATAATAGTTTACAGAAATGTGTACGTTATGTACAATAATGTTTCAAGTACTAAAGTACTTGGCAGTACTTAACTATGCTCAAGAAGCAAGACATCTATAATTAAACTCTGTTGAGAATTATTTACCAGCTTTCCCGATCTTAGAGTGAAATTGTATTAAAAATATCTATTTTTGCCCAGTGACCTTCTTTCAAAATTATAAAAATACATTTAACGATAATCTCTATACATTTGACATACTATTAGATTCTGGAATAACTTTTGCTGGAGAACTGATTACTTCAGCTAAAATGCTCTTATTTGAGTGATGGAGAATGGAAAAAGACTGAATATCTTTTAAGTGTGTCTTCTATTTGTAAATGTAATTAAATCTTTAATAATAATAAAAAACTGAAAACAAATGGTAAATTACCAACTGAGTTACTTATATTAGGACGCCCCCTATTGATGAAAGACATTCTACAAACATTCTGAACAAATGTAAAACGTCTACCTACATAAAGTAAATTCATGAGACATTTGTTGACTGCAATACAACCAACCTACTGCGTGCGTTTGAATGAACTTACATGGTGGTGCTGGTGAGTGTTTGCATCACACGCTTCGACAGCGAACTGGCAGAAGGTGTCTTTGACATCAACTGGTGCTCAGGAGTGGTTAGTGGTCCCAGTATACTAACTGAAAAAAGAAAAACACGAATGAAAGTTCATTTTGGGGGTACAGTATTTGGAAGTGCTCAAGCATGCTTATAAATGGAAAAATAAATATTTCATTTTAATGCCTAATAGCTGCCTGCCCTTGAAGCACTTACCATTATGACTTGGAGTCCCAGTCAAGTTAGAATCCTCCATGTCTATGTTATCCGGATATGCATACTGACTCCAGTAACTTACAGGGATACTAAAGAAGCGTTCAATTACCTGGAAGAGGTGGGAAAGGGGGTTAAAGTCATTTTTAAAGAATTTAATTAGTATCCCTACACTAAGTACTAGATAAAAAAATGCAGGTTACCCTTGGTTGTCTGCTTGTGTCACTCAGAACAGCCATTGTGTCTGGGTTTGGACCTGCGTGCCCCACAAGGGTAGGTCCAAAAACCCTAGCCAAGTTTGTTACATCCATCTTTGTATCCACACTCTTGGACACTCTGGTGAGCAAGCATAACATGCATGCTAAATGTTCACACAAAGATACATTCAAAAGGAAAATATTTACACTGTAAGCCCTAATAAATTACTTTTGCAGATGGATCATAAGGCAGGCCAGAGTGTCTCGGTTGGGTTGAGGGAGCTCTTCGATGGTGCGGTACAACATGTTAAGGCTGTTTTTATCATCTTGGATTTCTGCAAGAACATATCATGGAAAATTTACTTTTTATTGTCTGTAAAAAAAAGATAGATGCCTGTGGATTACTTTCCAAAAAACAGCAAATGTGTTATTGAAACTTCTGCCCCACTTTTATCTCACATGGTACTGGGTATTAGCATGACAAGAAAAGGTGACTGTGAGGTTCCATAATGCATTAACTTTATGATATGGTGATTAAAGCAATTCATACAATATTATCAAGATAAATTAAATAGTTTTAAAATTGTGAGAGAGAAAAAAGTTTGTTGTTGTTGTATATTAACACTGGGAGGGAAAAAAAAGAAACCTACCAGCTGCCTCCATGAAGGCTTTGTTGTGGCGGAATGTGAGAATCGGTTCAGGAAGATTCCTGAGAAAGTCTTTGAGAACACAGGCGATCACATTGATGTCTTCTACTTTGTTAAGTTGTGGGAGTGTTTTTCCACGAATCAGCTTCTCCTTCAGTGCTTTCACTTGACGCTCCTGGCCAGAGATTCTGTAGAGGCCAACCTAGAGATAATAGCATTTACAAATTACAGTGCACTTGGAATTTATCCAAATATACGTTTAAAAATATGTCCTATAATAAAGAGCATCATTTACCTCACTGAGGCCCCTGCGTTCAATCTCCTTAATGCAAAAGATTACTAAAGCTGGGATCCTCGGAGACGTTGTCGGCGCAAAGTCAGCCAGGGTACTCTGCAGGCGCATCACAAAAGATGTACATTTATTTATGTTGTATGACGACCCCCCCAAAGAAATAGTGTGAAAAAAAAAAGAAAGAAACATGCTGAACCTCTGCAGTCCTGATGGGAGTGCCGATGGCCACGGGATTGCAGGGCAATGGGCAGTCATCGCGGCACTCGGGATGGGCTATAATTCTACAGTCCTGACAGCGAAGGTACATCTTCCCAAACTTTGTTCTTCGGCCACAGGGTGTACAGAACTCTGATCTGATCACCTATGTGGGCAAACACAATTTAAACAAATTCAGAGAATTGGAAACAGTGACATTTGTTTGATCTTTGCATTTTAAAATGGAGAACGTAAACTAACAGTTTACTTTGCTCAACGGTGACTGGTGGTACTGAACCAAAGCACAAAACAAATATGGTTAGAATAATAGCTCACTGTTTTAGAGATGAACAGATGCTGCTTTCCTCCTCCCCCATTGGCTTTGGGGGTTTCAAAATGAGGGGGGAAATCTGGTACTGGTGTGCCTGGTGCTTCACTGTTGGTTTGAGACAGCTCAATCGATGTTGAATCAGCCCAGGCTGGAGCAGCTGTTAACACAAGCAAATCATATTGATTTAAAAAAATAAACTGTATTTCAATTATGTGCATTATGATTTAATGTTGCAAGTAACTAGGTCCCATATGCACGGCAACACATCAAACATGCGGGAGAAATAAGGGTTCAAGCAAGTGAACCATTTTAAAGAAAAATGACCGTATGCTTTGAATAGATCGTTGCTGGTCCAATTCAATTCATTATTTTCACTTTGTTTCCAAGGAAGGCCATACTCTTTCACTCCTGAACGGCACCCAAGCAGCCAACTTCCACCATGAATTGATCAATAAACTTAAAAGAAGTGAAAACATTAATCCTCCCAGTTGTCTAGGGTGTTATTATTGCTTCCTACTTTTTAATTAGCTTTTTCTTTCTTGTGTATGACAGTAAACCTGTGAAAGTAATTAAGTTTGAAACACTTTTTTGATCAAACATTTACTATTTGCCAAATCTAACCTTTTTAATGTGAAATTTACAGGACTTGAAAGTCAAGATTGCAATCACACATTAAAGCATAAATAAATAAAAACAGCAGAGTAACAGCATGTATCTTGGGCATAACGCACCCTATGTTGTAGTGCGTACGTAATCAGGAATTTCTCACCACTCCTAGTTCTGCTGCGTGTCCTATAGGGGACCGTCTGGATTGTGGAGACAGACTCGACAGCACCACCATACACTGGCACGGTGATGGTGGTTTTGGTCACTATGGAGTCATTTATCTGTGTAGCATGGAAAATATGGAGATATTTTTTTTATTAAAAAGTGATATTCAGAAAACTAAAATTGTTGGTATTATGACTGAAAAATTACCCGATCAGATGTACGTCCCGTGGAGCGAGGTTTCTTTGTCGCATGAGGTGGAACCTCAAGTTTTCGGGAGGATCGCTGTGGAGGACAAAGGAGATTTAGAGTGTCTGTACAAAAGCTGTATGGTTTGCATCTTACAAAGTTGGGGAGAAAAAAGGCAAAGCCGAGTAATGCATTTTAAAACAATCTAGACAATTTCAGAAGACTTAAAGCGTTTACAAATTTTGGTTACCAGCACTAGTCTGTGTTGAAGTCAAATGACAATCAATTTAAAACTCACTCGTTTTGGACGTTTCTGCAATCTCATATTCTTCATGGCAGAAGAATCCCAGTCCTATGGGAAAATAGATTAGGTTTCTGCATATTTGTTTCTACATGTTGTGTTAATGCTTGAAAGAGAATAAGCAAGGGTGTACCAGGGAGTCATCAGTTTGATCAAAGCTGATGTCTGACATGACGGAGGTTGATTCATCAATGGCCATCAACCTACAAGACAGCTAATGTCAATATTTTCAATTTCTTGAGGACTTGTGGTGAACCATTTTTCACATCTATAACCTTCTGCTAGAGGAGTTTAGGATGACTTTAGCAGACTGTGCAGCCTGGGAGTGGGCACTGAGGAAGGCCAGAGCAGAACGCTGCTCCTCACTTAGGTGGATACTACTACTGTTCTCTGCTAACAGCATATCCCGGATCAGCTGAAGCTGACGTTCCTAATAGTAAAAAGAAAAAGGAGATGAATATTAGGAATTAGTGACATCTAAAATTTTGTATTTAAAAAAAATCCTTTCAGGTTTGTTGTATATGATGGACAAAAGTGTCAACTATTGGAATAGTGCAATCTCCAAAGTCATGTCCGCAAAGGTTGCACAGTCTGAAGGGCAAGACCAATTTTTTTGCAATACTACAATGCTGTATCAAACGCTGAGAGCAAAAAAAAAAAAAAAAAATACAAACCAGTTTCTCATAGACAGATTCAGCTTTCTGACGCCGCCGTATTTCCACATCGACTTGGTTGCGTGCATGTTTCAATTTCACCTCCAAAGCACCCTTTTCAGTTTCTGCTTTGGTCAACATTTCCTTGCAGGACAGTAACTCCTCCCCTGAATGCAACCACTTCTTACGACAGTCCTCAAAGTTTTGGACCATCTGCAGAAATTCTGAAAAAGCAACAACAACAAAAATATGTATTTTCCCCCCTCTGTGGTTTAGAAAGACCAAGGCAGCCATAGTGCAACTAGAAAAACTTCTGATAGCACAAACTTAATGGGGAAACAATTACTTGTTATAAACTCGATTTCACTCTGCAGAAGCAACAAAACCGCGTGCCATTGTGCAAAAAGCAAATGTTAATAATAATAATGTAATGCAGAAAGAATTACTACAAAAAGCTTGTTAGAAAGTCTTGATCTCAGAGTTTTACTATGACTATAATGCCAAATAACGCGTGCTTGTGTCAATACTTAGCACTGTAGCAGTTAACACATTGATCAACCCAACATTTTAATCCATTCGTTTTCATCAGTAAATAGACAAATGGCAAACACTTACGTGGTTCGATGGTCTCATTGAGCCCGTCCACCTGGGCTCGTAAAGTCTGGAACTGGTTGTAAAGATTCACCACAGTCGACTCCATAGTCTTCCACGACAATGCTATCCTTCATGTAATTGGAAGTAACGTTAGCTTGCCTTGGAAGGTTATCGTTCTATTACTACACTAGTGTACGCCATTAAGCAAACATAAAAATAATTCCGTGATGTTGCCCAAAAGTTTTTAAAATGTGAATCTTACCATTAGCTAAACCATACTAATGTTAGGTGACCCGCAATGAAGCCCTCGGCGTGTATAGCATCTGACTTATAGTTTCACAAAAGTAAATCAATGAAAACACTTACCTCTGCAACGTATTCCCTGTAAAATTGGAGTGACATGTAACGATTTAACCAATGTGCACTTTTAATCACGAAAAGTGTGGATCGCGACTTTGAAGTTGCAGAGCCACACCTGATTGATCGAGTTTGCACATTCTTCAACAAAGTTTAAACTCAGCGCCGTTTTTTACTTCTTCTTCGCGATGGGAATAATTCATTTCAACTCTACTGCCACCGCCAGCTTAAAGATGTTTTTGCAGGCAAATGTACAATGGCATCTTTTGTAAACAGCAATGGTTTTTAATATTTTGATTTTCAACTTGTCATTTTTCATGCCAATAAATGAATTTTGGCAGATTTTTATTGTTGATTTTGTTTTAAAATTTACCAATTTGATTTGTTCCAGCCAGTGCCTGGAAACCATTCATTAACTAATTTATTGCAAACTTCACAATACTTTTGTCCATTATGTAGAACATTAATGCATTGGGCAAGTAATTAAAATCTTGTAAACATACATCCTTTTTCACCATACATTTTCTTTCACCAATACTTTATTGTCGATATGAACGATCGTACAATATCTCAAAAAGGCATTTGACATTTTCGTCCAGGCAAACAACTTATTTACAGTAATTTCTGTATTTTCACTGACCGTATCAGCTCTTACCTTGTGCAGTACAGTTTATAAAGCTTTTCTTTTATAGGAAATGTCTATTTACCCAAAATTGCAACAACAAAGTCTGAAATTCATAAAAGCATCTCAAGGGAAGAAAGGGCAATAAGAGGCTCTAATGCACACAGGTTTTAGAGAAAGCACCTTCATGTTGTGCTGACTACATGGTTCTATCTCTTTAGTGGCAACAGTGATAATGGATACACAATAATACTCATGGGGAACACATGGCAGATGTACATCCACTTAGGAGGATGCACAAAAGCAAAACATGTTCTCATTAAACTCTGTGCATGGTTGTGCACTCAAAGAAAGAGGCAACTTTTTGGTCTGGAAAGGGAAAGCATCTTTTAATAATGTACTCCATAACCCCTACTAATATGCATTGTTTAAAGAGTGCAATAAGAATAGTAAGGATAATAACAACATAATAAGGAAATCATGGATAATGAATTCATATCAACATTAACAATTGTAGACTAGCTTTCCATACGATACCCCAGCATAAATTATGGTTCCTTTTATGCAAAAAAATATAGCTGTAGTCATACAAAAACACAGACAAAAGATGATTATTTTACCAATTACAAAAAGGTGCACATTCAACCTCAAGTGTGCTTGTCAGCTACATCAAATCATTATTTATTTAATCAACCTAACATTAAATATAACTCAGTGTCGTCTGGGTCAACAGGATGTTTTAACAATATTGATTTCACACAAAACTAAAAACCACATTCATCACCATGAAGGAGGATAAATGAAGTTGTTATTCAGTTGGCAAGTTGGAAAGAATATTGAGCGAGTGAGTAGGGAGAAAAAAAACTAATGCGTTATGATGCACTCTGAACAGATCATCAATTGAATTACAAGTGGAAACTCCCATTGAAAGTGAGTTTCCTAGAAAATGCTTCCTCTTCCCTTCTTATCATCAACATCAGCAAGACATTCTTTACATGAAACTTGATCCTGAAAAACAAACATTCCCTGTGCACATTCAAAAGTTGCATTCCAATTTAGATGCATTATTAAACACTAAAATAAATAGAATTGAACAAAACTATTTGGACATTTCAGCACATGTATGCACTTATGTGAATTTATTGTGTAAAATCTGCTTTGCATCAGTGAAGATTAATTTTATTCAATTTTATTTTGTTTAAAGGAAAGACAACTGCAACATTTTTAACGTGCATGATGAGAAAAAAGTTCTTTATACCTTCTGAATTTAAAATTGCTGAAGCTTCTTGCAGAAAAACGAGCTGCATTCACAGATAGATGTTCTTGTCCATAGCTAAAACAAAAAAAAAAAGAGCAAATGTGCAAAATGACATGAATCCACCTCATGATTTTATAGTGCAGATTGGAATGACAATAATGAGAATGATTGCCACTGCAGCAGCAACGAGTGCCAACAACTTGCAAATTTTGGCCCGGCGCAGGCCGGCCTCTTTACGCCTGAGTAACGTATCATAGCCCGGTGTGTAGATGTCATCCATCCAGAATTCCATGTTGTTAGGGTTCATAGAATCACGGGCCTGCACAACATTATCATTTAATTTAACACTCTGGACAGCACTGTTCATTAGGTGTCATTTAAATATATACCTGGAAATCAAATGGGGAGACTCGCGCTTCTCGGTCGTCCACGGTCCAAACAGATCTCCCTCTTCCTTCAGCCTGTCTGGGTTCAATAATCTTCCCTGCGCCGAGTCCACCAGTCAGGCTGCTTTCTTTGTTAGAAAATAAGGAAGACCCAAACACTTGCTCCACCAAGCTGGATGACTTCTGCGAGAGAAGTTTTGTACTTCTGCTTGGCTGTTGTTCCTAGAAAAAGATGGGAAAAATAACATTCAAGCAAAGTGGAAATTTGGCATTCAAATTTGCAAAATTAAAAATTGATCATGGTAACGATGGCATACATTTTATTGTATTATTGTATAATTGTATTATGTCTACCCTAATTTATGTGACAGTCTAATGTTCAAAATCAGAAGCACTCAAGCATAAAAAATAGTCATTGAAATACTACACTGACTACCTGCAGATGTTACTAATCATCTACAAACCACTGACTTGTCCTGCAGTATTTTAAAAGAAATTGTATGTTGCTTTAGCCAATGAATGACCAAAATGTACACTTGAATTTCTCAAATTATTAATGCTGTTATCATTGTTTTTTTATATTTTATTCATATATGCTCACATTCACACCAATCATGGACAATTTTGATTCTTTAGCTAACTGACCACATTTGTTCTGGGAATTAACAGCAGCAAAAAATCTTTGCGAGAACATTGAAAACATGCAAAGAGATCTGAGCTGACCACTTGATTTTGACATAGAATAGCACATGTGGTTACCCAAATATAGTATAATGTTTCTTAATAATTCCATTATTAGAATAATATCATTCAATCCTATTAGATCAGAAGTTGCCTTTTATCTTAAAAAAGCATATATAACTACAATGCTGGACCATGCAAACTATGTATAGCAATGTTATGGAAATACTCCACCTGCCCAGTTTTTCCTTCTGAAGATCTTCCCCCTTTATTCTTTGAGAAAGACACAATCCAGTCTTTTGCCATGTTTGATACATGTGCTTGCTTGGAATCCGCTGCGCCGTTCTCCCCAGGCTGAATTTTTGAGGCACGGAGTGACGCGGTGTCTTTCTTCCCATCTTTTCCCACTTTTAGATCAGCCGGACATTTGTCACTCTCAATTTGCTCCCCAGGAGTATTCCACTTGCTCCAGTCCAGACTATTAGTGCTTGTTGCGGGAAAAAGATGCTCTGATACAGATAGAGGCTGAGGCTCAGAAAACTCAGAGGGGGTCATAGGATGGCTCATGAAGGACGAGACACCGCTGAGGGGCTCCAGCCATCGCCCACCGCTACTTTGTCCACTATCAACAGGAGGTTGCGGAATCTTTTCATCCAGTCGCTGCAGAGCGGACAACACTTGGGAAATCTCTGCTTTTACGTCATTCAGTGATTCTAACTGCCGCTCTATTTGGCTCATACGAAGCAGCAGTTTGCACACACTGGCCTTCAGTCCATCATCAGTGCTTTCCAGAGAATGAAACAGCCTTTGGAGTTGGCCTAGGCGACCCCGTCTTGCTTCTGGGGTATCCTGGTTGAGGCCCCCAGATCCATCATTAGGGTGCAGGACCCCTGTGGAGCCGCACATGCTTATGTCATCTAAGAAGCGGAAGATTGCACTAATGTCATCATCAGCAAAGTCTGGATCATCTAAAGAGGTCATAAAGGACAGACGGTCGGCATGGACCAGGCTACGGAGGCGCCGAGTGTCTGGAGGATCAGTCTGGGTTCCTCGAGCGTTCATTCCATCAAACAAAACATCTCCAATCTCGCCACCCAAGGAACCCCCCATTTTGCTCATAGCAGGCCTAGATCGCCTTGGTAGTTTTACGCCAGAAGATTCAAGTGCCATACCAGTGGAAACTGGCATGACACGGTCCTCTAAACTGTGACTCTTGTTACTCCAGAAGGGCCTTTGGCTTCTGGGAGGCTTCAAGTGTTTCGGGGACCGATCTTGAATTGATCCAGGTCCAAAATAAGTAGAGTCCTGCAGGTCATCCAGATTTTCAGGTTTTGCTCGCTGCTCTGTAGACTGTTGGATTGCAGTGGGCGAAGGGTATGGGTTAGGAATCATTTCAAAGGCTTGGTTGTCAAAGCCTTTCTCCCCCTTAGGACTGGGGGAATCGCTATTGATGGTCACCTGTGGTATGAGAGGCGGCTGGTTGTGAAAGTCCTTTTTGAAGATGCTTCTCTTCTTGTCAACTCTTGATTCCCGCTCCGTTTCAAACACCTCAACTGTATTTGAATCTCCACTTGACTCACTGTCCGTCTCCATGGGCAGGTATATATCCTCCATCGCCTTGCTGGGGCTCTGCCCACTGGTGTACAAAAGGGTGGTGTGAGGCAAGTCGAAAGATACAGCTCGCGTTCTGACAGGAGGGGCCGTTACAAAGGAAATAGGGTCAGGGGGAAGACTGCCTCGCTTACGCACTGAGTAGTTGGAATGTGGAAAAAGCAACTGCTTGTCAATACGGCTTTCACTGGAGTCGGAATAAGCACGTGCTCTCTCCCTGCCAGGAATGTTCAGCTGGTAGATCCCGGGAAGACTAGGGGTAAAGGACTGGTCCACAGGCAGGACACCCTGAGCTCTCATTGATTGGCTGTCATCAGAGGCCCCACCCGTCATCTGAATAAGATTAAAAATGGTCACAATGTCAGCAGCGACGCCTATGGGTGACAAGCCTTGTCCCCTGGTGGAAACCCGTTCCCGAAAAAGAGTGGCAGGAAAACAAGGATCCCGGCTGGCAGCAGCAAACAACAGGCTCCGGAGCTCGACGAGGTGTTCCAGGTCAAAGCGGGTGCTCACCATACGGCAAAGATCCTGGAATGTCAACCACTGACGCATGTTGGCCAGTTCTTCCAGTATCCCCAGGAGGACTCCCGGGTATTCCTGCTGCAGGCTAGCCATGGCTGCCAACCTGACAAGTACCTGTAAACTGCAGACATTATTTTATATAAATAAAACTTCCGCTGGGCATTTTTCAGTATTATTACAAAGAAAACTATGAATCAAAACAAAACACAAAAGTATGTAATTAACATTGGAATTTAGTTGGAGAATTACCTTTATAAGTGAATAAACAACGAAAGGATCCAAATAGTACATAAATCATGCATATACACATACATTACTACTAATAAAATAGTACATTGTCAAAATATACATGTATTTATTTATTTTTAATATTGTTATTTCTTTGATTTTTATATTTTGCTTATTTGCAGTGTGAGTGAGATGCTGCACACCTGGTAGTGATTGAAACAGGTGTAAAAGTGGATCTAGGGAAAAAAATCTTAAGAGTGAATCTTAAAGGCGACCTTATTTTGTGGCCCTGAAATAACAGACATATTACACCACATGTTCCCAATTGATGATTTTTTTACATAATTGTTCACGTAAATTCGCAATATTATGTTCAGCTGTATTAGTGACTGTCCCACAATGGACTCACAAACACCCAATTCATTAAAAAAGCTTTCAAGGATGATAATTTTATGACATGATACACATGGTGGGTTTAAGTGCGGTCAGGAACATGGTGATTGCATGAATGTAAAAATAGCTTGTAAAAAATCTTGTGAAGGACACAGACAAAATTCACTGACCTGTATCTTTCGAATGGCAACTTCACCAACTCATGTGCCCATTAAAATTAGAAAATACAATCCGTAATTCGTCCGATCCATACGAGTCTTCCTTTCTCCTCTCCTGTGCTCTTGTGTTTGTAGCTTTAAACTCAGCAGCTTGAGGAGGAGAGAAAATTAGAAATCAGGTCATCTTCACACTAGTCGCTGCAGTCCCCAATGGGACCTCAACATAGATCCATAAAGGTTTTCCCCGACACTGATGAGTGTCATCAACTAGAATTTTTCTGTGCAGTAACATAATATGACTTAATTGAGGCACACCGGCTGTATGGATGGATGCAGCAATGAGAGCATTTTGTCAAGGTGCCACACCAGTCAGGCAAGCAGTTTGTGAATATGAAAAGAGTGGATTCCAATTGTATGTTGGCTAATTGACAATAGAGCATCAATCTGTGCTAGATTGCAGTCTACAAACCTCACTTGCTCCAGCCCTCCCAGACTTTACCATTACTCTACATTATAAGCCATAACGCTTTGCACTTAAATCCCCATTAGGACGAGAGCGCGCCAAGGCTTTTTATCTGAGTAGTTGCACTCTTCTACAATCACAATTGACAATCACAATCTAATTCGCCTTGCAGCTCAAGTAAAGCACATCAATCCCACAAGGAATTAAATGCTGGATCAATGAAGCAAATTTACACACTGTGCAATACGAGTATTGTTGACATGTATTATTTCTAATGTTACATGTACAAAGACATTTTTTTCTTTAAATTCTAAATTTAAATATGAAAACGTTTCTGTATTTGTCATTACAACAAATGCAATGAAATTCTTAACTAGGTTCAGTCTGAGCTGCTTGCCTGATTTCTATGTGTAGAGTGCTCCACTTCCAAATTAATGCAAAATATGAATATTTCAGAATATGTTTGATTCACCCCAATATGACCACACGGTGCAAAGTCAATAAAGGCATGCGTGGATCCATTTATTGCACGAGCAATAAAAACAACATACCTTTGTCCTGATATTCTAATGTCTATTTATAATATGTTAGATTCAGGGAAGACTTTAAATTGGCCATGGTGTAGGCGTGAATTTGGATGGACAAATACTGTGCATAAGACTACCTTTCTTTAAACACAGTAGCAGCATTAAATACAAAAATAAGTCAAATGAAAAATGGCCAACAAAATGAAGTTATACTTTTTTTTTAATCCTATAACGGTTTTAAAATAATTAGTTTGAACTAATATGAGACTCTCGTTCTCTCTTTTTCTTCTTTGCCAGTTTGGGCACAGCCGGCGTGACAAATGTTGGAGTTAGTGATGGATTCAAGGCTGGATCTAGAGCAGGGTTCCGTGCAAGAAGTTCCATGATAGAGACATTCACTTCAGCTGTGGAAAGAAAAATCGTGAGGTGTGCTTTTACTCTTTTTTAAAAATAATTTTCACATAACATGCATTTACCTGGGGTGTTATCATCATCATCACTGGCTTCTGCCTCGGGACTGGGTAGAAAAACCCGAGCCAATGCTGCCAAGTCACTTATGAAGCTTCTTTCTGCCTCCTAATGGATGCAAAAACACCATGCTCAGAGAAACAGATTAACATCTTTTCTAAATTGCTTTAAATGACAAACCTGTAGTTGCGCATTGATTCTTTTTAAGGTTTGATCCTGGACTACTTTTCTTTGTCTCAGATCCTCATACATCCTTTCCTGTTCTAGGTCACACTGCTCTAACAACTTTCTCTTGTGAAGCTCAACTCTGAAAGAGAAAAAAAAGTCATCAACTCTATTTAAAATGTGTTCACATATTTCAAAGGAAAGAAAAAATCATTATGTCAACCACATTGTGCTTCTTGTACCTTTGTTGAAACTTTGTTGATGTCGGTTTTTTCCCCCAGTTCTCCAGCTCTTTGAGCAAAGCTTTGTTCAACTCACTGCTACTTGAGCCTTCCTCGGTCACACCTGAGTGAAAATTACATGACAAGGGCGCATGTATACAAAATATTTTATCAAAACAAATCATGGTAATAAACCACAGTAAACATGTGGTCTGTCACTCTCACCAATATCTGTTTTTGACTGATGTGGTTGTAGTTTTTTAGCAATGTCTTGCATACTTAGATAGTAACTTTGGATTAGAGCAGCAAGAGAATCTTTAGTCACATACACACTTTCAGAAGCGGCCTCTGCTAGATGGTTCTGGAAGTGAAAAAATATTATAAAACAAAATCATCGAGCTCAGAAGTAAGAAAAACAAGCACATCCAAGAGAATACAACACCTTCATACTATCATCATTCCTGGAGTTGCTTTGTGATTCAGAGCGCTGGCTTTCCATTAGTTGCAAGATGCCATGGCTGAGGGCGTTGCCTAGCACCAGCTGTGCATGGTTTTTAAGAATCTCCGCCCCTGTTTCCAACTCTGAAAGGAACTCTTGATGGAAACCGTGGCTCACCAGCTGACTCTCTGGACCTAGATGCTTCTCTGCTAGGCTCGAGCTGCTGAACTATGTTTGTTACAGTAGGTTAGAAGAAGAAGAAAAAAGAAAAAAAGAAACTACTTCAGATAATTGCAGTCAATACTAGTTCAGAAACTAATCGAAATAATAAAAGAACAGAAATAGTTAATGGTCTCCCTACCTTGAAATTTGAGTCAACACACAACTGAACTGTAGCGAGATCCTTTATCAACAGGGCTCGAAAGTCTGTCTGAGACAGAACCTTTAGCTTGGACAGTCTCATCTCTTTCAGAATGTGTAGAGAAAAGTGCCTGGCCATGAAGTCGCGCTGCACACATGCCAGCAAGTGCTCATGTTTCTTCTCCAACAAATTTGCCACTTGACTGAAAAAAGGTCATATTTAACATAAATAATAATAAGGTACAATGGCGGCCAGGTGGCCGAGTGGTGCGCTATTTATGGTTATTTTCTGTTTTGCAGTAAGAAAACAGCCATTACTGGATGAATTGCGAACTTCCTTATATTGACCGTAATAATGTTTTTTTGATTCATACAGTATCCCAGAAATACCATGTGCGTTTTCTTAAGATTTTCCCTTCAAAGTAACATATCTGTGCTCCCAAAATATTGAATATAAACGAGAAATTGTAAATTTTAACGGTTTTAAGGCAATTTTAAGGGTACGGCTTATATGTGAGAAAATACTGTTATTTGGATATTGTCATTATTGAATGGTTGACAGTGTTAGCTTTACCTGTTGAGTGTGTAGCTCTGACTGAGTACCATGGCTCGGAGGCTCTTCATTTGCTGATTCTTCAGATGTTTGAGGCTGGCGTACACCAAAGCCATTGACTCATTCCAAACCTACATGAAAGATCAAATGTAAACCTATTTATAGCAGACTATGACGAATCAGGTGAATATTGAGTTTATCCTTAAAGGTTATACTGCTGGAAGCTCTGTCTGAGGATTTTATCGGCAAAGAGGGCTATGAAGTGGGAAATATGTTATCTGTACCTGTCGTTCGTGATGTATTTGAGCCTGTATTTGGTCCAATTGAAATATGGTTGTTTTCTCCAATTGCTGTTGCTGTACAGAAAGCTGCTGCTCTACTTCCAACCACAGCGCTTCCGTTTTTTGATCTGACAGTTTTCTTTGGGCAGTAACAGAGGAGAAAAAGATACCCTTGACTTGTTCTTCTAGCCTCTTTGACCAGGTACTGCGGAGTTTCTAAACACAATAGATGTTGAGGACAGAATAATGATTGAGCGTGCAAACCATTATGCATTCTAGAGAAGAATTATGTACTCTATTCAAAAGACCTACCGTCCAAACGGTAGTCAGACTTTCAGCCATTCGGTTGTCCTGTTGCAGTTCCAAATCACAAAGTTTCCGCCTCTGTTTTGACAGTAGCTCTTGGTACTCCTAGTTATAATGAGTCTGATTAGATGGATAAGTGCATAAAATAGAGTTGTAAAGTGACATCACATTACGGGCTTACCTTTGACAGCTGTTCAGGGTCACCATGCGTTTGTCTTGACTCGAGCATACGACTCCTCTCTTTGGCTTGGCTCTGACGAAGCTTCTTTCGTTTTGCCTCTATTTTGCTATATTTTTCAACCAACAACTCCTTTGTTTTCCTTGCATAATCTAGATTATAATCAAAAGCAATGGAAAATCCAATGACATTGTGTCGAGATGGATGTAAGCAATCAATTCTTTTATGAAAAGCCATGAATGCCCAAAACAGAAGTTGAATGAATGTGTATTTCATTACAAGTTACCTTCTCTGCACAGTTGAAGGCCTTCTGTAAGTGCCTGCTGCACTTCTGAAAGTATTGTTTCCATACAACTGAAAGTCAAAACATCCTCGCTGGTCATCTGCTCTAGTGTCGTAGTCATCAAAACCTGCCTCAGAGACATTTCCTGTTGGACTAAGGCAGGCTGGGATTGGAGAAGTCCTGAAAGCTCCTCCCACCATAGCAGCTTCTGGTGAATTTTCTAGGTAAAGAACAAACGGAGGCACTCAAATCAATCCAAACAATTGCTAAAATTATGACCCGATTAAGAAATCCAACTCCTAACCGTAAATTGTGCTTCTTGTATATTCATTAGCTGATTCTCAACCATCACAAGAGTTTGATTGAGAGAAAATGTACGATCATGTGCTTCATCTGCAGGGAAACTGCTAGTCTTCATCACATGCTGGGATAACTCCTCCAATACTCTGCAGAAATTTTTGGACTAGAAAGACAATTAGACATGACCTAGTCATTACAAATCTTGTATAGTGATTATCTGATTCTCTTTTTGAATCTCTTGTCTTTACCATTTGAAGACTGCGCTCTAGAAAATCTTTTTGACATCTTTCCATTTCATCCAAAGTGCAAGGAGCATCAAGACTGTGATCATGAACTGTTTGCAGCTGTTTCTTTAGCTCGTCCACTTCCTAAAATGACAGTGCAGGATTTCGTACAGGTTTTACAGTCATGCATACCAATAGAAAAATACAATTACTACAATTAGACTAGAAATTGATTCTTTGGAAAAAGTCACCTTTTCCTGCATCTGAAGAACCTTCTCAGTGAAATTGGCATCATTTTTGTTTTTGGGAAAATGACTGCAAAATATTTTTTTCACCATTTGGAGGTAAACCTAAAGCAAAAAAAAATGTCCAAGGGAAATAAAAACACATTCTACCATGAATTTAGCCTTGAAAACTTTTGCACTTGTCACTTGGTCATCACTTTATCAATAACATTTATGCTTCTAGCTCTCAATTTTAAATTAAAAATTAAGCATCACCTAGGTGATTAGCTAGAATGGAGAAAAGAAAACTCACTACATATTTTTCTTCCAGAAGTTGAGAATAAAGTTGTTGTATCTCCGTCAAAGCCAAGCAATGAAGGTTTATCCTTGCTTCAAAACTGCAGCGAAAACAATAACTTATCATGACTTTTTTTTTCATACAAAAAAATTGCCAAAATATTCAGACATCAAATCCTGAAGGCCCTATTACACCTACCCTGTTTGTGTCAGAATATAGGGGTAGTGGTAGACTCTGACAAAACTCTGATTCTGCAGGCTCCTTGGAACCAATGAAGAGGAGATGAACTGGCTGCCTTCATCGTTGTCCAACTCTTGGCTTAGTGACTCTTCTTCACTGAAAGTCGCCGAAGAATTGTCTTTTGGCATTGTTGCCAATTTCGAGCACTCATGAAGAGAAGGGTTGGATGCTCCATCTGCCAAAGGCTGTGACAGAAATGTTTTGTGAATGTGAGTGTGGTCCCCAGGTATGAGTGTGCGCATTATGGTTGTTTGTCTCATTGTGCCATGCAATTAGCTGGCAATTGATTCAGGGTGCAATCTGTCTACAGCCCATTATTAACTGGGATAAGCGCCAGCATCCACCTGATCCTTGTGAGGATAAGCTGCTTGGGGAAGTTACTAACACATAAACACACACACACACACACATGCATGCATGTGTTGCAAAACTGTGATTACAATAGTACTTACTCTGTATTTTTGATTGATGGGGTAAACCACTTTTGCCTTTGATGCAAATGCAGCAACTTCACTATTCATGGGTTCCTGCTTCTCCTGTTTCATGTACCATGATAAAATAAAATGAACATGCCCAGAAACAATGGATTAGAACAAGATTAAATAAAATACCCTGGCATTAATTGAGACAGGCAAGGCAGGCTCAGCATGATCGCTCGTTTTGTTTTCCACTTTCCCATCATCAGGTTCAAGTAGCCTTCTTGCATTGTTCCCCTTATAGAGTACAGCAAATTATGCATAACTTTGAAAAACATCTAAAAAATGTAGTGCGCTGGCGGTTTCTTACTTGTCTCGTCAGAATTAAAGTCTTTAGGCAGAAGATATACAACAGTGCTGCTGCTAAGATTCCCAAAAGTCCACCGCAAACTGTAGCTACTGTCAAAAGTCCCGTGTAGACCTGCAGGGACTCAGTAAAATGGACTAAAACTTCAGTACTACATTCGGCTACCGAATCCCGCTCGGACATTGCTCGATCGCCGAGTCAAATATGCCATGAGAAAAATTCAAGATGTTGGTAAAAGTCTCACAAATGTTCCTGGCGTATTATGTATCATGTGTGTTGTTATGCTTTGCCGTATCTTGCAAATCAATCTGCATCTTCTAATGTTTTTCCATCTCAAATCTGAGTTAAGTTTTTGACCAATCAGCAGCAAGATTGTATCTACTTTCAAAATAATTCCAAGTATTCTTCTGGAGTTTAGAGATACATCGTCGGAGGCAGTAAAGAATGAAAATATGACATACATGCACACATTTAATAAATTTAACACGTACTTCTGTCAGTGTATGCCTTTTTGAACTATAAATGTTGGATTACTCGGGTTCATGTGTTTTACATTGAAACCGTTAACCGGAAACCATCCTTCGTTAAATCCTCTCCTAAACTTTTTGGACTGTTGATGGAAGACGTGATTTGGGGAAAAATGGATTGTTGTGGGGCGTGTCCCGAATCTCTAAAGCCTGGGAGTTGACCAACAATTTTAATTTTGATGTGTGAATTATTCATACAAACTGCGTAGAAATATGGACTTTTCAGAGTGTATTCCAACCCCAGAGACGACGCAATCATCGGCCAGCGGCTTTCACAAGTGAGAGCCAAAACAGATCCTGCAGGTAAACTTGATGGCGGAAAAGGCGACAATATGGTCTATATTAGTCCACTTCCAAGTGTCGTGCTTTTGTCTGACAAGTTCATTGTCAGACTGGTGCCCCGATGCCACTCAAAGTTTTGGAGGGACGCAACGCATTGTTTGCGCAAATCTTCCTTGTAACGGAACAGGTCAGGATGCTTCCTACTGCTCCACACTGCCTACCAGAACGTCATCATACGAAAATAGAGTGAGTAGCCTGATGGCAAGTAACCGATTATATTGAGATTTGATAACAACATCTATATATTTTTTTCTTGTCTGTTTTTGTGCGTATGTTTGTGTATATACACTGTATATGTGTGTGTGTATATACACTGTATATAAATGTGTGTGTGCATGTGTGTATATATATACTGTATGTGTGTATGTGTATGTTTTACATTGGACAGCCCCAAAGTATTTCCAGATACTTTGAATCCAAATGCAATGGAAGGAACCCGACAGATCATTGGCTCCACACACACTGTACGTACGAAAATGCTTACTATTCTGCCCTATTAGGTACAATAGTTGTAGCTGTTAGAATTTGATAGGGTGCTACCCAGCTGATGTATGGTGCTGTTACAAAAGGCCACCTAATGCCATATTGTTTTTTTTTTACTTTTATCTAAAGGGCACACATGTGGTATTCAGTTTTTTATTATTTGTCTGAAAAGATTCAGGTCTCTTAGGTAGCCCATCCATTATCAATTGTTATCAGACATCTAAATGTTAAAAAAAGATTGCTTCTGCAATGTGTGACACATTAAGTAAGATTGTTGTCTGTTATCCCTATTGTCCTGAAGGGCCAGTTTCTTCATCTGCTTCTACTGATCCATGGGGGCACTCCTTTTACACTTCCTTAAACCGTATGAAAGCCATTTTACAATTTAGAGATCGCCGGAGCTCGCTCACCAGATACAATTCTGACCCCACTCTGCCTCAGGTGACGCCTTACATCATTTATAACTTGTCTCTTACTGACTTACTGTGTATTCCTGAAGAAATTGAGAATTGTCTAATAATTCAGTGTTGTGGATGTTTCTGCAGGTTCAGAGTTTGACTCCTTTAGCCGCCTTCAAGATCAAGTTTCACAAGTGTGCCCGGGTATGTTGACTATACACGTAGTACCTGTAGTAGTCTGCTCTAGAATGTAACAAAGTCATATGATCATCCCTCCCAGGTTTTGGCTGATTCAGAGCCTCCAAAGCTGATATTCTTTCTGCTTGTTCACAACCTGAGTCCAGTGGGTGGCACAAACATCTCCCAGTTGGCCATCCGGGACTCCATATACGGGATAATACCCCTAAAAACCAGAGGCAAGGTTGTGGAGAAAGGATACCAAATGTTTGCCATTGATTCTCTGTCTGGTAAGCTTCATTTGTGGTTTATGGCTAAATGATTAGGTTTATGTATTTACTAATATTTAGAGTGATTAAAGATTGGCTTTTATCTTTCAGCTGGAACCCAAATTGTTTTTAATTATACAACTCATATAAAAAGTCAGAAGAGTGGAGTTCTGGACCTTCCAGCTTTTCTCACCTTCTCTAATTTATCACAGGTAATTTCGACAGTGCCATTGTTGTTAACAGATCATAATCCACATTTCCTCAAATAAATGAATTATACACTCAACATATTTTTTGTCATGTTCCCCACAGAACGATGTCAGTATGTTTGGTCCGCTGACAGCTAATTTGACACTTCATGTTAATTCCACGGCGAGGGTAAATTGTTCTGTTTGGTGAAAATATTTTCCAGCTATTATTGTTATACAGTACAGTGTACTTAAATGCAATTATTTTGTTTGTTTGTTTGCTTTTAGATTCATCCAAACCATGTTGTGCACTTTGCTGGATTTGTTGCTGGGTTTTTTGTGTCTTTTGCGCTGCTTTTGCTGGGATTTCTGGCCATAAATCTGATTGGGCCAAGACTGAACCTTCTTCAGCAAAGGGTGACTTTATAGAGTTGTTGTTGTTTAGAGTGATTTGATAGAGTGCAAAGTTTTGCGAGACACATTTTGCTTGCAACGATTCATAATTTTGAAGCATTTATAGATCCATAAGAATTTTTTCTACTAATAATAAAAACAAATTGTAGCTCAGTGCATGACTTTTTATTGGATATATACCTCAGAAAAACAGGTTCAATCCAGATCCCGAGTATGCAGACTCCAACATGACAGAGAATGTTAAAGATGAGGCCAATTTTGAAGACAAGATTGTTGATATCATGGTGCTGGAGGAACCACACAACATGAACCAGGCACTTGAGAAGTACTGTGTTCAGACCAAATTTGGAGCCCATTTTTAAACAGATCAACAGATGACTTGACTGTCTTTTTCTCTCTGATAGCCTTGAAATGGCCACACTGCTGCATGCCACCAACAGCTTGGAGACTACTCGGATTCAGATCTACAAAGATGTTCTCTCTGTCTTGCTGGGAGGATTGCATGCCCGTGGCCATGTCAGCAACCAAGCCCAGCAGAGACTTCTCAGTGTAATCCATGGGCAGTTGCTGGGCATGGAGGGTCGGCTGAAGGAGGAACGAGGTGCCCGCATGGCTGTGCTTGCAGGCAAGTGCAACCAGGAGACCCGGGAGGAGATGGAAGCAGAGCATCGCAAGGAGGCTCTAGAGAAGGCACACGCTGAGCTGATCTGTCAACATGCTGATCAACAGGTAGTTATGATGGATGCTGTGGTAGCTCACAGGAAAGATAGTATGGCTGGAGTAACCTGTTGTTTTTCCAAGAATGTTTGTTTCAGTGATGCAAAGAAAATACCCCAAAGATTTTAGATTGCATTATGAAACCTGTCACTACTATGAACATTAATTTCACTAATTATTGAATCCACAAGGAGCTTCTTCAATGTAGTGTCCTGCTGGAAAAGCTGCACAAACTGAGCCAGGCTAACCTGCAGCGCATCTTGTTGGTCCGCCATGAAGAGGCTTCTGCAAAAGTCCAGAGGCAAATTATTGAGTGGCGGCGTGTGGAACTTCATAAGATCTTCTCCGAGGAGCTAGAGGAAGCCACAAAGATGGCAGAGTTAGAGAAGACTGCTGCTAGTAATCTTCAGCACAGTTACCTTCAATGTCAGGTAAGTAACTAGTGCAGCCATGGTAATTATATATTATATATACATAATTGTGTGGGCATTCATACATACTGTTTGTCGCCATCTTTCAACTGGCAGTGTTTGTTAGCATGTACATAAGTGAGTTTTTCATCCGTGTCCAGGATCTGCTGGAGGAGACTCTGGATGTGATCCTTGCCAATTGGCGTTACGTGCTAGCTGAACGTCATGCACAGAGGAAGTTCCTGTTACACAGCTTGCACAGCCTCAATAGTCTCATTTCTGATACATTCTCCTGCACCTCCAGCAATTTAGACAGGATATTCACACACGTCAGAAGGTTCGGCGATAGTAATATTATCATATCTTAAGCCTCATAGCCTCATCGTAATTCTCCCCATATTATCAGAAACTAATGCATACTTTGGAATTTGTTCCACCAGAGGGGGCACAGTGCCTGCTGAACAGCTGACTCAGCTACAGGAAAAAGCCCAAAAAGATCTGATTATGGTGAGGCAGAAACTGGATGATGCTTTGAGCCAAGAGAGAAGAGCTATGCGTTGTGGTCTAGTCAAGAAGAGACGAGAGCTTCTCTCCGACATGGTTTGGACCATTACTTTTGTTTCTACTAATACTATTATTTCATTTCATTTTTACACCGCTACTTTGTTTTCCGTGACAATATATGTTCGGCCTGCACAATATGCGGTTTGAACATTGCTATAATGATCTGCGCATGCACAATAATCCTGCTGCAAGCCAATTTATTTATTTTTTAATAACAAACCACCACCCCCTCTCCAAATCCAGCAAGGGCACAACTTTTGTTTGTGTTTGTTGAGATTTTTAATTACTGTTTTTGCAGTTTAATTTATTGTTATGGCAGCGGGAAATAACTTTGGACTCCTATTGCTTTCTTGTTTCTTAAGCTCAGGGTCCACGTGCAGAGACAGAAAGACCTGTCTGCCCTTTCTAAGAATCAAGATGGGAACATAGAAGTTGCTGCCCATTTATCCTGTTGGAAAGACCTGCTAACAACTCATAGCTTGGAGCTTGCTGAGCTCATCAATAATTTAGACGAGGAAGCTGCAGCTGACATTCGCAAGGTAAACTGGCATTTAACACAACACACACACACACAGTATGTATGTACATCTGGCCTAAAAATATGTACACAGACTACATCAATATTTGCTTGCCTGGTCTGTTGTTTAGGTGACCATGCGTGTAATTCAGAGCTCCATGGCAGATGTCAAAGCCATTCAGCCCACTACAACGCAGGCCTTGCTCGCCATGCTGCCACCAAGCGTTCAGCATTCATTGCTGCAGGTAGAATCTGAATCAGGTCAAGGAGGGAGCGCACTCCTGCAGGGCCAGGAGAGGCTGCAACAGGAAGGCAAATCAGCCTTACACACACTTAGCACCACCAGGGAGAGGCTTAACAGAGCCATGGAGAGGGAGCTGCAAGAGCAGAAGGAGATCAGGGCACACTGCAGAGCTTTCTTCAGGTTATTATATTAATAGTATAATGTGACAGTTTTTTGAGTGGATTTACATTGGCGGTCCCATTGCCCAATTTGGATAGAATATCCTCAGTATAGGCAATCATTGTCTATTCCCGTTTTAGGCAGGGTTACTAAGTGGTGATAACTTCAGCTTTTTTATAAATGATCTTATATTGCTATTTAAATATTTTGGAACACTAATTTAAAGTGGGAGACATCCTGTATTTAAGTACACATTTAATAATAATGGGGAACCGTCATAAAACAACCCACAAATGCAATGAGAACCAAATTACACTTACTTGAACTCACTCCACAGGCATCCAAAACAGGCAGTAACAATACTGAAGTAAACAATTACGAATGAACAGTATAAACATTGAACTTTAATTACTAGCCAGTTCCTTTGGGCTGCTTCAAACTGTCCTGAAAACATATTTTTCCTGTATCCCAAATGAGCCATTTCTGAGCAATACACAATGAAACTTACTTAGCCTGAATATTCTCACATGTTCTTGTCAGATGCTTGTGCTCGTCTCAGCTGACTCTCTCTGATGATGAGCGTCTGGGGATTAAACTTGAGTTCCAGAAGTATCTCTCTGTGATGGACCAATGCCTCATGCTACCCCATGCTATTTCCAGGACTAAAATTCACACTCACCACACACTTTGGAGGAAAGACAATGAGCAACAAATGGTGAGCACGTGAACATCATGAACATCATTCTCTGTAATTTGTCCAGTGGGCTGCCATGTGATTTTTCTTTTATTTTTATTTTTAATGGCTTTCCTACAATGGTGCTGGACAAAAGTATACATACTACACAGAGTTCTTTCCTTTATAATCATATGTAGATTTATTTTGGAACATCATAATAGCCTTTCTTTCCAATTTCATTGCAGATACATCCAAATTTTGGGGGGAAAGACAGTCTGATAACACAAAACCTGTCCAGCATAGTTCAGTTGCAGAAAAAGCTTCAAGACCAGATCCAACTGTTTGAGGAGGAAAGGGCAAGGGAGATGGATAATGGTGTCATACAAAAGGTAAACGTAAAAAATAATGCAATTTTTTATTTAATTTATTATTTAGTTCAGTCATGCTCATTTCACCAGGTGTCCAATGGCTTAAACTTAAGGTGTTGACAGCGCAATACTATATATGGACAGAAATATTTGGCCCTGTTACATCTTACGACTGAGAAAATATGTTAAAAATTTGCATCTAAATCACAATTCTATAAAATTACAGAATGTGAAAAAAAATATCTATAATTTTCAACCATCCAATAATTTGGGATCTCCATATTGTTGACAATATGACAGAAATGGGAGCCGAACAATGAATGATTATTGAGAATGTTAATGTAGTGAAAGACTTTCTCTGTATGAGCTTTTTTTGTCTAGTATTTCATGAAGATCATTTGAGGTGAGGCTCACTGAATATATTCTGCAGGTTGAGGATGAGATGAGGGAGGAGCGAGAGGAATATTTACGCACTCAAGCTGACAGCCTGGCAGCACAGATGGCTGGTGTTCACTACCAAAAAGCTGAGAGGAGGACCAAAGCCTCAGAGATGTCTAGAGCGCTTCTTACTCTACAAAGCCTGCTAACTCAACACCTTCAAGAGACAAAAAGTCTGTCAAGAAAAGAAATGATCTCAAGTATACAGAAGCACTTCCAGGTAGGAGATTTTGATGTCTGATTTAATTAGAGGAATGTATTGCCTTATGCTTTTGGTGGCTTTACCGTTTTCCTGCAGAGCCTTGAGGAAGTAGAACAACACCTCCAGGAAGAAAAGGGAGAGATGGACCGCCTGAAAACTGTTCACTGGTCAACTCCAACACACACCGAGCACAGTGATTTGGCAGAGGAAGAGCTGTTCAGGCTGCAACCAGACAGCCGAATGTCAACCATCCTTGAGGAGGCTCTCAATAAGTGTCCTCAAGTAACCACTATATTGGCCACGAGGTGGGTCAGCAGAATCCCAGAGTGATGATTGCTTTGTATTAATCTTCATTATGTATTACAATTGAAGGTTGCAGCAGATGTCAGCGGACATTCAGTCTGTGGAAGATCTGCGAGAACAATTGGCACTCAAGAGACTCTATTCAAACTGCGAGCAGGTTCCCACCCGTTTCATGCATTCTCCATATTACTTTTTCTGTGCGCGTGTCTTTTTAACTTGGTTGTTATTTGTGGTCACTTCTGTATTTCAGGACTTGCTTTTTGCATCACAACTGGCAAAACAGTGCCAGATGTCTGTTGAGATTCTCCTCGAGATTCTGCGTCTACTGCTCCCCACGATACCCGAAAGTGAACTTCTTTCTGTCACTGATGCTCTCTGTCCCAAACAGCAGCTCTGTTCCTCATCCACTGACCAGGAGCATTTTGGGTAAGCATTATGATAATATTTGTAATATGTCATTACAATCAAACACATCTGAAATGACAGTATTATACATTAGGTGTAATTTGAACTCCTAAAAAAACAATAATACTGTTGAAAAAGTAAGATTTCGGTTTTCAATATTTTTTAATATTTCTGTTTTCATCCTTTTTTATGTTTTTTTAATGAACTGATTACAAATACTATACCTAATTATATACTAGAACATTTTGGAAAGTAACAAAAAACTAGTCAGGAATTGACAAATTATAATGTTGAGCAAAAGAACAGCCTGTTTGTACAGAATATTTATGGTTTTGAAATATCTAATTTCAATGTGTAAATGTACTCACTGTATGAACATGCTGTACTAGCCTTTTTTTTTTAAAGAATTCATCTATTTTAGAAAGGTTATCCTACCATGGTGGCAATGTTTGTTATACTGTAATGTCATCTTTATTGACATTGATGTCTCTGGGCAGGCCTAATCTGCATCTTCCTATCAAACTGAAGGAAGACCTTTTACACAGAAGTATGCTGAGCATGCCAAGAGTGGAAATTGAAAGGTAAGTGAGGTATATTATTACATAATGGCTGAGCTTTACCAGTGGCCTGTAAAAATAAAATAGATTGTGGAAGGTTAACTCCTTGAGTAGTAGATCTTGGATTAAAAAATCCATGTCGGCAATAAAAATTGAATTCATGAAGGGAAATACCTTTATATAATGTATATTTGCCTTTAAATAAGGTAAAATATGCATTTCATCAGAGGTGTGCATGTATGAGGTAAGCCCATGAACATGATGGCCTTCAAAACAGCAGCTCCTTTGTACTCTAGATCTCACAAACTCCAGGAAAAGAGGCAAAGCCTAATGGAAAGACTTCTTCCCACTTTTCATCTGCCATTTGCGGTTAAAAAGAAGGAGGACAGCTTTATGATGGGAACGCTGCCCAGGTATAAATCAGCCATCAATGAAAACCCACACAAGCACACTGAACCTCCCAATCAAAGCAACGCGGAGCAAGGCAATGAAACACCGCAAAGCTCAGCAGAAGACATGATTCCAACCTCTGCCAATATGGAAGTGATCTACGAGGACACTGGTGAAAGGCTGTTTGTCTTTCGAGATCCATCTCAATCCCACATTAGTATTAACTCTCACAAGAAAAAAAGGAAGAGGAACTTCCTCAATATGAAGAGAGGTTATGTGTCTCCAACACCCCAAACGTGATTTTAAACAAACCTTACTAGGGTCATAGAAGGAGGGGGTGCTGGAGCCTATCCCAGATGCCTTCGGGCCAGAGGCTGGCGACACCCTGAATTGGTGGCCAGCCAATCGCAGGCCACAAGGATACAAACAACCCTTTCAAGCTCACACTCATACTTAGGGGCAATTTAGAGTGTCCAATAGGCCTAGCATGCATGTCTTTGGAATGTGGGAGGAAACCGGAGTACCCGGAGGAAACCCACTCAGGCCTGTGGACCACATGCAAACTCCACACAGGTGGACCGTCCTGGATTTGAACCCAAAACCCCCACTGTAAGGCTGGCGTGCTAACCACTCGCGCCTCTGGGCTGCCAGAAATGATCCTTTGTTTCCATATTTATTTTTGCCAAAAACATCGCATATTGCTGGCTGCCTCTTTTAATACTGTCCATTACTTCAGATTATTGACTCTATTCTATTTCATGCATTTAAGATGTCTCTGAAAGCTAAAATGAGTTTAATAGAAAAATCTGTAGCCTTCCAGATTTTTTATTTTTTTAATGCATCTCATTTGAACTTGTAGTTAGATCCATTGTCATTATTTTTTTGCTATGTAAAACTTGTGTGATGAACAACAGATGCGTGGCACAGCCTTAAACATTGTTAGTGACTATCCTTTCAAAATCCCTACAAATAGATCGGAGAAAAACAAAATTATGGACAGCTATGTGACAGACAGATGCCAAATGTTTTAGAGTGACCTTTGCAAACTTTGCATTTGGGTTTTTTTTTTGGTTTGCATGGCACACCCACAAAAGTTGCCTGCCCATCTGCATATCCCTTTAAAAATGTACTTGGATCTTAAAACAGATCCTGAGGTCAAGATAATGTTTAGTGTTGTTTTCAGCAAATGGGTGCTATGTTTTGAAAAGTAACTGTTTATTTGGTAGACTTTAGTGGGCTTCCATTTTCAAAATCAAACATGCCTTCATTTTCCCAAATGCGCGTCTAATTAGGGATTGTATAAGATTTCAATATGATCCTGAAATGTGTTGGTTACAATTTTCTTTTGGTTGTATTATACATTTTAAATTGTGTTTATTATAAAATACCAGTTGAATATTTTGCTACTTAGATTTTATTCGAACAAACTGAATATGGTACTATCAAAACTTCAATGACGATGATAAAAATGAAATATTTTTATACTATAACTAACTGATTTATCTCTGTTTATAAATTAAAGCTGAAAAGTATGCCCATTGGTGCTTGTGCATCTTTCACATTTTATTCACCTTCACTTGATATGTTTATCTCAGAAAGTTTACTTCTAAAAAAAGTTGCAGGACTTAAGTAACCCCTTGAAAAAACTGTCGCAGTGGTGGACTGATGTTTTCCTTGGCATTGCTATGCTCCACGTCATCCTCCACATGTTTCCCACCCCCCTCGACCACTTCATTTAAAGTGAAGCAAATCGCCCTCTGATTTCAATTCCTGTTTCTGTGGTGGAGCGCACCAGTTGTGCACCCACTCTTGCACAAACCAGATCAACGATCAACTGGACCGACGCATCTTCGCTATGAGAGCTGCATCGGCAATCGCTTTGTGTCTCTTCAGCTATTTGTGTCTGTCCCAATGCTCTCCTCCGACTTGTTACTCCAGGGCGCTGAGCCTGAGCAAAGAAGTGATGACCCTGCTGGATAAAATCCACACTTACCATCGCACGGTAAGCCCACCCTTATTTTTCCACTCTTGCAATGTCACCATGTTCAAATGTATCCCTTTTTGTCTTCTGTTTTGTCAGAAAACATGTGCTGAGGTACTGCCGGTCATCTTTCTTGATGTTCATGTGAGTTATAACTTCAAATACAATACACCTGGTAAAGTTCACACAAAAAAACATTCAATGAGATTGCTGTCTAAACTAGGGCCCATGGGCCAACTGTGGTCCACTGCCAACTTTGTATTGGTCCGCAGAAAAATTAATTCATTAATTTTATGAACTGTTTATCCTCACAAAAGTCACATGATGCTAACTATGGGTCGGGGGGGGGGGGCACCCTCAATCATACCTAGCATTTTAGAGTGATCAACCAGTGCAGGTTTTTGTGATGTGGTAGGAAACCCCCGGGGAAAACCCACACAAGCCTAGGGAAAACATGCAAATTCTACATAGTGGGGACTGAATATATAAAAGAAAATCCAAACCACTGTAATATTATTGCATTTGAACATTTAATTCTGTGTTTCTTTGGGAACAAGAGGGGGCATCTGAACCAGCATAATTGTGAATAATATGTCTTTCTCGTTGTAGAACTCCTGCATAACAACCAAACTCCGCGACTTCCTTTACGTGCTTGTGAACCATCCCAGTCAATACTGCAGAGAGCGACCCAGGATAATGCTGCTAAAAACAAAAATCCAGAACTTGTACACCATCATCACCAGAATTTGCTATCGAGTAAGCACATTTCAAATCTCTAATCAATTCTTATGGCATGGTAAACGTGACTTTGTGTCTTTATTGCCTTGGCAGGACTTGGTGTTTTTCACCGATGACTGCGAGGCCATCGACACTGGACACAGCAGGCCCCACTTTGCAGAGGACCGACTTCAGCTTCTGCAGGAGGAGAGATAAGCAATACAAAGAGTAGCCTTTTAGAGCAGCAATTAGCAGTCTCACGTCATGGCATGAATATAAACTTCAACACCACACCCTGCAGTGTAGTTAGTCATAAGCCCCACAGCACGCTGCGCTGACTCGTGCAAACACGTGTTTAGTGGACATTCATGGTTACATTCCTGCAAGAACGACAGAACTTTCCACAGGAAATTTGCTGAATGCCAACCATGCCGACGCTAACCTTGAAATAATAAACCAGTAAGGATTGCTCGCGAGTGGGCCTTAGCGTCTGTTTACTTGCCAGAGCTGATCAAAGTTTTGGATGTCATTAAGTGAAATAGGCTGTGTTGCCATAACCCTTGTGCAGCATTTATATGAACAAGGCTTTTACTCCCTTTCCTTTATTACAATAAACCAAGACTTGTTGTTCTACTCAAATATCACACTATATTTCATTAAAATGTATTTTATCTAATGTCTATATGTCCATTTATCTTCTTCATAAATCAACTAACTAATCTTTCAGTTTTACAGTTGGGAACATTTTGTAGGGGGTTGCAGTACACCTCAATAGGCCCATATAACTATCTTATTAATATCTACAATATTTATCCATTTTTCAAGGGGCATGCCTATTGTACAGAGCCCCCTTCTCTCATCATTTTCAAATACACATTGAGTGAAACTTTTACAAATTTATATTTTTTGTATTTGATTTATTTTTGGGATTTTCTGCCTGTATTTAGATATTTCTCATGTTGAACGGTGGTATTCAGTTTCACATCTGAAGGTTTGGGGTGAATTTGACTGTCATTTAGAACTGAGTTCAATTAAATCTGAATGTTTTACCCTATGATCGGCAGGGTGGAAGAAGGAGGAGTGGACAGGTGCAATGTGAATGTGTAGGACAGGAGACGTCCAGCTCTGCAGTGTGTAAGAAAATTCTTCTTTTTTCATCATTATTTAGCAACAAATTACTTGTTTCACATACTATCTAGTATATATATTACACACATTTCATAACATATTTTTCTAATATCTATTTATAGACGGCCCGGTGCCGCAAGTGGTTAGAGCAGGGGTCGGGAACCTTTTTGACGAATAGAGTCATAAACAATTTATATTTTCAAACATTATTCCTTGAGAGCCATACTCATAATTTAAAAGTAAAAATACATGAAAATGTGAGCATTTATTATTCATTTCACCACTTTGAAAGTAAAAAAAAAAGTCTGAATTCTTTTGAGAACATTATTTCACTGTTACTAATCAATAAGTGAATGCATGCAGACGAGTCTAATAAAAAAAAAATGATTTAAAAAAGGCGGAGAGCCATATATACCCATCAAAAGAGCCACATATGGCTCCCGAGCCATAGGTTCCCTATCCCTGGGTTAGAGAATCGGCCTCACAGCTCTGGTTAGGGTTAGAGTTTGGCACAGGACTGGCCAAGTCCGGTCCTCAAGAGCCCCTATCAGTCCGTAACTGTTAGGGTTTCTTTACCGCGCTGGGTTAGGTCAGGTATAGGGTTAGGTTTAGGGTTAGCTTTAGGCTTTGGTTTAGGGCTAGGGTTAAGGTCATAGTTATAGTTAGGTTTATAGTTAGGCGTAGGTGTGGCCAAGTCCGGGTCCTCAATAGCCCCTCTCTAATGAAAGAACCGAAGGAACCTTTCCAACAGCAAAATGTTAGTGAGCCACAAGAGGCTTGTTAAAAAAATAAAGTGGTAATAAAGTTTAATTACTGTGCTTATTGATCATAATTTTTACTGGGCTGCAGAATTTACATCGTTTTTGTATCATTAAGGCAATGAGAACAAAATGTTAAGTCAGCATTCAGATAATTTCCCAATTTAATGTTGCGTGAGCCTACATAAAGCACAAAAGCTTTGCCCCTTGGGGATCAAAGTAATCATTCTCTGCTTGTTGAAAACAAAAAGAGCTCGTAAAGTACAGATCAGAAACCTATTTACGGTACAGAATCACTGATGTACTTTGTGATTCACTTGTGCTTTATTGGGTTTTCGGGCAATTTTCCATCACATTAGGCACTTTTTATTACATCTTAAAATGATGTGTCGCCTCGTTAGTCGGCATAAGAAATCGCTTAAAATATATGTTGGGAAAACACTTCAGTTTAGTTACAACTATGCTGCACACTAAATGAGGATGCAGATGCCAGGGTTATAGAGTTTTAGCCAAACTGAAATAGTAAACTGGAGCTTTGGCTTCCGCCGTACTGTAAACATGCCTCAAAAGGCCTGGATAATAAACAAAATATTGCCTCCATTATTTTTATGTGGGGGGCCTCTTAGCTTCTCATAATCTGCCTTCAAAAGCCCACATAATTGACTCAAATGAATAAGACTGTTGGACATTGTAATGTAGTTTGAAATTCTAGCAGTCTAACATTCCCACGGTTCTGATGGCTCTATAACAGTGGTTGGTAAATGTACAATGGATAGTGGGGGGGGGGGCTTAATTGACTACTATTAAGGGAAAAACTCAGAAAACTTAATAGGATTGATTCATTAGAAAATAACTAAAAATAAACAACTGATATTGGACTGAACATGTGGTAATAATAAATCCAGGAAAAGCTTATTAGTACCATGTCTTAAATATATTTACGATGAAGCCAAAGCATTTATTTCACATTTGTGACTCTCAAATAATTTTAATGGGACTATTCCAAACACGGCCAAATCCTAGTTGAAAGTGCTGTGTTCACAAGTGAGATTATTTAAGATTTTTATTTTTACTTCCCCAGAAAAAAAATGTTGAAATGATTTATCATAGCCTTGGTTAATTTTTCTAACTGTATGATATGGTACGAAAGGTGTGTGTGCCCTTGCTTTTTAATCCACTGTATACTATACACAGTATACTATATTGTTCTTCATATTTGAGTTATTTACTGCCCTCCCGTGGAGACTGTAGATCACTGCAATAAAATCATGAAATCCATCGACATCCTACGACCTCATTCCTTAAAGAGCTAAGGGATGTTGTTTGTATAATAAGAATACATTGCAAATCAGGACAAAGTTTGGTTATTTTATTTTGCACTTGATAAACATTTCAAAATTAGATAAGCAATTCAGACTGTCACCATTTGGAATTTAACCCTTTTACAGTAATCTTTAAATTTTATTATTTTGTTTAGTATACGGAATTATAACTTTTTTAATTAATGTTGTCAATTTAAATTATGATATGCTCTTCTATTTTGGATATATGAAGCAGAAGTTTTTTCCTGATGGCTTTATTGTGAGATGGCTGAACTTTGATTTATTAAATAATGACTCCATTCATAATGTTAAAAGTGTAGGCCCAGTAGTAGATAGAAATATATAAAATATATTCCCTTGAGATGTAATTTAGGTTATTTATTGTCTCTTAAGATGACAAAATGAAATATTGTTTGTTTTTATGTTGCTGACATTCTAGGAGACAAACCCAAACAGACAATTGCATGACTCTTTTCTCAATTCAACTTTAATGCCTCAGCGTCAAAAACTATATACTTTTGCTATAATAGGGAAAAAATATGACAGTAACAGGGGTTATTCTATGCAAATATCAGATGTGTGAAGATGTAGCAAATTGAAAGTTGCTCTTACTTTTTCAATCTGTAGAGATCTAAAAGTTCTGTAGGTTCTGGAGGTTAAACACTTTGAAACTTGGAAATGCAATAAGCACTGTGTGGCTTTTGAACAAATGGTAGCTGTGTTTGTTTCATATTAAATACATTACAACCTGTCTTTTGTAGCTTGACTAAATTTTTAATTAGTGGCCTGAAACAGTAGAGTCACTACCAATTTGAATATAATATGGATTGGTCATATAAAGATAATTTTCTTCAGTGGTCAACTCTCAAAAGATGGAATCTATCGATTTTCGACCAAATTGTGAGCTGTAAAATAACATCTAAAGCAAAGTTCTTAACTAGTTTTATTGGAATTGCCAACTATTCACTCTTTTATACATATCATGACCAAAATTGAAAAATAAAGAGCCAATATACCCTATTCTGTTTATAAATAGGGGAAAAAGTGACTGTTTCCAAGAATCCGGCCTCCATCTAATTTATATCTTCCAGACTGCTCTTGAAAAATGAGTAATGGCAAAATAGAACATGACAAAAAAACATTCCTAAATTATTTTCCCAATTTGCAACCATTATTATAAATATGCCCAAATCAAACACATTTTAGCAAATACTCACTGGTGTACGCAAGGTGTGTGTTGGAAAAATATAAATCAAATTTAAAAAACTTTTTAGTGCATGGTGTTTCCTACTAAATCAAAAAAATAATTTTAATGAAATATAAAACATGTGAAGGCATGCTTTTAAAACATGCGTGACTGATTTCAAACCCATCAATAAATCACAAAGAGCAAAAATGACACTCAATAGTGTGATCTCCAGGCCGATTGTCATAAGTCACTGAAAATTTCACTCAAAGCCAAAGACAGAAGAAAGAAAAACATTTTCTATCTCATTTTAGACTCGCCTGCGTCATGTTTCTCTGCTTTCCACATGATGCCTTCATGGTGTGAGTGACTCACTGTAAAAGCCACTTTTTTGTTGTTGTTATTTTTCTTTTTTTAGAGCAGCTCCCTTGCTAGAATACTTTCCTGTCCAAAACACTAGTTTGTCATTTTTTGGGGAGGAAATCAGCGCATCAGAGCGTCCCAGTCCCCCGTTGACATTTTAGGAATGATAAAAAGTTCCGCCTTGCCTGGAGCTACAGCCTCTCTGGAGCCGCTTGTGCTCATTACAAACCATTATTTTTACTTCATTTTAACCTCTTTCGGGTCAGATCGGAACAAGAGGAGAACGCCTTTTATTGCAAAGTACATGCTCTGTAATTTGCAACAATCTGATCCGGCATTTTGGAAAGGTTTTTTTTCTTTCAGGTGCGCCATGCTGGAATGCGCCTAAGAGCCACGGCCTAGTTGCCCTTAATGGCCTGTCATTTGCCTCATTTGACACTCCTTTAATCCATGCTAATGACACCCGTGGACTAAAGCGCCAATATTTATCAGTGTTTTGAAGTGGGTTAGTCAACTTGCATCCCCCCCCCCCCCCCCCCCCCTCCAACCTCCAGCCACCACATGATCCCCACCCCTAAACTCTGCTGGCGCCAACAGAATCTAGGTTAGTCGTCTCAAAAGCAATGGGCAACAGCTGTAGAAATACATTCCTGAAAATAACATGTGACAAGTTGACGTTGCTAGCAGAAAAGTGGATTTTGTTTTTTTTAAAGAAGTATTTTATACTGTGAGGATTTGTGCCCGTCAATCGGGAGGATAATGCCCGCGTCACCATTTTTCTCCTGCCGGTCAATGATCGTTGCATGATTTCAATTAAGACAAATAAATTGAAAAAAAAGAATAAACAATTTATTAAGTTATGTCACAAATATATTCATAATATAAATGAGGATATTTTTCAAAATATACATTATGTTACAGTACACTTTATCCCTTGCGAAGGGAATCATTACAACAACAGACATGAGTGCTGTTTTTTTTTTTTCATTGCTATTTTTAAATGCTGTTGTTTTTCCTTATTTACAAAAAACAGGGACACTTTTATCCTTTGTATGGACATTATGAAATTTAAAAAAAGGGCTTCCACAAAAGTGTTTTTGCATTTTAACAAAACCTGCTGCATAACTGTGCTTTGTTAGTAAGGTTCCTGATAAAATTGTCTTCCCTTGTTCTCCAAAAAAAGAATAAAAATAGAAAGGAAAACAGGAAATTTCAAATGCATCACTATGTATGTGCACATGATCAAACACCTTTTTTTGGAGGAATTACTGGCGAGATCACATGTCATGTCCTCTAAAGAAGAGAGACACTGATACATCTTTCTAAGATGAGTCTTACCCCACTGATAACGATAATATAATGTCCAAAGTCGCGTGTCCATCAAGCCAGGTGGTACATGCTGTATCCGACGTGGGCCGCGTAGAGTCCTACGGGAGACACCGGCAGCGAGTGCCTCTGGAAGGCGTGCGAGCCCGCGTAGGATCCCGGGACGTGCGCACTCAGTGGGAAGGAAATCCCAAATGCGGGAGGCAACATGGGCTTGGCTGCCATTTTCAGTTTCTCCAGTTCTGCCTCTTGCAGTCGTTTGGCTTTAGCTCTCCTGTTCTGAAACCAGATCTTAACCTGGGTCTCTGTCAAGCTGAGGGAACTGGAGAACTCTGCGCGCTCGGCGATGGACAGGTACTGCTTCTGGCGGAACTTTCTCTCCAAGGCCAACAGCTGGGATGTCGTGAAAGGGGTCCGAGGCTTCCTGTTGGTCTTGTGTTTTCTCAAAGGACAAGCCGGAGGACTTAACCTTCCTATGATAAAGCGGAACAAAAGAAAACATGTTTTACTTTGCTCTTATTTAGTTAAGATGCATATCAATTTGTCATTTTTAAGATTTTTTTTATATTGTAGCATTTATTTTACATCAATATAAAAATTCAGTTGACTTCATTCTTGTATCATGTGAATTTGCAGTTCTTTTGCCCGAAGCGTGAATCAATTTTTTTGTATGTTGGGGTGAGAACAAACTCAAAAGGCCATTGTAATAATAAATAAGACAAATAATAATAAATAAATAAAATATCCACTTTGAATTAGACAAAGAGTAATCATTTATATCGTTAAAAAAAAATCAGATATGGGGCTAAATTGAACACGGTACTAAAGTTCCACTCCAATTGGCATCCCCAAAGTTAAGAGGGTCTTAAAAGGTGGACGTAAAGACCCCCGAAGGTCCACTGAACCGTGCGTAATAGCGCATGCAGCACCGGAAACAACAGTTTAAAAGTGGACTTACTCGGAGGTGTGGGAGAAAAACGAGGACTTTGAACCCAAGAAGTCCTCTCTTGGCTCTCGGGACTCTCGGGCTTTATCAACACGTCCTCCTGGCCGTTGATGAGTTCGTTGACGGAAAATGAAGAGCCAATCGAGACAGTTGCAGGCGCCGAGGAGGAATCCAGACTTCCGAAGGGTCCCATCCGAAGCCCCTTCCCCATAGACTGGGACGTCCCGGCCACGGAAGCGGCGCCGTCGGGGGAAGGCGCCTCTCTGCTCGGCTTGCGATCGGCCATCAGAGCCTCGACGCTGAAGGGCAGGATGGCCACTTTGGGCTTCCCAGCGTCCTCTGCGGGGCTCAGGCTCGTCTGCATGTCGCCTCTCGTCACGAGCGAGGGTCGCGGAGGGAGATCTTCACTTTTCAAATCCGTCAAAGCCACAACTGACATCCGCATCGACGATGGGGCCATGCAGGTCCGGCGAACACGGTGGAGTTTGGCGAAGGCGACGATTCTCCTGCTCGATCTGGTAAAGTTTTGAATTTGTTTAAATTATTATTATTATTTTAAATAAATGTCACTTAAACAAAACAAAAAAGAGGCGAAAAGTTGTTGCGTCAGCGTGTCGACATCGACATCCTCATGTTTATGTGAGCCGGGTGGAGAGCAGAGCTTTAAGACAGGCGAGGAGTGGGAGGCGACCAATCACAAAGCGCAGGGGCTGGCCCCAAAAAAAGGAGGAAAAAAACTCCAACGGGAAAGTTAACAATGCTTCCACCCACAAAGTAACTTCAAATAAACACGACAAACCCTTAATGGCCCATTACGACCATGTACAACTCGTGCCTTTTTTGTAACCACACGAGGCCCATAATCAGATCAAGAGGCTATCTTAAAAATATACGATTTTATTCACACAATTGTCCTGTTAAATGACAGTATATACGCACACATGAAGATGACCAACCATCATTTTTTTTAACAAATGCACTTTAACTTTCATTTTACTTCACATTTATTTTGGCAATATTTCTACAACTGAGGTGCACTTTCATAAAGATTTTTTTGCATACTACAGCATAAATAATTGCTCAAAAATGTGATTTGCTCGTGGCTGTATTTCAAGCTTGTTTTGTTTTGATGAAGCCATTGCAGTTGGGGTATTTATTGAGTATATTTGAAATAGTGACCACTGATGGACACTTAGGTTATCTTTGCACCAATATACCCATAAAACTCAATAGGGTTATGATCAGGGATCATCTGCCCATTGTCCACTCGTGACCTGTGACCAAATATTTTGACCTTAGGCTGCACAATAACAGCATACCTTGAACATGAGTCCTGTTTTGATATTTGCATCGTTAGAGTGGACACTTAACAGTGTCCGATAAGTAAATTTGCTCAAATTTGTCAACAGTAAATTAAAGAACTTAACTATATGTGCGAAATTAGTCATACACATATTTTTTATTGCCGCTAGACATTACAGTATGTCTATTGTGTAATCAGGTTTGACAAAAAACCTTTATGACATGGTGACGAGGTGTGAGACACTGCAGTGACTCGAGTGCTGAGTGGTTGTTGTTGACTATTGCATTAAAAGAGCTTCCTGTCCCTGTGTTTTAATGGACCCGGCCCCTTGCAGCATGCTGTTTATTGATAGCTGCAGGGCTCTAATCAGATTGCAACACACAGGCCTTTGCAGTCATTTAGAGCTAATTATCAGCCTTGGGGGAGGGATCACTAGGATTCTTTCCCTTTGATTATACATCCATTAAAAATCATGGCCAGTCCAAAAAAACAGAGGGGGTGAATGACTCTGGTACATGCCATGCACTCCAATTAGCTCAAATAAAGTAAACGTTTTCCAATACAAATTCACTTTATGTAATGGTTTGGACTAATAATATGCAACAGCTGGGTAGAGCTGCCTTTTCAAAGATAATGAGGTTAATTGACTCAATCAATTTGACTTAGAATGGGTTAGAGTTATACTATTGTGTATGTTTAAATGATGTACAGTTTGCTAGAGGAAATGTATATATCAATGCAACTGAAACTTAATGGGATGAATAAAGTTTAATATAAGATTTATATGGCACATAAATTGCAGGTAAATGTGACAAGTTAATTCAAAATGCATCTGATTTGAGATTACTCAACTGTTTATTACTGTGGTTGGCTAGAATACTCCCTTTGCATTTTAATGAATATATAATGATTCAAAATGATTACATTTATTGAAAAGGCTTTAAACAATATGATTCAATTTATGCAAGAGTCAATAAAAACTGCTTATATTTCTGTTCTTTTAACTGTTTCCAAAACACAATCGTTAAATTGACCACGATTTATTCATTCACTTAAAAAAATTGCATCATGGATTTTTGTTCTAATGTTTGGGAACATTTGTGTCCTATAGGTTGTAATTAGGCTGCGATGGCAGGCAAAGCGTCGCTAATTAGCAAGCATAAACAATCTGTCACGATTTGTCAGTCACCTTAAATCGCAGACAAGTTATGTTGTCTTTAGGCGCCAGCAAGCCCGATCAAAGCGTTCGACTCGGCGAGACTATAGACGCGCTCAAGCCTCACCGACGCACCCACATAGGAGCGCCTCCCCACCCCCTCGTCCCACCTCCTCCCCATCCTCCTTCTCTCCTTCACGCGCTCACTTGGACACCGACCCATTCAGGCTGAAAAAGTTGTCCTTTCTCAGCCAGTCACACGCCACTTTGGGTCTCTTTAAATACCCACCACTCGTGTCATATCGAGTGGGAGAACTTGAAATGTTTCCATATTGAAGGATGGGCTTTTGTCCCAACCATATAATATAGGAGAAATAGCACACATTTTTTACTCTCATCAGGTCCCAAGAGTTTTGTTTAATTGTAAAAAATAATAATAATATTTTTTTGACATCAATTAATACATTTTTCTTTGAGTGCACGTATTTTTGAAACTTTTTGAAGTCAAGCTCTTAAAGGGGTATATATATAGGGAGGAAAAAGAGTGTTAATGGCAATTTGCATTCCAAACAGTTTTCTTTTAAGAAGACTTCATGATGATCTTCCATGCCGGGAGCATTAGCATATAGCGTTTTAGTTCATTCCTAGGGGCAAGAGAAAACAATTAACTGTAAGGCTCATCGGGCTTTTATTTGACTTTATAAACCAAGCTTTGATTCCCAGTCGAGAGGCAGGGCTCCACACAAAGGCCCATTGTTACGTCCCCTCCGAGTTGTCTTAAGCCCTTTCATACAGCCGCTGTCGGTGTGCACAAGAAAGGGGCAGCTTGGACCCTCAGAGGGCATTCGCAGGCTAAATGCTTGCTTGCACTTGCGTGCTGCGAGCCAAACACTTTTTCCCCCGCACACAATGGCTTGGCTCCCGTGCACTTTTTTTTTCCATTGATGGTGTAAAACAGTTATATAAATACATACCATGCGCGAGAAAATGCATCTCCAGAACGAGGCTTTCATTTATTACATTATTTATTTCGGAATGCGCAGTTTTTTAAAAATAATTTAAAAAACGAATAAATCAGTCGTTTAATCTTCACGTATATGGACGTATTGTTCAATGTGCCCGTGAGAAATGTTATTTAGGTTCTCATTTATTTGCGCATAATTTTAAAACTGATATTAATGTCCGTATGTTTTTTTACAGAAACCCATAATAATTAGGATTATTATAAGGATTGTCATTAATATTATTGTTGTTAAATGCAGTCGGTCGAATGATCAACTGTTAATATCGAACCAGCTGCATACACTATTTTGTGATATAATATTATTTCGAGAGTACCTTTATTCATTAAGCATGCCATTTTAAGTAAAACTTGATTTACGCTGTTGCATCAAACATGTTTCCCTTCTTAAAGACAATATCCATAGTTCGTTTTTACTCTCTATTGCCATAGAATCGATGACAATGATAAATGACCAATTTATTCTAATGGTTAAAAAATCACTTTCATTAAATAATAATAAATAAAATAATGCTCACAATAATCCTTCTTCACAAATCACTGTCATACAGTGACTTCCATTTGACTTAAAAAAATCTCATTATGAGAATTATTTATTTTTTTAATTTTTGGCTTGCTCTGTAAGGCTCCGATAAAAAAAAGCAAAATCTTTTACAAGATTCCCATCGTGAACGAACAGCTTTCTATTTGCTGTGAATTTGAGTGAGCGCCCCCTCATTTGCTCGCACCATTAAACAGGAAGGGGCACTAAAACCATTTGCTCTTCACTGGTGCGGGCAATATGAGATATACAGACCTTCCAAATGGATTGATTGGATGATGATTTATGTCAATAAAACTATCATTTGCTCGGGTGGGCTTGTTGATTAGAAATGAAATAGAGTTTTGAATGAAATGCTTAATAAGCGCATAACAAGCAATCATTTCGGTCACTCATCATTTCAGTGGAAATAATTGGCCATCAAATGAAGGGGAATACGCTAATAATATATTAATACAAGCAAAACAGCAACAACAACATACAAAACACGACAAACAAGAACAACACTAATAATACAATACTAATTGCATTGAATTTTGGATTAAATATTAATATCAAATTAATAAAATGTGAACCTACCATTCGTATTGATACATCAAAACATTTATAGAACTGCAATATTGTTTTTTCTAAAGAATAAAAGTAATAATATTATAACTTGATTGCAATGGATATTAATTTGGTGGAAATTCCTGTCAGATCTAAAGCGATAATGAAATGCAATCCTAAGGATTTTTGCAGGGGTGTGAACTTGAGCTATTAAAAATATCACAGGAGAAACCTTTGCCTTGCCCTGGCAGTGACACCATGTACATAAACCGTCTTTCTTTCAAACTTTAAGCCCATCATTTCGTCTCTTTGCCTCCGTCTTTGTGATCCCAGCAAAGAAAAGCAAACCAGAGTAGAGCAAAAAATGGGGAGTGGAGGGGGAAGGCAGTGTGGGAAGTTAGCGCACTGATGGCGAGGTGCTTCACATCCATGTCTTTCAGATCACCACAGCAATGCTGGCTCCATGTTAATCTCACTACGTCTACATCCCAAATTTATCCAAAGGGGGCTTTTTGCACCCCCCATCAGGAGGTTGCCACTCTCCTCTCCTCCTGCCCAGAGGAACAGTTTGTCAGTGACCTTTTCCTGACTTCGGCCGCCTTAATCCTTAAATGTTAGGAAAAGTCTAAAATGATGAGGAGTTTGCCTTCTTTTTTTTTTTTTTTTTTAATACACCTGATGTTCTCTCTTTTCCCCTGATTACGCTTGTGGTAAAACACAATTGGCGTTCCACATGCGTCAGTATGAATAAGTGGATTTTGATGTTCTCACAGGACTTGACACACAAAAAAATCACCTTTATTAGTCATTTTTTATTATTGGTACAGTTTATCCTCACAACCTTTATTGGTATTTTACCTTTTTTTAATCAGACAAAGTCTTGATCATTTAATGTGACTTTTATGTCATTTTATTTGTATGTGTATCTTCATGGCCAATTTTAATTACCCAGTGTTGAATTCTGCTGCATAAATAAATTAGTCTTGCCTATGCCAATGATGTAAAAAATGCCCTAAAACTAATCTCTTAAACACTAGCTTTTTGCATTCCAGAAATGCTAATCACTTGAAGGACTATTATTTTGTTGCTCCTTAAATGTTCACCTTGTTCAAAATGTAATTGTGATGGCTTTAGAACGATTCCTTTATAAAATAAAGCACATATAGACCACAATTTTGTTCCATCTGTCATATCCGAATCCTAAAAAGTAATCATTCCAAAAATAATTCAATTTGTAGTTCAACCAAAACAATACACTCAAATGGAATATGGGATGGTTACCATAGAACCAATGCCGCAAGACTTATTATACTTAAAAGATAACATATTTCAATCAATTGTTTTTAAAAACAAAACAGGCAGGAAAGACTAAAAAGCCTGGCTAAACAGATTTAGTCAAAAACAGTTGATTATCTGAATTATTTTTCTCCCTCATTCATCCATCTTTCCATGAATGCAGTAGTATTTGTTTCCTTGGTCACTCCATTTGTAAAAGGCAAAAAATATATGGCATGACATCATCATTCCTGACACAAATAGCCGATTTAAAATAGACAGTATTTAAATATGGAAGCATCCCGCTATAATGACGTAAAAGCACCGCAATTTAAGACAAGAAGCATTTTGTCAACCCTACCGAGAATGCACATATTCCACATATGAGAGTGCTTCTAACTGCGAGCTCACTCGGGCATCGGCACGTATGCACGCATCCATCCACCCACATGCCCAAAACTCAACCCTCTCCTTTGGGAGACATATTTAATTTAATTAAGGCCTGTCAGCGCTATTGATTTTGGCACTTTCAATTATGGCCCAGCAGTTTATGAGCTCCATGGGCTGCGGATCTACTGATCTGTGATGAGGGGGGGCCCTATCAGTGCAGCACCACATGGGCGAGGAGCCTCTTTGTCTTCCTTATGGGCCTTGGCTGTCTGCAAAAGACACAGACGTATGGCCGTAGACTCTGCCCCGCTCCTCTCCTCCTACCCATAATTAATCCCTTATTAGACAGCTCTTTATTGTTTAATTTGTGCCCTTCGTAATCAAATTGGGCAGATTAATTGCCGCAGAATTCGGGGAAAACTGGGTAAAAAATTATCTTTTTTAATGACGTTGATATTTCATCTTGCCCGGGGATATTTGGCCATGAAATATTTCACAGTCTGAAAAATTTTCATCTCTCACATTTTGAGTGATGAACTGCTTTTGGGATGCTCTCTTTAGACAGTATGACTGCCAAGTGGAAGCTCATGAAATTCTTTCTTGCCAATATATTTTCCCTTGCCTTCCTAATTGCAAAAGTCAACCTTACAAATTCTTGTGCTTATTTATGACGGTGGCCTTTTGCCTGTGTCTGTGTTTGTTACCACTTGCTGGTCAGTGCTGCAATTCAAGCAGCGATAGAAGTGTGCATGAGACAGATAAAAACACAATAAAAAAAGTGTGATAGGATAAGAGAGAAAGCTCATTCTCATTACTATTATTTATGACCATCCACTTTTAAGTTAGTGCAGTAAAGAATAAGTGATTTGGATGAATTGTGTTGGATGTGATAGTAAAACTGTAACAAGCTATTTGCTTAACACATTTATACTGCTGATATTTAAGTGGCAACTCAAACACAAGTAGCCTCTGACACTTAATAAAAAATATTGCATACAGTTCACACGGGCACATTGTAAATTCTATTCTAAACCAGATTTAAGTGGAAACAGAAATGTCGACTCCAGTCACTTTCTATGGTTTCGGTAGAGGAAAGGTGACGTGCTTTGTTCAATCGGAGTTGAAATTTTTGGAACAAATCGACGCATTTTAATAAATGGATGATTTTTCTTCACTCTTTTAGAAAGTACACGTGTGTAGGAGCAAAACCAAGGTTGAGTGGGCGTGAGGGCAATGAGTCACATTTCAATTACATCATTTGAGGAGAGAATTGATGTCAAAAGTAGGGTAATTGCTCTGACTGTCGTGTCACCGTACACCTTTGCAATTACCACGCCACTCACCGATTAAGGCCCATTATCTTTCTCAGAGGTTGGCCTGTGCACGCACACACACACACACACACACACACACACGAACACACACAAAACAGAACTGAGCATAACCTTTATGCTAATTGCTAACAGGCATGCAAACGAATGTGCATAACGGGCTGAAGTGCGATAGATGCATAGCTTCTGTTGAGTGAATGGGAATGATGAGAGTGAGTTACATAAATATGATTATTGCGTTTCATTTGACAGACACGTGAGTATAGTGAAAAGTACATTTAACGGTGGGCCGGGCTGGAAGATGCAACAATGCCGCCGAGCCGGATTTGGATGGCATGGTGGAAAAACACCGTGAGCCACTTGAATGGCGGAATTAGGGGCAATTCCGTTGAGGAGATGGCTTTGAGAGGAGTCCGCTTTTGGGGATCAAAAGTTGGAAAAATGGGAGGAACGCTGGCTTTCATTATAGCATTTAATCTCTTTTACATAGGGTAGTTTTTGTTTAGCCCTCTTAAAACAGCAATTTAGTTTTCACATTCCTTTATGAAGGTTGACCAAAGATGAGGTGTCCTTCTCTCTGTATACTTTGTCCTCTCCCCTTTCTACATAAGTTTCCTTATATGGCAACACAAATCCCTCTCAGCTTCAAGGCTTTCTATTATCTTCACATTCTATTCTTCGATATTGCCGATGACTATCTCAGTTGAAGTGAAGAGCCATGAAAAGCAGCCTCTGCCCTTTTATGAACAACCAGGACTCATTTCATGGCTCATTTTTCAGAGTGTACCAGATTTTGGTTTGCTTTTGTTTTTAACAGGTGATCATAGTGGTCTTATTAAAAAGATTTAGTTCAACAATATCTGGCAGCTTAGGCAAAGTAAATGATCTTTTCATCAAACATCATATCCCCCTATTTGCTTATTTTATCAGTTTTTAAATACAGACATTTTGTATAATATTTGTTTAAAATATTCCTCCATTCATATTTTTAGTCATATTTTTAACATTCTTTAGTAACTTATTATTTTACACATAAGTACACACAAAAACATTATCCCTCTAAACTTTTGCTATGAAGAAAACATCACTAATAAAGCACAAATATTATTTAATTAAAATTAAATCCAAGGAAGCTTGTACTTTTCTTTAGCATTTTGACATTTGCTGCTTATACGGTGTTTTGTTTCATTTCTTTTTTTCCCTCTTTTTGCTTAAAAAGATGAGTGATTTCCTATTAGACACAAACTCTTTTTCACCTCCGATAATGTATGCCATAATTTCCTGTCCAAGACATAACAGCATTTAATTTCCCCCCACTTCTGATAATTATGGTTCAACATTTTCCAGCAACAGGCATTACTCGGAATGAAAAAAATTCCAAAGTCAATCATCTTTATCTTCTCAAACCCAACAGTCTTGGAGCTATATATACCACAAATACATATCCTTAGTGTCAATGGGACAGATTTCTAGTCAAATCTGTAACAGGCAATTTCCCCCCGAAATTATGAATTCCTGGACATTCTAAAAACTGTGATTTAAAGTGATGACAATCACACCAAATCTCAAGAATACTCAAGAAAAATACTCTGAACCTTCACCAGTGTAAAGTTAATGTATCCTTTATGAAATGCATTAATCCTTTAAACTAAGGTAGCTAAAACACTGACAATACTTTTGACTTTATTTTGTCAAAACTGTAACAGTAACTGTCAGATGGGTATAATGAACTACTGTAAATATTATGATTGTAAAAGTACTTTGCAGTGGCGTACATATATTACAAATAAAAGTTTTAGAAGTGTTTAAAATACTATATATGTATATAGATGGAAAAATGTGTTTTTTGAGAGTCATTATAATATATGGGATTGCTTTACTAATTGCATGTGTGTAGGGCTGTGGTGGTGCGCTCTCACTGTGTGGTGGAGCCACGGAGGCTGCACAAACATCTCAGAGGCCCCCGCTCCTTGTTTAATGAAACATTGCAGGGGCCCGCTGAATGCACACAGAGAGTGAGCTCACAATCTGACAGACAGTGTCACAGGGGCCCTGCCAATTATGTTTTCAGCAAAAGTCCACCAAGCCCACTCAGGTCTCCTTCATCTAAAGCTCTCCACCCAGGCATACGACCCCTCCTCCAGGCCTAGACATAGAATAACAGGACAGAGATATGATTACTAATCTGCCCCCCAAAGCCAAACACTAAAATGTTGGGATTTGTTAGTTCAGCCATCAAGAAGTGTTTCAATTTAAAGTGGGGGTCTCGGGCCGTGATGGTTTAATGACAGTTTGCCGCTTCAGATGTTTGTTTTTGTTCTGATTGCGCGGCGTAAAGCTCAAGGCGTCTCTGAGTACTCTCTTGTCTTACTCTGGGCTGTGAAATCTACTTTTAATAGGCGTAATTTGTCGGTCAATGCGGGCCAATGCTCAAGGCTTGTGTACGACAAGGGAAAAACACTAGTAGTTTGTTCGTATGTGTTGTTGGGGAATAAATCCGTATCAGGAAGTGATGTGATCCGTCTTGGGATCCGCACAGTGCTTCTGAGGTTCTCTCTTGAGACGTCATTGCCGTTTTGTTCATTACCCATTAGCGTCCGTCGTGATGGAGCGCTCTGCTTGTGGGTTTTTTTCTATTTGTGAGCACAGGTACTCTGTCGGTCTGACACGGAGGGATGAAGTTTACATTTGTCTACTTGCCAGACATCAAATGTGTAGCTGAATACTAAGCAAGAGGCTGGGGAATAGAGAAGAATAGAAGGAAGGCTGCAGGTACAGCTTTGATTGAGAGCATTATCAGAGGAATTAACGTTTAGCTTTATTGTCTGACAAAATCCTCCCTGGCAGCTCCACTAAATTGTCTTTCTTGATTCATGTTGGAACAAAATAGCCAGTTTCTTTGTCTTTTCAGACATAAATCATCTTTTGGGAATAACTAACAAGTAAAAGGATAAAAATAGACCTTGTCCACTAATAGAAAAGGCTGGTTTTCAGCACTATTGCTACCATGGCTGAAAATGAGTTTTTAATCTGCAATTGTAGGCCACAATGTATACCCTGCACGTCTGAATTGTGTCATTAAGTTTATGGTCAGTCAGAGTGGGATCAATTGGTATAATTGTGTAGCATTTGACTCATTTGTGTGACTGAATTCCTTTCAATCAAAGCCACACAAATTCTCATTCATTCCTCTTCTTGAAAATGTATTTACCATTGCAATGATTAAAATAACCCAGTTAAGGGTTAAATTGTCACCAACATAAACCTTTGAATTGGAGACCATTTGAAAACTTAATAGATTACCACTGTTAAGAACATGTAAAAAAAAAAAGAATAAAAAGTAGTACAGTGTAAGTTGCCAGCCTGGGCAGAGATTTTGCCTCAAACTGGCAAAAGCCAATCCAACAGTGCGCTATTTAACTAGACATGCACATACACTGGCACTGACTCCTAGTTTCCAAGCATATGTTCCAAATTCAGCATGAAAGGATGTCTCCCCCCCCGTATTACAATGCAGCGGGAGCCCCGCTGAGTCAACAATGGAAGAAAGCGCCACATGTATACAAAGGCAACATGGCCTGTAAACCAACAGCGTGAGATCTTGAAGAGGGAGATGTGGCCAGTCCCTTATTTTGGGATTAACAGGATTACGGTGCCCTTGAAAGAAGTGGTGTGCAAAGTGACGCGGTCACGTGCGGGGTCACTTTCACTTTACAGTTTGAAAGCTTGCTCAAAGATGAGATCTTCTGGTGAATCTTTTAAATTGGGCTGTGCCAAAAGACCTCCTCCACTCATGCACCCCCTGCAGTACAAAGCTCTTTGGGTATAAGGAATACAATTAAATCCAGCTAAAGCGAGGCCGAGGCCTGCTCGGCTGAACCCTAATAGGCTTAGGATTGGAAAATAAATGTAATTGCGTGTTATTGGTCTGAAGCTAATCCTCCACGCCTTGATAAAAGAGTCCAACTCCATGCAAAGGGTCGGGCCGATGGCCGCACTTGACTCTTGACAAGTGCCTAAAATGCCCCCCCTTAAGTACTCTGTGAGCCTTATCAAGTGAAAGCACTTATGTCAAGAGCGCAACTCTATGGCATGGTGATTTCAGGACCACAGTGCAGTGTCATATAAGGTTTCATAAAAGTAAGTCAATGAGTGGTCAATGATCGTTTTGTAATGATTATTTCAGTCTGAGACGTATTAGACTGGATTAACAAGTGATTACCCCGTCCACCAATGACAGCAGATCTGATTTCTAAGGTTGTGTTAACCTGAGTAAAGTGACTTAAAACACTCCAGTTGCTATTTGTGCTCAGAAATGGCTTCCATTTGTGAAGCTATTTTGTGAACAGATTGTATTTTTCTCCCTTTCCCACCATAATTGGAAGCCCACTTTGGCCCTTTTGTACATATTATTAAGTCGTTGGGGCTATCAAGTCAGAGCTTGGCCGTTTAAACCGCATTCAACCACACGCATTGTTAATCCATTGGCTGTTATTCCAAGTCGACAAGCTTTGGACTCTCTCAAGGTTGTAGAATACCTTACAGCTGCGCACATGGTCATGAATGTGCTGCCGCGAGATGAATAAATTGCTCAAAGTGTAAATAGCACCCAGATCATCCTGCCCTAAAATGGATGGAAACGGTTTTCTAACTTATTTAGTTTGGAACCATCAGGAAAACCACGCACTTAATTTGAAGACCCTCTACTTGGAGAGATTGCAATCTGCCTTTAATTTAAATAGGGCTTACTTTTCCGGCATGCTTTTCCAAATGAGTACAAATAACCTCGGATGGAGGCGTCATATGATGACTGCGGCATTGTGGCGACTTCCGTTACTACTAAAAACGGTGCAGGCACTCACACACATTCACATCTTGGTTCAACAGCCTTCAGTTGTTACAAAGTTTAGACACACATGACTAGCACTAAGACTCCAAAACACAACCAACATCTGGAAAATGACTCAGATGCAATGTAATGCACATTATGTGGAAGTTAACAGAGATATCCACAATTATAAGAAAAAGTATCTAACAACAAAACCATCACTATCTTAGATTTTTAATCATTGTTTTTTTTTACAAGTATTAGGATTTCTAAGAGAAAAACAATATGAAGCAAATGTTTTTGAATTTCATTGGTACGACGTGTTTACTTAAGCAACAGTTTCATGTTTATTTTTTCCAAAAAACTTTGATTATATTGTTGAAATAGACTGAAGAACTCTCTCAGGTGAAGTTTTAGGACATTTAAATTTTACACAATAGCCAATAGAATAATTAATAGTATTATTTTTAAGCTATGTATAAATTTGGAAAATTGTTGGAACTATTGTACATTATTTATATGTTATATAAAGACTTGAGTGTAAAGGGTTTAATGATTAACCAGGTTAATTCATGCAGTTGCACCTGTAGCGTTTGAAGGGCATCACATACTGTAAATTGTGCTGCTATTTTTGCTATTCTTGGAATCTTAAAACATAAATTCTACTAAGAATGCATAATCCTTCTACCTTCTAATAGCTCAGTCGATATGCAATGGAATGTGGAATCCTGTCTGTTACTATGCTTCAAATGAAGTAAACAGTGGAAAAAAAAGACAAAGTTGCTTTTGCCTCAAAGATATTTGATGTCAAAAAAGGCACTTATCTCGTTGAAGGAAGGACGGCAGGCGGTAATTAGCACAATCAGTTGTGTGGTTTTAAAGGGAAAGAATCTCTCCTTGGAAGTATTGTTGGGTCTTTGATCAAATGCCGATCACCTGTCTACTTATCTGGAATGCTGCGAACTGGAGGCCTCTGTTTAGTGTTGAGATTGTGTGGCCAAGCGTGCGGCAGATGATCCCAAAGAGGGAGCGAGGTGAGTTGGATCTTGGCCTCCCATTGCACACTTTTGAAATAGCTGATAAAAGCCAGATTTAGTGGCACTCATAAAACACAAAGCGAGGATCTAATTGTGCACTTATATCTCCTACAGACCTCGGTAATCGGAACACTAAATTTCCATCCAAAATACCACTTCCCCCCTGAGGGGGATTCTTTCTACCGTTTTAACTCTGTATGTGGGTTGACATTTACATCTTTAATATTCTTTGCAAAAGGTACAAAACTATCATGGGGATTTATGGAGGATTTATTCAAAGGAACAGAGGGCTGTGTGAGTATAAGGTAGAGCTGTCTCCTTCAATTTATGCAATTTATCTGTTTGAAAAGGACACCAAATATTTCCACAGCATGTCTAAAGAAGATAATACAGACGGGTTCACAATAGGAAGACTCAAGCCAGAAGGTGTTACACGATTCAATGGGTCAACATTAGCTTTCTATTCTCAATTGCGGGAAAGTTCTTTTCAAGTGCAATTGACCCTGAAGTGAAAATAATTTAAGAATATAAGACTAAACGAGGTACGACCTTTTTCATTATCTGTATGAGGAAAAAAATACACTCTTTTACACTGTTACACACTGTTTTATTAGCTTTATTGACCCCAAACGTCAAATAATTTATTTTTGAAATCATTCATTTTTAAACCTACTTATCCTTGTCACGGGGTGCTGGAGCCTATTTTAAAATAATGGACTACTCCATATAAACGAGCTTTATAGAAACAAATATCGACACCAATCTTTACGTAAATCTTTAATTAAAACATCAAAAAAAGGTACTCCGGTAAAGAAATACGATTACACCCATCATTATAATTATAATTTATTCTGGGAACCACCGACAAAGATAACACTTTCCCTTGTGTCCTTTTGTTTAAGCAGGTAATTGCAGGCAACCACTGAGCTTTGTCGTGACCTTTAAAAACGAGTTTGATAGTAAAGTGTGGTAAAAGGGCAAGGAAAAGAAAAAAAGAAAAACAACACACACACATACACACATCATAATGAAAGTGTCCTTGTGCGTTCATGAGACAGTGGAGAAGCAGAAAGAGAGGCAGGAACCTCCTGGCCTATCTAAATGATTACAATGAGCTCCTTTCAAGTTGGAGTGGCCAGCACTGTGACTTGATATGATTTTTATCAGATGCTGAAATGCCACATTACCAAGTGGGCAGTAAATTATGTCTAAACCAATTACAGTGGGTCTCGGTGCGGCCCAGCGGTCACAGAAGGCCAAGACGAGGGGAGGGAAGATGGAAGAGCCCAGGGGTGGGGTTGAGGGGGAGCAATGAGAGGAGGAATGAGGGGCATGGCTGGAGTTTGTCTTGATTAGTGGGGTCTGGGGGCGCATGAGAGTCTGGTGATAAGCCTCATCGTAACCAGTCTGTGTGTAGATGAAATGCACATAAACAATGGTATGCGTGCGGGTGCGTGTCTGACGAATCAAAGGAGAGCATCCTGGGGAAAATATGCTTCAAAGCTGGCCCCAATAGATGCTAAACCAATAAATTCTCATTCCTTATTTAACAAATTCTCAACAAATGAAAGCCCGGAATTGGTTTCATATCAGTGGGCAGCAAGATTTTTCACTTTCTCCTGAAATTATTGGACTGTGCTGGAAAATGCACCCTCCGATGTATTCACTTTGCAAAATTACATTGTTTTTCCAAATATAAATGAGTGTTGTGAGTCTGTGAATTCTGACTGTTTCATACATTTAACCTCGAAGAGAAATGTGCACGTAATAGTGCTCTGTATGTGCCTTATCATGTCCATCGGCTCTAATTTGTTTATTCCTGTGTCTTTTTATGCACACCATTAGACTCTAAATTGGTTTCTATAATCACATAATTAAGATAAAATGAAGAGCTCTATTCTAGACTAATGGAATCATTTTTCCTTCCCTGAATTTTGACTATCATCGCAAGGTAAATGTCAATTGCAATATATGTATATATATATATATATATATATATATATATATATATATATATATATATATATATATATATATATATATATATATATATATATATATATATATATATATATATATATATATATATATATATATATATATATATATATATATATATATATATATATATATATATATATACTGCTGCATAGTCAACATTTACATTTATTTTGCGTCTATCTGTATTGTCGCTCAGTCAACAGGCAACTTTGAGCAATAAGCAGTGTACACTTACAACTGGCAGGGCACAAATAGACAAACATTAGTACCAACTGAAACCTTAGACTCTTCAATTATGCTGTAGGAGTGCCTAGGACAGCATGCAAACTCTTCACGGACAGGTCGAACCAGGATTTCAACACCTGACCTTTGAACTGTAAGGTCATAGTGCCTAACAGTCAGGCACTGAGCAGCCCACAGTTGTAAAAATATTATCCACATTGTATCTTAGTCAAATGCTTTCCAGAATCTCACTATTACCCACCAAGACCTTTTGATGTTTTTACATGTACTTATAACATTCTTCGGAGTTACAATGCAATTGTTGACTGTTTATAATTAAGTGTGAAAAGACAAATTTATCGTGAACGATGGAAGCAATTTGTATCCACCTTTCTCAAAGCTTGACCTAATTCTCTTTAAAAACAAATAAAAAAACAAATCTATTTTATTACAATATCTTTGGGAGATAAGCCAAGAAAAACGCATAAGCCCCCCCCCCCATCCTTTGATGCTCACTGAATCATACAACCTTCCTAACATTTCCTTTTTAGATTTTCCACAGTATTCTGCTTATTTCCTTGACAACATAATGACTCAAGCAGCTAACTGACAATAGCATATCCTCCCACCACTTCTTTACATTGAAGACAGCTTTTTTGCCGTAAAAGAGAGGCTTTAAAACTGAGATGAAAATCCCCCTTCTCATTATAGTGTTTATTCTGCCTATTCCCATATCCGTTTGTAGTCTCCCAGCCGCCCCCCCCCCCCCCCATATTCCCGGATGCAAGCGACATGGAGCCAGCAACAGACCGCAGATGAAAGCGGAGACTGAGGAGGGGGGAAGATGGTAATGAAGTAAAGGGCAGAGACAAGGGGTCTCGGCGGGGACTCTCATACCCCTCGGGACTTGTTTCACTGTCAGACCACGCTGGCCCCCACGTCCACAGCTCCCTGTGGAGAAGATGTGTCGGAGGATGTTGTGGGTCAAGCATGGGAAGAGGCCCAGCCTGCTCAGATAACGGCTTTCTGCTAAATTAGCAATGATACTTTTGATGTTTTCGTGTAAATAAAAAGGCCAGCTCGTCAAACTGGGCTGCTTCCATGTAAAATGCAGCTTTTCTTTTCTTCCACGCTCCAAGATTAGGGACATCACTGTTTTCGAAATCCACCTATATGGTTCTCACTCTCATGGACGTAAGGGTTTCCCGCAAAAAATAGGACGAAAATTAATGTTTTGGGGAAGTTTTAACAATACAAAGATCCTTGAACATCATTTGGCCTTCTACTTTTCAGGGGTGTGAGTGGCATGAGTGGCAGGCAGTCCGTAGCAACAGCATCCTGCACGCAGCTCTGCTTTTGCTCAACAATTTACCACTTTAAAAGAGCCAATAGCCAATCTGCAGACAATCGTCCCCTGTAACACTATCTGGGCCCAGCTGATAAAATGCAGATGTGGCGGCTCCTCTCAATGTGAATTTGTGACCCATTAAGAGGAGCCCCTCCTTTTTCCTCACCACTCCATCCGTCGTCCTGGCACAGACGGCGGGCCGCCTTTTCATATGCGTTCCCCCCCAAGCAGGTATGTGGATAGTATCAGCCTAACTAGCCACAATGGTGAATTTGTTCAACAAGGAGCAGCGCATTACCTCAATCCAAGTGTGGCTCTCGCTCACTTTAAGATCTGTGGATTAGATTGGGGCTGCCTCCTCAACGTCTCGTTTGGGGCTGGACAAAAGGTGAATTCAAGCTCTCCCTTTGAATTTCAGGAGACCCGAGTCCAGCTATTGATGTCTTCTCTGCCAGGCCCCCAAATGTCTCCATTGAACCCCCTTACACAGTTGCAATTTGGGTGGATCGTACGATGAAGCTGAGTCATCGTAGGTGACTGATTTAAGTGTTGTGTAAGAATTGAAATGAACTTTCTCACAGCAATCTCATGTTATTCATTTCATGGGCTGGTAACATGATTGTTAGGGGTAATCAAGCAGTTTTAATTGCAGAGCCGTTGGAAAGCAACTCAACTGGTTTATCAGGGTGATCAAATGAACAACCTATTATTACTCAACTATCTTGGCAACAAATTTATGCTAATTAGGGTTGCATTTTTTTAATACTAATCTTCACAAAGGAGGGATGTAATTGCCTTGAAACCAAACAACAAAGTTTGGATGTTCCCTCAGTTGATCACTTTCAGCGTCATACATTTAGATTATTATTTCCCTTGACAGCATAAAAGAGCTGCAAAACCAGTCATGTTAATGTTACCTTTGACTTAATGTCAAATCTTTAAACTGATTAATTAGTCTTTCAAAATGTTCTGCACTAAATCCCTTAACCTGAAATTCCACATACTCTCTCCTGGAACGCTCCACCTGTGAAATGTTTTTACTATAATTGAGTTGAGAACAAATTGAAATCTATAAAGTTTTATTTTTTTAATAAATATTTGGTTAAATGTTTTACAGTTAACCTTAAATGAAATAAATACATTTGTGCAAGTATACTTAACTAGTTTTTGTTCAGATTAACAATGAGTTAATTTAACATTCTTAAAACATTTTACGGTTATACTGTTGTTGATCTTAACTTTGGTTTCCATACGGAAGCAAAATAAGCGTTTCACCTTATATTGTGAAGCATAACATGATTTTTTATACAAATAAAGTTTGATTTGACAACCTCCCTGAGTCTATAAGCCACTCTCAGATGCCCATCTCCCTCCAAATTACATGTGTATACCCAGTAGTAAACAATCTGGATTACCTATACTTACCTATGGGGGTCAAAAATTGAAGTCAGCAACATCAGTGAGAGGTTAATACTGTTTGACTACTCTCTATATGTCGACAAAACATAACTCAATCCGTATCATTTGAGTTTAAAGGTCAAAGTCTAAGGCCACTACTGCTGATGTTGCGATAGTACACTGAAAAAAATATTTCAAGAACCATGTAAGTGTGACTAATGATGTTTAATAAAATGCTAAATATCATAATTTTTAGTATTTCATTTGACTACATCAAAATTCATGAGAAAAAATCCTTAATATCTTTTAAATGTATTTGGATTTGACTCAGAGATGACATGGTTACAATATTTGTAATAATAAATGATGCTTCATCAATATTTTTGAGAATGCACCACTAATATGAATGATCTTAAAGTTTATGTAATTGTCAAAAGAATAATCCCATATAGAGACTGACTACTCAGACTATTGAGACATATCATAGCGCTTCATGTAGTTAGACATTTTTAAATACAGTAAACTAATGTATGAGCCACTAATGTACACATTGAAACCTTTTATTATGTGTATTCGTAGTGCTTAATATTCTAAATATGTATTACCTAAAGCTATCCATCTTGATGTAAAATGAAAAACTAAACATAATTTTAATCTATTCGAATACAATTAACTGTTTTACCAAGGAAATTGGGTTCCTCGGGGAAAAGGAATCTAATTACAACAATAAAGCGATCGTCAAAAAAATGCCTATATTGTATCCATATTATGTAATTGAGTTGATTACGTTTGATTGTCAGATGCTGCTCTACCTGTCACATTTTGATTTACGAGCTGCTAAGAGCATCTTTAAGTGTTTATACAGACTTTTTATGTTCCAATTGTATAGCTGTCGCAACATCTGTGACTCGAGCCAAGTAGTGCCTCTGACTATGCTTTTACATCCTCTATGATCCTGCTTCACTGTGAATAGAGTGAGTTAAAGTCAAAGCCTGGGATAACAGAGGCGAGCATTATGGATGAGCCGCTTGTGAAAAAGACCCATTGAAAATAGGCCTGTGACAGTTTAATTGGTGGAATTAGTCACGATATTCAAATGGTCTCTGTTGACCAGCCAATGACTGAAGTGTGTGCTACTGCGGCCTGGGCCCGACCACAAAACTATGCAAAGTGAGACACATTTGGCTCTCCTTTTCTTGCCAGCAAAACCAGTCCAGCAGCAAAGCTCTTTTTCCTCAAAAAAAAAGAAAGAAATTCATTACCACTCTTGGGCTACATTGAAAACTTCTTTAGTATATCTGTCAGCTCGCTTGGTCTCCAACATAAACAGGTGTTACACCCAAAGCTCTCTATTTGCTTATGTCAAGGCTCCGCTTCCATATACAGACACTCAACACACTTTTAACATTCTCCTCAAAGTTAAAGCCTAGCGGAACTTGGCTGTTTCAAGAAGACAAATTAAAGCCATATAATTTTTTGCTCCTGAAAGAGCCTTACTGTATCGCAGGTGTCGGCATCCAAGGTGGACGTTTACTACACCTAGACACGCTTACACACATATACCACTTGTAAGCCAAGTGAGACTTATAGAGTACATGTAAGACAGCCACAAAACATATTTGATGACGTCATTTAAACACCGGGGCATGGTTGACAAATAGTTGTAAAACATGCTGGGTTTGAATGTGGCCTGTAGTACGTAATCAATGGCGATGACTGCAACATGACTTGGGGTGACTGTCTGCATAGAGTGAATGAGCTGTCAGGTAAAGTCCTGTTGTTAAACGTTTAACAATAACATGCCTTTCTCTATTTGTGACTCAAAAAGCTCTATTGTCAATTTGAATGGATTTTTTTCCCGTCACCGGCTGGGCCAGAAGCCTGAAAGTTTAGTCATGGGAGGATGTTGCTCAAGTTTTTGATGCCCCGGCCTTGAAATTAATCTGATGACTAATGTGTCGATTTAATTTGGAATTTAAACAGTTTGTACGGAAGAAGAAGATGGAAATACACAAATGCATTTGGTCCCAAAGTCAATACTAATATTTGTAAACCATTTACATTATGACTCTTGAATTAGACCATTGGAAAATAACCAGTTTAAATATGAAGGCTGAAAAGAGACCACATTTATTTAATATTAAAAAATATGCTAAATGTAGTTATTGACAGAGATTTTAAATTTATAGAAGCAAGTAGCCCATTTATGCCCTGCAATTGGCCGGCCACCAATTCAGGGTGTTCCCCGCCTGATGCCCGTAGTTAACTGGTATAGGCTCTAGCACCCCCATGAAGAAAATGAATGAATGAAAAGTAGCCCATTTATCCAATAATCTCTCAATTTTCTACACTGCTTATTCTGGTAGGAATCACGGGGTGCATAAGCCTATCCCTGCTGACTTCAAGCAAAAGGCAAACTACATTCTAAACTGGTCGCCAGTCAGCTGAAGAACAGACAATCTTTGCAATTGGCTCTCCAAAATCAGGCGAAGGTAAGACTACATAACACATTTACTCTAGGCTCAGTGAAAGCCAAAAAAAGCTTTTTTGAAAGCAAAGCTTTAAGTAATATAGTACAATAGCCCACTGTATATACCTTCAACTTTATTCTGAATCCACATTGTAAAAGATGCCCTTTCAATTGTGTCCTGGCAAAACCATTGCGGTCAATTTGTGTTACATTAAAATTGACAGCATCTATTGAACATATTAAAGAAGCTAACTCGCACTCTAATTTATGAAGTTGCTTTTAAAATCAAATATTGTGTAGTTACTTTTGTTGGGCTACTTTGAGAAAATGGATTCTATTCTATTATTGGCTGGGATCCACTCTGCAAAAAAATGGATGGATAAACAATTATTATAGTAGCAAACATTTAGTATACTGAATTTGGGTGCATCCCCCTCCCCTCACTCATTGAGTAGCACAGAACTAGTGAGTGTATTGATGAGCAACAGTAGAACCCATAGTGTCGACTGTGGGCTGTTGTTATATATTAGTACATGTGTGACTGGGCCTAGAGCCACTTTGACGCAATCCAAGCTCCTCCAGTGGTTGTCCCATGCATTCCCTCCTCCCACCTCTCTCTCTCTATATATAAATGCTTGGCAGTTTTACGCATGGCTGGGAGCAATTTCCCACAATGTGTAAATTAGTCAATCTCCCAAGTCAGTAAAGTGGCCTTTGATGGGGAGGACATTAATGAAGTGTACCATTAGGCCTCACATTTGTATTCTTAGGGGCTCTCCAAGCTTTTGATGTCGCAGGGGCCCCATGGCTGATTATCCACATGCCAGCGCTGCATGCCTCTGTTACTCAGAAGGCGAGAAGGGAGGGTGAGTTAGGGAAGGGGAAAATGCAAAGGTGCTGGATGTTTAATGTCCTTGCTCTTCTTTGACTGCCCCGCGGGACTGTCCGTGTTGGATATTAGCATTTGGCAGGCGAATGAAAGAAGAAGGTGGAAAGAGAGAGGGTGAGAAGACAAAAAGGAGTGCAGACTAGTTCGACTCTGGAGCGGGACTTCTCCTTGGCACTTCAAAGCGTTGTCTGGGCAAAATTGCTGTGGACTGCTTCATTCAGCAGAGAAGGGCTTTCCTTCTGCGGATGACAGTTGCATGGTGACAAAGTTCAATTGGCACTGGAGTGGAGTGGAGTGGGGAGGGGGCCAGATCAAAGAGGGACCATTGTAATGGTTTTGTTCCGTGGAAAATTGCTTTTTGTCTGCGGCCTTTTCAAGCCAACTCCTGGCTCCAGTCAGAGAAAATGGGATTTTTAACTCCGTTGTGTGGGTAGAAAGCAGAGGGAGGGACCATTCTTAGCCTCGGGCTGAGGAACTCGGGCACCCCCCCACCACCACCACATCTCCAAAGGCACCCCCCCCCCCGACTAACAATGCAAGTCCAACCAATGTTGATGTTATTGTGCCTTTCATCTGAACTCGCCATCAAATAATCTTCAGAGTGAACATTTAGCTGAGTAATTGTGCAATTATGTTGATGCCGATGACCAGAATAGTGCTCTGCGTATACATCTGTCAGGGCTGGTGCGATGTTTCAATGCAAGTTGTAGCCACACTTTTTTTTACCTGCTTTATCACATGGGACAGCTCAAATGATTCATTTTTTTTGGCAATTATGAACAAATACACTCATTTTGTAATCTTCTTCCAATTTCCTGTACCAGGGCATGACTCATCTTATTTATCTTCATTTCGTACTGATGCAAACCAAATATTTTTGGCTCCAGGTGGTAGTGTTCTATGGACGACAGTCATATGATTAGCTTGTCAGACTTTTAAATCATTCGTTCATTTGCATGGCCGGCCTTAAATTATTCTATATACATTAAATTTCCCCACTGGTTATCCCGTTCTCAGGGTGCGTTGAGAAAATGGACAACTATTGGTAATTAGTAAAATATTTATATTGAGAACAAATTATGATTTCTTTTTTTATAAATATAAATATGTATTCCAGCTGACTATCGGCATTGATAGTGATAGAATTAATTCCCCATTTTTTCCAATTAGTCTCTTAGCGCCATAATTTTATGGGTTTGCATTTTTCTACTAGAGTGGGATTACACAGTAGAATTTTGAAGGTTGTATAAAATGTCAGTTTCCATGTGTATGTGCATTCATTTTATTGACAAACACATATAGACTGACACACCCACACACAGGCACAAACACGTACACACAGAGTTCCAAGTTACGGTAGTATTCTAGCAGCCAACTGCGTCAGACAGTTTGAACTGGCCAGAGTGATTGACTATTGAGCTGTGGGCCAAATGTCTCTGTTTTTTCCCTTGAGCTGAGGGAGAAAAGTGTTATTTCTTCAAAAGCCCCATTTGAGAAAGCCTGCAAGCCTGTAATTGCAAAGGAAAAGGCTGCACAACTTGCCAAGCCAAACACTTGAGCGGGAATTTGAAATATTGTAAACAGTAGAGTAACCCACTCGCTGTGGAGAGCGGTGTGGACCGAATAGATGTGACAGGGATAAGGCAGCTGCATGAAACGGAGAGTAAAGAGACATCTTTTTAGAATTATAATAGTATATGATGTAATGACAACAATTTAACTGGCCCTTTAAAAATAATTATAAAGCATTGAGCCATTATTAGTCTCTCCAATAGGAAATTTGTTTTTAATGGCAGCAAATTGTAGAGTAGCACCGCACAATAAATAAGAACATATAAAAATCCAAACTTTGAAAATATAACGGCGGTAACGTTTTCTTGTTTTACTGGTCACTGCAGTGATGCCTTGCATACTCTTGGGTCGGCCTTTTAATGTACTGGCTAATATTATTTTTAGTGATTGCAAATAAAAGCTGAGTTTATTATTACACTGTGACCCAATTTTCCGGTCTCAGTGATCCAAACTATGCACTTCCAGACTTGGGAAACATTAACATCCAGTTTGGTTTCAAGGCATTCTGGCAGTTTTGTGGGTTTAAACCTCCTTGCTTTATATTATCTTTAATCGCCTAGACCCCCACCCACTCTCCTCTCCAAACCCCAAATCCCCAAAACATCAATTAGAAGGCAAAAAAGTCCACATCAACCAAACATGACATTTACAGTCTCCAACATAACACTTAGTCCCCTTGAGAAATGTTCCCTAAACCTTTCAAACAGTATCCACTCATGTTCATTTAAGTCCACTTTAATGCCCCCTCATGTTATGTCTCATTGTCACACAGGTCATATGTATTGAAACATAATGTATCCACTGGTAATACCTCATGTTTAATTCCCCTACAGTTTGGCAAATTAACTCTCCTTTCAGTCACTTGGTGTCGTGTCAGACGACCACCCTCGGCGTCCAACTGTGTCGGTCTCCAGCAAATGACTTCTGCATGTGTCTATACGCCCATACTTTGCGCAGAGCGGACCACAGCGTTAATTAATATGGAAACACATCATTAACCCAGATCCGTCTCCGCCCCGACTGGGGTCTGAAGCCAGTGCATACAAAACAGTGGAGTAATCACTGACAATTAACCCAATTACAGAGGCCCGCCGCTTTACCAGCACCGGTTGGTGTTGACTGTGCGTAGAAACAGAAAATATTTGAATTGGATAAACCAAATAGCTTTCGCCTCTGTGGGTTGTTTTCCCTTCAGAGCAAATCATGCGTTTTAGCATGAGTGGGCAGCAAAATCTTTCGAACGGTGACGACAGGCCATGATGAGTTTCTAACTTTAATGTTGGGCTAATTAGTCAGCTTTTCCGTCCTGCGGAAGAGGGTCACCAATTGCATCCTTTAAGTGGGTTTTTGCTGTGGACAAACCAAAAAAAAAAATCACAGTTAAATAGTTTTTGCTCTTTTTTTTACATCCCTGAGATGATTATCTGGTGCTGTTGCAGTCATGGTTGACAGCAAAGAGATAAAATGGACCATTTACTGCACTTATTTGGGGGTGGGCCACTGCAGACCAGAGGAGCCAGAGCAACTGGCTGACTTGCTTCTCTTTTGCAACATTTTCACAATGCAACACTTTCCTCCCAGTAATCTATTGTGCACTGTGGTCTTTTTACACTACTGTGGTAAGATCCGGATCACCAACTTGGTGATTTATCTTTTAACATGACTTCTTACAAGTTAGACAAGGTCAGGGCTGCGGTTCCGGTGAAAGCGGCTTTTTAACACTTCTTAACGGACTCTGTGAGCCATTATTAGCCATGTGTGATGTGGATCAGTAGGGTGGGTGCGTGGTGGCTTTTATCAGATGCAGATTTTCCAAGTGATGGGAGTGGTCCAGCTATGCTTCTGTGGGGTTTTGATAAAGATAGAGATTTATGTTTCTGGAGCTTTTATGGTGGAGGACCATTTTGGTACTGGCGACTTGTGTCTTCACCTCTTTCTCGACAAGCAGGGCGGGGGGCAGTTATTATTAACTGCGTCCGGCCCCTTTGGTCCCTCCTTTTTCACACTATCGCTACCATTTCACCAAATTGTGACTGAGCACTAATAGACTGCTAGATTGGTGGCTTGACTTGCACAAGATAATTATTTTGGAATAATAAACTAGTAAATCCAAAATGTTCACTTTAGAACTATGAACTGAGGTAGTTAATTGTAATATTTGTTAACTGAACTCCAAACTAATTGGCACATAGAAAACCAACTTCCCCAACACTGTCTGTAGATTATTGACAATTATTTGGAAGATATATATATATATATATTAAAAATGCAGAAGAAAGCTCAAAATATACTGAACGTCTGCAGTAGAAAATATCTTTTAAAATGGCTTTGTTTGTCATTAATAAGAAAAAGACAGTCCCGGTGAATGGCATGGTCACGGATTTCCCTTGGGTGTCTTTAGAAAGGTTATCGGATTTGACAAGTCGTCATTATGTTTTATCTCGCAGGTCTCATGCACATAATTATCACTAAATATTCTTGATAGGATTGGAGGGAATCAGAAGAGGGTCATTAATATTTATATAAATTTTACCGGTTCGTATCCATACTTTGATTTTTATGGATACATGTATGTTTTGTTTGGGATCACGGGGATGTGGTTTAATTCATTTGAATTAAGCAGATTTGAATAATAAAAAAAACACAAATGTCTAAAACAAATCTGCATGTAATAAAAGAAAAGATTTTTGTGGTTTGTCTGATAATATTGTTCTCAAAAACTGAAATCAGTTTCTCAGATCATTTTTATTATTAATGACCATACTTTACAGACAATGCATTCTCTTTACCACCAGTTTAACCAATAGAGCTTCATATGTGGTTGGGAGAGAGGCCGGGTACACAAAGATTGAGTCGCCAGGCAGTCGGACGGAAAAGTTAGATAACCCATCCATTCATAGTTACTTTAGCAAGTATTTTTAATTTCATTTATTATTATTATTACTTTAAAAGTTAGTTGTCATACAAAAAATACATAGAACAAAGCATTGCACAAAGTATGAACATAGTGACAGCTGTTGTTACCACAAACGATGCTTGGGAATTGTCGGTTTTCCTTGACTTTTCAAGCAGACTTTTGACTTTTTTTTTTTTTACCAGAACTTTGGACAGGGAGACGACTGGTGAGGAGCATCTGTGATCATCAGTTCCTCGTCAGCAGACACGGCCTCCACTACGTGCTGACATTTGTTGCAGACAGTCTGCCGAGATTTCCTTCGGAATAGTGGGGGCTCAGAGGGTAGCGGGGGGCACCAGTGCGTTGCTGTTCCCGTCCCCTCTGGCTTATTGAATTACCTAAATGAGCAGAGGAGCCCAGGCTGGGGCTCTTTAGTCATTTGAAGTTTACAAATCATCCTGGCTGCTTAGGGGCTCAGGGAGGGATGTCGCAAGGGAGGGAGTGAGTGAGTGGGTTGCTGGTGGTGGTGGTGGTTGGGTGGTGGGTCGAGGGGGGAAGTTCTTTTGATGCCTTAAATAAAAACATCAGGGACACAAACAAACAAGACAGGAAAAGCGGGATAAAGAGGAAGATGTGAAGAGGTGGTAAGGAGACACCATGTTAACCAAGCATGGCAACATGGGATTGGTCAGGGTTGCAAAACCACTTCCTGAGTGTGTTGGGAAAATAGCTTGCACTTATATTCAATGTAAGTTCCAGTCACTCTTATTTTCCTTATTTTAATACAAATATACTCCTAGAAAATTATGCCTAAACTAAATTCACCAAAACTATTTTTTTTTGTCTTAAGGGTGACATTTTTCTGCAGAGAAAAATGAACATACAGTGGACCCTCGGGATATATAAACAGAATAGTATACCATTTTTGCTGACTTGGTTTTTGGAATCAGACCAGCATTCTTCAGTGTTATGTTTGTGTCTATCAATCCAAAAGTACCCCCCTCCCCCCAAAAATGATTCAACTCATTCCAAGTAGCTGTCTCAAAATACATGTAAGAAATTTTAACAGCCCTCAAAGTCAAATTTGTTTTTGGGGCGACAACTATAGCCATATAATTTATTTTGACAATGAAAAGATTCTTTGGTGAGCAATCAGTAATTGATTGTTTGTATTTGATAGCTTTATTATAAAATGTTGATGCTATAATCAAGGCCCTGCCAAGCTATTGAGTGGAACAAATTAATTATCCCGTGAAAATTGGTTAAAATGCCCCCCCTTGTTGAAGACAACACTCATTTTGAAAACAGGAAAAACTCAAAACGTAGTTAGTTACGCAATCAAAGAAGAAGAAACTCATTTTCATTCAAACCATATTGCCCTCAATTTCTTGAACCAGCCTTGAACATATTTGTGATATTCACTTTTTTAGGCCAGGTTCCTTGAAGCAGCTGTATACTCTAATTAAAATAAAAAAAAGATGTATTTAATGAGTGGTTTCAGTAAACAGATGACTTAGGAGTCAATCACCAACTGTCTGGGGATGGCAAGAATCCATTTCAACTTTGTGACCCATTGGCTGTGGAAGCACGAGACTGCGCTCTAATTGGACGACACAATGTCTGGGAGATGTGAGACTGGACAGAACCCATGGCAAATTACCGCTTACTTCCTGTTCAATCTGAGCAGCCACTCCAGTCGTCAAGGGAGCTGTTGGACTTTGAAATGTGTTTGCTTTGCTTGGCATCTCATGACCCTTTTATAATGAAGAATAATTTACCATGAGCTCCTTTTTGGCCCATGCCTTATTTGCAACAGATACACTTGAGAGGATCTTTTGCTTTGGACAGTCATTAATTATCATCTCATGCTTCACCTTCAACAAATTCAAGCTTTATATAAAATGCATCATTTTAATTGTGAGATGCAGAGGGACAGCAACACGGTCTCAACACAGCATATAATACATATAATGTATTATATATTGTATGCATTTTAATAATAGAATTACTAGTATGTATTATTTTGCACAGCTTCATTATATTTGTGCACACAACTGCAAAGTGACGCAGGCAGTTTACATGCTTCATCACTAGGGGGCAATAGCGAGCTCAGGGGTTCAGGTTTTCCCCACTATTCAGCATCAAACAAGAGCATTAATGTTTGTATATTGGCAAGCTGATAAAATGGCATTTAAAAATGAAGAAAGATGAGGACTTCTACAAGCAAGTTATTGGTGATTTTATTCAAGTGAGTAGCTCATAGTAGTAAAATCATAATATTTAAAAAAAAACCTATTATATATTATTAATATTTGATGTTATATTTTCTATTTTTTCTCAATTGATGAATGAGATGCAGGTTCATTTATTTGTAAATCTGACTCCCTCATCCCTCGTCACTGGCATTGCGTATTGTGGTTTATGGTAATCAATGTTGAATGTTTAGTTAAAATAAATAAATAATCAAATAACAATGATAAAGTGCATTCTAGAAGCTGCAACATATTCAACATGCAGATTAAATGTAAAACAGTGCATGAAAGCCAGGCAATGGCCATAATTTAGAATGTCAAAACGTGCCCTGTGTGGCTGCCTGGTGAACGTAGCGTCCAGTGGAAAAGGATTGGAAATGACGTCTGGCAGTATGATAAAATGGATTTAGTTTCTTAGGGCTGCTCTCCCTGGGCGCCAGGCCTTCTCTCCTTACTATATGACTTACATGTGTAGGCCACAAAGAGAAAGCAAGCCGTATGTGTGTGTGTATGTGGGGGACTTACTGTGTACAGTATAAAGTACATCCAGGTATGAGTGCCTGTGTGTGTGCGGTGAGAAAGAAAGCGGTTTGAACAAATGGAAAACAGAAGTTCTCTCTATGTACTTTCATGCAAGTCTTTCATCACCATTTGCCCTAAAGCTTGGCCTCTCCCCCTTCTAATTGACTTTAAACACACACATTAGCCTCATCAATGAACACCCAATGAACAGACCTCCTAAATATAAATTTTCTTTCAACGACAAGCTTCTAAATTCAATCCAAGAATGCAGGAAGAGAAACAATACAGGAAACAATCATTTCTGACAGCAAGAAATTCTACGTAATGTCTGTGCATGTGATAATCGAAAAGATGAATCCCGGATGATCCCCCAAAAGCCTTTTGCTATGATAACTATCCAGATGAAAGCACCCGGTGTGCTATAAATACCAAAATATGTCGTCTTTTTTTTTTGGTCCATATTTTATTCTTTATGTGCCTTTCAAACGGAACAATTATTACTGCGCAAGTCATCCGATGGTGATTTATGAGTGTGTTGTGGCTTCTGCGGTCGGTTTTGGATTGGACCACATGAAAGTAGAGTTGGAGGTCACTGGCAGGGTAAAGGGGACGTGAGGCATTTTTTTTCCTTGGGCTCATGTGAACACACCGTAAGATTTTATTTCTATTTGTTTAAGATGAGCTGTCGTTGAAAATGTTCCCTCAAATTAATATTAATATTATTGTCATGATAATAATGATTATTATGGTTATTCCTTTCAGTGGTTGACATTTGATGAAGGTGTTATTAATTAATTAGTGTCCTAAAGTAACCGTGGTAAAAATATTTTAGTCAAATTTCTGCATATATAGTCTGCTTTGTGCACAGTGTCATTACAGAAAAAGAAAAATAGAAGAAAAGAATCTGTAATCCAAAGAAATGAGGGTGCAGGTAAATCACTTTGTCAATGCATTTGTGTTTTTACAGATAAAATTATAGTGTTAGTGTGTTTTAGCAAGTAAACAAAATGCAAAATTTGACTTACTGCTTGGTAAAATGTTAATATTCCTGAGTGAAGGGCTTCAAACACAAGATTCTACGTCCGTTTTAAGCTTCCTAGCCGTGTGTCCTCTGGCCTTCAGAGAATAGTGGGCCTTACCTCACCCAGAGCATTGCAGCAGGAATTACAGAGCTTAGTTCTCTCAACTTGACCCCGCTCCTAATTACTTGTCGGCTAAGTCTTTCGGCTCCTACCGGAGTGTTGTCCTAACCTCCACTTGTCTGCTGTGTGTCCAAACATGGAGAAAGGAAAACACGTTCCAATAGGGCGAGAAGCTTAGCCTTCATGCCGCGTTCTCACAGTGCCTCCCGAACGGACCCATGTGTTAAAAATGGACAAATTAAAAATATGTATTTTTTGTGCAATACAAAAATTATCCTAGAGAGTGATTTTGAAGGAAATGGGTGTTGTCAAAAGAAATGGTCGTTCAGTTGGATTTACTTTAATTGCGTTATTTTTTTTATGGCTTATCGCAAAATAACAACCTGGAAAAGTGACACAAACAGGAATAACCAAGGATATATAATAATAATAATAACAGGATTAACCAACTCACAAGCCAATAATTTACTATCAGAGTTAAGGTTGGTTTAAAAATATTGGGAATTTTTTAATAGTAGGATAATACTTTTTTCCCATCTCTTTCTATTAAAAAATGTGTTTTGAAATGTGTAGTTCTTTTTTAAAGTATTTTTTTAAGAGAATCATTGGAAAGCAGTTGTATACTTTGTTAGTATTTACACATTTAAATATTTCCTCTTTAGCACTCTAACAAGTAAAACAAGATGAGCAGAGTTACATATAAGGGACATGTAGTTTAGAAAAATGAGGAAGTTAAGCAAACTGTAGCAAATTTGTTTTCGTCACAACATATTGTCTTAGATGCTTTTAAACCTTTCCTGGCAAGGTGCCCTGTAATTGTGGCCTCTTCAGAGATGATAATCAGTTCAACAACTTAATGAGTAATAGACAGTAATGATGGATAATTACTGCAAAGAAGACAGCGTGCTTACAATTGCACACGGCATTAAAGTTTTTGTTTTGTTTCAATTTAAAATTTTCTTCTCAGGAGGGCCTTATCCTTTAGTTGTAATTGCACCCGTGACCTATTTTCTGTTATTTGACAGCATACTCCAAGACCAAAAAATAGACATTTAAGCAAGGAATAGTTTTTAAAATGACTTAATTACGCTGATAAATTACTACCTCCAGATCACATTTCAACCCCCCTCTGTTTTATTTTGTGATTATGCTCTCTCTCATACTGCACTGGCGTCTTGAGTCAAAACTGGATTTATCAGTCTCAAAATGAGAGCTCCCAAAATATTTCAAAGCATCTCGTTAATTTGTTCTCAGTCTCCGTCGATAAGGATCGTCAGTAAAAAGCGACAAGCCTCCAGGGACCAAATAAGTTCAAGGGAGAGTTTATTCCATTATTGCCTAATAGCTTCCATAACCACCACCATTCACCCCCCAGTAAAGTCTCATTGGCCCGAGGATTGTGTCTGGATTACATGGTAGCTCTGCTAATAATGTCAAACACATGAAGAGACCTGACCCTGAAAGTCTACCATCGCTGCATCAAGAACTCAGTGAGTGAAGTGTAACATGATGCATACACTTTAACACAAATGGCAAAAGTTTCATTCAGTTTGATGGCAAAAAAACAACAACTAAAAAACAAAACAAAAAAAAACAAAAAAAAAACAGTATGTTATTAATTACAATACAAAATACTTTGTTTTCCATCTGTGGGTGTGTGTGAGTGTATGAGTGTGTGTGTGTGTGTGTGTGTGTGTGTGTGTGTGTGTGTGTGTGTGTGTGTGTGTGTGCATTCCTCACTTAGCAGGCTCTAGCACTGTACACCTCCCCTGAGGGCAACATACGGAGGCTGGTGCCAAAGTGTCTCACCTCGTCAGGTTAGCCTGGGAAACAAAACACACATATTTACGACACGGGTGCACGCACATGCTCATACACATCTGCATAGACACAATACATGCCATGTGCTAATGAACCATTATATTGTCATTAGTGCTGGATTTGCAACACCCTGCCTCAAGACTCAGAGACTAAGTGGCCGCAGCATTGTGCGTGTGTGTTTGATTCCGCTTTTGTGCACGAATGCATGCTTTTGTACTGCTAAGCCACTTGGCGATTGAAGTGACTAATGTCTTCTTATTCATGCTATTTAATTAAAATCTACTCCAGAATAAATCTCCTCCTCTTGTGATCCCCTTTGTGAATCACAGAGGCATTCAACTCAACACACGACACATGATTGATGTGGATTTTGTTAGGGAATGCTCTTTGGGGATGTTTATGTGCATAAAAGGTCAATAACATGCTGCTGTGTTTGCATTGATCAGATTTGTTGTGTTTGTACTCCCAAATGAGTGGGTAAGGCCTCCCGAGAAGAACAACCCAAGAAGCATGCAATCGTTGTGAGTAATAGGAGATTGCAAAAAAAAATATTAACAAAATTATAGAAAGTGCTGTAAAGCATTTATAAGAGTGTTCGTGGGTTAAATGCTCTGCATATGTATTTTTGCAGGTGTGTTTGCGAATTGATGGCATGCCTAATATAATGTGCTGTGTATATCAAATATGTCAAACTCAATGCCATTGGGTCATATTTGTGATTTTATATTCCCCATAAAAAAAACTTCATTTCTCTCTCACATGACAGCATTATTTCTGCTTGATGACACTGGAATTGTAGGGACATTGAAGTGGGACTAACCAGAAAATAGTGAAAGCATACTTGTGGTGTGATTTATGAGTTGCAACTTTCACCTGAAATTTTCACACACATTTGTTTTGTTTGAGGAGATGAATGTGTGTCTTCACACGCTAGAGGCTTCCCAATAAGGAAACAACTCAACAATTAATGAATAAATGAGGCTCACACATGACTGTTGTACATTCCTTGCAAATTAAAACGTTAAAGGGTGTGTATGTTGTGTTGACTTAAAAGTATGATCTCGACTATAAAATATGGGTGTTCCCGAACTAATCTGGCCTTCTGCGTATTCTCCCATCAATTTAGGCATTTTTTCAGGCTGTTCAAGTCAACCGCCCCAGAAAGGTGAAACATTATATTGCACTTGACGTTTGTATCCAGTTCCAAATTCAATGTCATTGTAAAAGGGACTTCCAAACGTATATCAAATGTATTTACACTACTGTTTGAAAGGGAAGCGTACGGAGATTAAGAAGGTTGTTATTTCAAGTTTTTCTGATTATTATATTGTATTCCACTTTTCTACCCAAGCATGTTCAATGTAGAAGGGTGACAGACACGGATGCATCTTCTCGGCCAAATCCGGCTTCTTGTGCTTGCTTGTAGAAAGGCATCCATTTTATTTTCCATACAGGCACCTAGAGGTTTCTCCATTTAAGCTTACATGCAATAGTGGGATATGGAAACACATCCTCATGTCAATACTAGATAGAAGTAGAGGCCTGATAGTACTTACCTGACAAAAAAAAAATGTTAACATTACTGAGTATATGTTGGAAGTTAGAAGTAGAAGTTAGAAGTGCCCACGGGTGAAAAAATATGGTTTGAATCCATGACAATGGTGTTCAAAGCAAAAGAAAATTCCGTAGCTAAGTGTTCTACCATCAAAATGCCAGGAGGAAAATGACTGTAATTAGGCCCACAAATACCTTTGGATGTTGTAACAAAGGTCTTTTATCGTTTTTAGCAGCATGCAGGTGCTTTTCATGAGACCTTAACTGAAAATCGCCTTAATTTATGTGTGTAATGTATAACAGTTTCTTTATTTCTTCGAGGCATTTTCTTTATGTGATAATAGTTAACAACCTTTTTTTCTGTAAGAAATAGTACATTGTTTAATCTAGATGAATAGAAGAGCATAGAATATGTAACAATCAGATGAGGACTATAGTAAAGGTGTTTAGGACTACACAATATGGCCCTTTGGGCTGGGAAATAGTAACAAGGTTGGTGAAATTAGACTGTGTCTAAGATGTTTTTTAGGGCAGGTCTTGAAAATACAGGGTTAAGAATAAGTAAAAACTTGAAAAATATTCTAATTTTAGTGATAATAAAGGTTTAGAATAGTGCAAGTGTAATTTTAATTTTTATTATTATTGTTGTACATTTCAAGAAGGAGAAAGAGAACATATAGTTACACATTGAAATATAAACAATTGGGAAGCTTATAAAAGATAATAGCAATGAAAAAGTGGTGCATTTATTAATAAACTTAACAATTCTTTCACAAAGATAGACCTGAGCACAGAGGTAAACATTTCGCTTGTGGTTAAACTTTACATACAATTGGATAATGGAGACAGACATTTAGTATTATAACAGTGTGGATCCTTAATAAACCTACTGATAATACTGTGGGTAAAGCATTTGTTGCTTTTTTTTCACTAAAATTTAAAAAACCTGTTTTTTTTTCCGTTTAACTCCATGTGGACTTATTTATCCTGTCAAAGCCTGTCTAGTGTATCCCCTCATATCTGGCTCTACATTTACTGCTTTTGAATGCATCTTTATTGAAAGATATAAACACATTGTAATATTTGTCATATTTTTCAAAGCTTTGGCCATATGTCTTTGATGTTGCGTTCATACACATCCTCCCCCTTAACCCACATGTGTCCCTCATTACATCGCGTCACGCCAATGAACAATCAGTGCGTCAAAAAAGATCTTCAGAACGACAGTCCGGACTATTATTAAAGCCGTAACAGATAGCTGCATTGAACATGTGAGGGCCAAGCGGCTTCGTGGCCTCGCCCCTAGCACCTTCTCATTGATGTTCACACCGGGTCACTTTGGGATCGGTCTGAGTGACAGGTTCAATAATGCTAATTGCAGGGAGCTGCAGGCAGGGCCAGGTTATTTGTTTGAGGACTCCACCCATTATGGAGCCACAGTGGCTCTGTTCTCTGAGCTAAGGTAGGCCTTGGTCAGTAGGTACGTGCAATCTAAGTGATCGCACTTACTTGTTTAAAACTTAATTGATTGGGACCCCAGAACAATTTTTTATAATGTCATGTGACATTGACAGTGAATTTCCTGAGTACGGAATGAACAAAGTGATCTAATCTATAATCTAATGGCTCAAGACTTTGCATATTACTCCAGTTAGTACTGTAATTTCATAAATTACATTTTATCATTGTCACGTTGACCTTTCTTAGAGATATTTTACACCAAATATTTTACTGATATAAAGGAAATTATAGCGAGTTTAGTAGTATGACTACATTTTGTTGTTGCATGTTACTATTGCGTTTAATGATATTTCTTGGTGTCAAGATGCGTAACTTCTGTTTCCCATATCAGTCAACACTTTAATGTTTGTGATGTATCTAAGCAAATGTTTGTGCGTCTTCCCACAAAGTACACACATTTTCCCAAAACTAATCACACAAATTAAACGTTCACAATTGAATCATCATCATTAAATAATTATCTATAATTGTAGCGCAATTGTTGTGAAAGTGAAGTGCTATGATTTCATTAATATAATTAGTATGTTTTCTGGTTTGGCTCACTCAGCTAGTCATTTAAAAAAAACACTCCCCAACACAATTGTGTGTTAGTATCGCTTCCCGTCGTCTTTCATAAGACATGACATTATAATTGGTGACCTTAAATGAGTTCAAATATGTTGAAGGCAACCTTTATGATACAAATTCTGAGGTGATCTATGCACTTTTCCTGCTATTTATCTCTTTAATCATCATGCAAAAAATAAATAGAAACAGAAGCTTTTGTAGTGCCTCCAATAGTCAAAGAAGGTCCATGTAGGAGGCCCATTCCACAGTGGAGACAGCACTGTTTAGAGCTTGTTGTGTCTGGAACCTTTCAGGTCACTTTAATATGAGCCCAAGGCCTCTGGATTTCTCCCATGTTGCTTGACAGCGATTAACAATTGACTCCTCTTTATTTTTATCCCTTCTCCTGCCTTCTGCTGGTCTTCCTCATCCCACCGAACTTCTCCATTCATTTCTTTTCTACTTTGGGTCGTCAGAGAAATGTGTAACACACTGATGCTGATTTCATGTTCTATAAGCGATTTGAGTGACATCAACCTCAAAGTCAAAACAGTGTTTAGGCTATCACTGATCTTCAGTCCTACTTAGTTCCTGTCTGTGTATTTTTGTGTTTAGGCGTGCACAAACCGTCGCCAGAGCTTGCGTGTATACAATATTGCTCTTAGGAGGATTAGAGCCCTCACAAAGCCTTTTAACTTTTGTCCAGGCTGCATCCTGATACCCTGGTGTGACTGCTCGGAGGGGGTAATTCGCTGGGCCAGATACACAAGCTTTTAGAGGTTCCACATGTGCCTTGGCACCAGACAGAAGAGAGGCCGGTAAGTTTCATTAATTGTGGCAACATTCCTTATGCCGTTGTCAGACGGTTTTATTAGTATTCGCCTTGCCCGTAGGTTGTCATTATGCCTCATTTGGAGGCCAAACCCTTTTCAAGGCCGTAAATGCTGCAGGAAAAAAGATTGCTTATAAAGTAGTGTATCAGATAGATAAGCGGTGTTGAAAAGAATAATCACGGTATTATATCTGGAATTAATTTGAAAGGAATTTTAATCAATCTGCTTTACAACTAAAATTACAGATTACAATGACAGACATTTCAAACCAACTGGTGGGAGAGACGCGTTTTTTGTTGTTGTTGTTGTACTTTTTCCTGTCAGGAATCCCAGAGACTCAGAAATGTGCTTGAATGGGCAAACTCATAGGGTGGATTTATTGCAGCAATCACACTAATAACAGTAAATCCAAAGTAATTGACATGTCAAAATGACTTGCGGGGGCAAAAGAGACTTTGTTCTCTCTGACAGAGACCTTTAAACGTGGAGAGATGATCCGGCAGGTTGAAAATGAAAAGCAGACTGATTGTCGCTAGAGGCATTAACCTCACCTTAGCTCGGGTCGCGCCCGGCTACTGCTACACTCGCGCTCCTGCTGACGGGCTTGACGGGAACTTGTTGACAAGGTCAGCTGTACCTGGATCAGCGCTTGTCAGGAATGACCTCTGAGCTCAACGCACTCATCATTTGTCAGGCAATGACAGAGTTTTTAGTGGGTAAAATCAAATTAGATTTCTTAATAAATGTCGTTATTATGTCCAACTATTTGTAGATGTGAGTTTTTTTTTACCTTCTACTCTGATCTTATGCTTTTACCTCCATTTGTTGCTTGGATGGAATACACATATTCAATAATAGAAGAACTGATTATTCCATGTGTGGATCAAAGTGAATAAATATTTCCATTTTGTTGACGTCGTGACAAATTCCAAGAATACAATTTAAGCATGAGTACAAGTGTGCATGCATTATGACACTGATCCACTGACATTTGCAACAAAATCAATCAGTACCATTTTTAATTGTTTAAGTACATCTGTTTAGACTTTATCGGAAATCGCTTCAGTTCTTTTAGTCAGCTTAATTTGACTGAAAATGTTTCCATACTTGTTGCATGCAAGAATGTTTGTGGCTCTTTTTTATATACAAACTTATAAAATACTGTTTTATGTCTTTATTGGTCAGCGGATAACCACTGCAAAGGGAAAGAGTGCTTCGGGTGTGTGGTGTGTGTGACCACGTTTCCCCGCACACCCGGTGGTTTGCTGTCTCTCATTGAGATGTGAAGAGTGAACAAGAGGCCCGGCTGCCATTCGACTGCAGATCAAAAAAACGCCTCAGATGGCGTACGGATGACAAACAGTCAAAACAGAACCTGATCTCAAAGGTAATTACCACTGTTTGTTTAAACTTTACAACGTGCTGTCGAAAAGCGGGGATCACTGATGCTTTCTGTCCTCTCCCCTTTAGTCTGGGTGAGAAAAAGGATTATTACTCATTAGGAGTTCACAGTTTGTGTGTGTATGTGTGTGTCCCCAATCCTAAATCAAGCGTATGAATGTGTTGGTAAAATCTGGTGGACAAAGGGAAAGTCAACTAGAACTAAAAAAGGGCATTCAAGAGGTCTGAATGCTCATAAAGTGTGAATAGTACCAAAATAAACATGTTTATACAAATGTCAAATCTGTTTACCTACATTTTGTGATGAAAATTGCTGCCCGATTACCCAATGACTACTTTGTAAATAGAAAGTAGAACCATAAATGAACGCGCTAACAAAACTGCTTCCCTGCAAGTTAATATTGATGCCATGTGTCACCTTTACAAGATTTAACTGCTTGTCCACCATTGACAAAATATAATCTAATGCAAAACACCTAATAATTTATTTAAACTGGGAGACTCCTTTTGAATGCTCAGCTTTCAGTGACATTGAAAGCACTAGACGTCCAATGCATTTTAACTGGGAGATCAACTCATTAAATTCCTCAAATTCAAATAATTCATTTAACCAACCATGTTTTTGTATGAACTAATATCAAATGACATATCCTAATAATGGGTTTGTAGAAAAAAATAGCAATAATATACTGTCCCCTTCTTAAAACAATTGCCAGGGTATTTTTTTAACATAATTTTCAAAATTGATTTCAAATGACAAAGCTGCATTGACTACTTTTTTTGCTTCTTGAAAAGAATTAATCATTCTAGTTGTGTGGGGAGAAATTGGGCCTAAAGAAACCTTGAATCATTTTTCAGTACTTGATTTGTGTTACCGCATCTTACTTTAAAGCTACTCAACACCCATAGAACAATTAAGGTGGCATAAACCTGGCTTCACTTCTGAGAAATCTCCTCCTACATTTATATGGGAACATGGAACTTGCTCAAGGACTGGGAAGATTGCTTTATTGGATAATTGAGGAGTTATAATTACCATAACAAGTACATAGTTACATTTGATTCCACCCAATCCTCAGGGTTTTACATTTTGTTCAAAGGTTCTAATTTTTTAAACGTTAAGTGATGTAACTTGTGGAATTAAAACTATAAAAAATGAAATGCCAACAACAAGAACAAAAATCTGTCTAATAAAAAGGCTTACATTGGGACTTGTTGTTATCTCAGAAAATATAAAAGCTTAGAAAAATGTACTCGCAACTACGTCCATTTCTTTAATGGCATATTAAGTGTGTCAGAATAGATAGATGGTGGAACAAAACAAACTAGTTGAAAAAGAGCGCACCCCAGCTGGTTTCTCAAAGCTTATTTTACGTATGTTCACCCTGACAAAATGCAATATAGCGGGGTATCACTGCAATCTTAAAATGTTTCCAAATATCAAAAACAATGCCTTACTCTATCTATTGTATAGTTGAAAATAGATATATTCTATTCCCCAAGCCCTCTGGCGGCTATTTGCGTAAACACTGTATAATATAACCATTATAAGCATACAGAGGCAACTTAGACAAACCAGACCCATGCTTTTGGCATTGTATCGTTACGTTCTCCTTTGGTTTATTTACTGTGTTTGGTTACTTTCTACATAGCAAAACATCTCCCATTCAGCCACTAGGACCCTTCTCCCCTCCCCTACACACACATACACACGCACAAACCCAGATGAACAACATTTTGTGGTCATGTAGTGACAAACCCGGGGGATAAGAAGAGCTTTCATGCTGACAGGATGTCAGAGCTCAGTGGGAGACGGCTAACTAGGGGGAGCATCAAAGAACAGCTAAATCAGCTCGCTTCCACCGGCGCGCTCTTCACATTCCTCTGAGGTGCACATGCAAGAGGGAGGGCCTGTTTTGGAAACTCCCATTTAATAGATGCACTATTGACAAAAGACATGTGTTAAAGATAGTTTTATGGCACTCATCCAAAGAAGGATTTTATGAAAAGTATACACTGCACACTGAAATAATGAGGATCTTGGCTCAATTGACTTACTCCATGTAAAATCTGGGTCTGTTTAGTTCAGCACAACTGATATGCTCACAGGAATTAACAAAACCTCTTCAACAGCTGTGAGGCACTTGGATATTTTATTTTTAGTGTTTTGAGCTTATGTCACTGGGATATTCATCAGTAGTAATTCAACTTTTTCTTGGACATCATTCCTAGTGATTAGGAAAGTGAAAATACTTTTTAAGAAAAAAGTAATGTGCCATTTTTTGTAACTTTCTTCTGTCATTTCTAGAAAATCAAAATCTCCAGTATAAACAGTGCAGCCTAAGTCTGTATGACCCTTGACTGTGTGAAGAACCCTACCACCACTCCTCAAACATACCCAACACCACAGTAAGAAGAGGTGAGTAAACATTGACTTTCATGTGGGTTTTATTCTTCTTTATTATTGTATTCTCATCATTCTTTCCAAAATGACACACCTCCCCCTTGACTCTCGTCTGCTGTTGCTGCCACCAACAAAAGCATGACCTGCTTTGACTGCCACTTAATTACACACCATTTTAGTCCAAAGTTTAGCAGTCAAAGGGAGGGTGGGGATTATTTAGTGGTATCGGGGCCCCTGATATCCTATCCATCAATGTCACTTAGTCCCAACAAAGGCTCAAGTGACACAGGATGAGCCATTTCAATGTCCTGGCTGAGCCTGACACTCACAATTCATAATTACTACCCTCAGAGGTTCAGACTCTTTAAAATGGTGTTCCATAGTAGTGACTAGTTCTCGGGGTTGGGTTCATTTTGACTAAAACTGCAAAACAATCTATGCAAAATTTAGGAAAAACGGCATTCTAAAAGTCGGTTCACTATACCTGTAAATCAACGTAACACAAAATATGACAGCTGCAATGTGTTTTTCAGTGATACCAATGTAGAGGAAATTTTGATATTAGAAAAACACAAAATGCAGGGTCCTGGCTGATTTTCCTACCCTTCCCAGAGAAGTTTTAAGTACAGTTTTAAAGAAGTCGAGGTGTTTTCTCTCAGCTGATCTAAGATGTATTTACTACACTGGTGTGGAATTTCACGTTTATCGCCAGGCTACTATTGACACATGACATGATGAGAGGATTCGATCCATACCCTCTTTCGACTAAAATGAGTGTTGTAGTTTCATACTTTGTTGGTTCGGTTTGCATCCTTTAAGCCAAGAAAAGGCGACAACTGCTTTCCACTGGAGCTCAAAGCGAATGGCCCTCACTGCTACGTATAGTTTGCCTGAGCTAGACCTGGCACCCATCTAGAGGGAGGGATTTGTCACACAAAGACGTCTGTGATTCACGTGTTCTCAAAACTTGAACCACAAAGTAGCGAAGGATTATTATTTTGGCTCATACAGTGATTAAAAGTATATCAACATATACATAACGGCTAAGATTTGTGAATGTGAGATCTGCTGTCTCGGGTTCTCCCACTGTGCTCACGGGAGCAGAGAAAGTCTGAGACGAGAGTTTGAGACGGACACTCAGCAGGGGTTATCTTCATCCATCTTTCTGCCTCGCCCCCTTCTCTACCCTTCTGTCTCCAGGCACCTGTTGTCGCTTTTGGATTGTTTTGCTGCTCCTCTGTCCATCTTTTCTTCCTTTACATCATATTCTGCTTCCTTTCATCCTTTATTGTGGCCTGTCTGGCGACCCGTCCCTCCCTTTGTCCCCACCGCTCGCCATTTGCGCGTTTCTTAAGAGCGACTCGGATGGACAAATTGACAATGGCGCCGCCGCTCGGTCTGCCATCGGGGCCTTCCCATACCAGCAACATGCCTGGAATGCTTCGCACGGTCGCGCATACTTTCACATGACGCCAAGGAAACTGGGATGATTTACATGCAAAACATTTCTCTATTTACTGCATGCTCCTTTTGTTATGGTACTGTCTATTGATGTGCCATTGTCATTGTGATGAAGCTCCCTTGTGCTTTTTACCTCTCACTTTGTCAACAGGCAATAAAGTCAATTTACTCCAGTTTCACAATACCTTGACTAATAAATGGCGTAAATGGGATATTTACGATACATTTGACAGCAGTGACATCATGCTGTACTAACAACAATTCACATTTTAACAAACATCTTTATACAATGAGTAACCGGGTAAAGTTGGATTGCTTTCTTTCTTGCTGGATTGAGCAATAGTTATTTGTAAACATCTGCACAAATTTCATTTGATAGTCTTGTTATTTAATTATTTGTTTACCTCACACATTTTTCACAATATATATCATATATGTATACACATGTATATAAACCAAAACAAATATATATATATATATATATATATATATATATATATATATATATATATATATATATATATATATATATATATATATATATATATATATATATATATATATATATATATATATATATATATATATATATATATATATATATATATATATATATATATATATATATATATATATATATAAAATGAAGAAGATGAAGAAAATAATAAATTCACTTTTTATATATATTATATTTTCTAAAACATATTTTTCAAAGTGTACTTCTTTTTTGGGGGGACAGGATTTCACCAATACTCAAATGACTAACTAGAGACCTGTTAACTATAATCGGACTTAAGGTCCATCAGCTAATGTGGAATTCCTCTTTTGTCTTTGTCTCTCGCTTTGACAATTAGTGTTTCTTTGGTGTGGCTTTTCATTTGTAAAGATTCCCTTTCAACTTGGTAAAGATAAAAAGACAGCAGGTTCCTCTGAATGACAAAACACTTGGGAATCACTTGGTATTTACTGGTGAAGAGGTGGAGTATATTAAGCCAAGAGACTGATTGTTGTTGTGTTTGCCTTTGCTAATTGGCTAGAAGGCAGTAAGATGTAGATACAAATCAGAAGAAAAGCAGTGATCAGAGGAAAAGGGGGATTTGGGAAAGTAAAGCTGCCGATGAACTAAAAGAAGCTTTCCTTGGCATTTTGAAGATTAAAAAAACTTGTGGCCCGGTGCTGTTTATCCAAAATATGCTTATATGATGTGTATTGCCACAAACTGATTGAGATCTAACATAACAATCAACACATAAAGAAGCGCCATGGCAAGGAATAATTAAAATTTTCCCTTGGAGATGATCAATCGGAGACATGAAGGAAGGTAAACAGACCAAAGGCTTCTGCTTGCCTCTCTTCGTGGGTACTTGTCTACTTAGTAATCAGGACAAGCTGCGGGGAGACTTGGCATAAACTTTCAACCGCAATTTCTTACTCTGGAGTGGAAGATGCGGAGAAATAACAGGAGGGCAAGGGTGGGGGGCATGGCTGTGGCATTTGTGCTAGACGAGCAGAAAAGAACCCATACCTATGATGTGCCGTAAGTTCGGATGGCAAACCACATGCCGAAAAAGAACTTACTGTACATGTGCACGTTTGTGTGCGTCACAAAGTCAGTAGCACCCCCCCAACCCCCTTTTTAAAAAAAATAACAGAGAAACTACTCTTCCACTTTTAGGTCAGAGGAAGCACAAATTGAGCGTTTTACATACAGCCAAGCAGGAGACTGGAATAAGGGGTGGGTGGTAGGGGGGAGCTCAGTGGTCCCCTCCCAATGAATTTTAAAAGCCCAAAATTTGGAATCTGAAATGGTCATGCCTGAAACCAGTATTCACAGTGAATTTCCGGCCACAGTGCCATGCTAAGTCCCCTTGATTATTTTCTGGTTCAGGGGTTGCTACATTTCAAAGCCTTTGGCCTGCACACGTCTGTGATTCGGTCTCGTTAAGGGGCGTATATTTCAGCGGGGAAACACACAAAACGCCTGAAGCTAAATTAGAAGTGACTATCAATCACACAGAGTTCTCATTCTTCCACCGGTGTGTGGTGTAGGCCAGAGGCGCACACAGACACTGAGTGAGCTGATATTTGACCATGTGTTGGTTATAAAAGGCCGAATTTATAGTGAGGCATGGGAAAAGTCTATTGGAGCTAGGGATATAAAGCGATGACTAAGCCTCTGTCCTGTGTGAAGACGTTTCAGTGGAAATAAACCGTCACCGCTCTCCAAACATGAAACACCCGAATCAAACAAATGTGAAGTGACAGCCGAGCATGCTGTTTTTGCACATTTACAAGATTGAGAATTATAGATTTTTGAAAATGTGACAAGGAGGCTTGACTGCATCTCTTCTAAATTCTGACTTTTTTTTACTGTTAAAGCGGTGTCAGAAATGAATGAATGGATGTTTGATACTATGATCTTGTATAAAACCAGCGTTATAATGATTTGTTGTTAGCACATTTTATGAATTGATGCATTCTGTTATCGTGGGAATTGGCTTTAGTTCAGTTTAAAATACAACCATGTTCTTAGAAATGAGTAAAAGGTTAAAGTTTACTTTGTGCTTTCCAACAATTAATAAGTAGGCAAAAAAGGGGCATCTTTAATCCCACGTGATGAAAATAATGGTACTCCATTGGGCACAATATGTAGAATTCCTATTACTTCTTGGGGGATGTTTAAGACATTGTATATTTGAAAAAACGTGTAAGTTGCGGTCCACTTAAGTAACTTAAGGTACCACTGTATTAGAAATACTACTTAATTTTAAAGCAGTGTCCAGAATCCAAATTATGTACTGCGTTATGAATGATAATTGCCAAGCAGGATATTCCGTCATTAAAATTAAGAAATGCTGGCCTCATAGCTCAATAGTTGAAGGAGGAAGGAAATAATGATATCAATATCAGTTTGACATGGTCTCTGTTGGCTCTGTAATGCTTTCCCAGTTTCCTCTCTTTAATGCTACATGGACAAGACAAGCATTTTTTAACAAAACGGAATAGCGTATCTTCCAAGGTTGGATCATTGTAATTACGTGCAATTGAGTGTTTGCCATTGAGACCATTTCCTCTTCAAACTCTGCGTGTAGTTTTCTAAATCACAAATCATTTTGTTTTTGGCTAAAAAGACATAGTTTGACCTTCTCTTCTTGCAGTCTTACAGTATGAGACATTCAGACTCAGGGGAGGAGATCATCTGTAATAGCTGGGGGTGTCACAACAGTGAGTTAGTCCGAGTTATTCCATCCTGATGGCGTAAAAAAATGCATTATAGGTTCTCACATTGAGAATGAACAGGAGAAAGAGTTAGAGAAAATGCCAAAATCTAATTTATTTTTATTTGATAGTCTGTCTTGGTAAAATGTAAAAGGATGCACAAAAGTAATCCTTGTTGATGGGAGCCACCTTATTGTAAAGTCAACTAATGGGAAAGAAAAAGCAGCTTGTGTCACCTAGCACGGTATAATATCCACTTACAGAAAGAATGCTCACTGGCAATTTCTTCCATGGCATTATGCCTTTGACCAATAGCCATCTCAATGTAAAATGGCTCCACTGAGGATGAGGCAATGGGAAGTCGTGCAACCTGCCCCATTAAATGTGTCCATTTTGCTTTTTTCCACCCTTTTGTGTCATTGTAAATGCATTTGCCTGCATCAGAGCTGTCAAATTATTACTGGGTGATTGTGCAGGGGTGACTACTTAGCGCAAATGTCTAACAAATGGCCTCCACTCGAAAATGGGAAACAACTCTTTCTACTTTCAATGACATCAGTGATGAGGGAATGCAACAAATTGTGTCCTGTGAATCATCCAGAATTACTTTTTTTTCGAAGACTTCTAAAGGCTAAATGTTTTAGTTCAACCAACTATCTTAATTTCTAGGCAATGTCAGGGTGATTTCATTACATAAAAAAAGTGATGTCAGAAAAGAAAGATTCATTCAAAGTAATCAAAGCCTAATCAAGGACAAAAATCATTGTGGCCCAATAGGGAATGAGAATATTGGGTTTTTCATTCAGTTATTCATTCATTCATTTCCTTAACCGCTGATCCTCACAAGGGTCACACCCCAAAATGTTGGTTGAATGCTTACTTTAATTTTAGAGCTTCAACTATACATGAACGAACCTGTATAAGTTTCAGTCAAGGAGTGAAAACCTGAAGTAAATATGTCTGTCATCTTTGGAAAATGTGAATGTAAAAGGTACGACTGAAGATTGAAATTGTACCATCACTGCTGTTTTATCGTGATAAGACTGGCACCCACACAAACACCCGATTGAAAATGTCAGCCCCCCCAACCCCCTTTTTTAACGATTAACTGATGAAAGGTATAATTTAGGAAAGCAATACAGCTACTTCAAAAAGCTTCAAGTACCATATTAGGTAGGAATGTGAAAGCTGTCCAGGCAAAAAATGATCCAATTTTCTCCTGGCTTTAATTACAAAGAGGATCCCCTTTCATTGGCACAGCAATGGCTGACCCTTTTTTGAAGACCATTGTGGAAAATGATCAAGTCAGGCATATCCAGAATGTTCTAATCTGGCTTTCTATTAGTGAGGCCATATGGAACAATAACACAATTCCAGTAAAAGAATGTGGCAATCAATAAGAATGTATGAGTGGGAAAAAGAGGGGTGGAGACTGAACATATTTTAACATGTCCATATACAAAATATAAATTAATAGTTGGTTTGAAATGAAGAAAGGCACAAGGGATTGCCCTTTCCAAAAAAGGTTTTCCTTTCTCCAATGTAATTGCAACAAGTAAATAAAAGCATTAGTTGTGGCTATCTTACCCAGTGACAAGCCACATTGTGCCCGAGGTCGTTTTAGTAATGGGTATTGCCCTTCTAATCTAAATAAACTTGGACATTTGTAACAGCAGCTGCATTATGGAAAGTCTTAACGTGTGATTGCAACATCGGTACTTAACCTATTGCGCCATATGTTTTGCATCATTTTTCCGGGAAACTTGGATGCGCATGAGCTTGCATGCAATACTTATTGAATCTGATCCAAAAAGTGGGTACAGGCTAGTATGGTGGTATAAAATGGTTATACTTAGACATGCAAACTCGTGTTAAGCGCAGAAAACAATAAGGCTGTGTGTGTGTTTGCGTGCGTGTGCATGACCGCGTTATAATATATGACAAGAACAATACCGCAATTTTTTTAAATGCATTTTCTTTGGCGCTCAAGAAGCCTGTTTTATTGTGTTATTTATTTATCCAATCTATAAAGAGACTTTTAAAAACGACTTGATGTAATATGGACAAACGCAATTGTTCATTGCACAAGATTTAGTTTCATTTGATTATGAATAAGATTTTTTAAAAAATAATGTTATTCTACAATAATATGCAGTGGGGGATGAATAATTTTAAACACAACCAAATGTTATGCCCCGACAAAGTCTCAGGTCTTGCAAACTGGGGAGAGACCTGTTTGGGGGCTTGTTTGTGAGCTTGAAGGGTGTGACGGGTAAGTTCCCAACTCAAAGGCAACAACTCCCATGTCATTACTCCTCATCCGTCCAGGCCGCAGGACATTCTTCTACTGTTTCAAGGCTTTTAAGTGTCCTCAACTGCCTAGAGCAGTGAAACAAGTCTCATTTCCCCCCTATTAAATAACTCATGAATAGAAAAATTACATACTTGTTTGTGGCAAACTGCTTGCCACCACCAAGAAAACTTGAAAAGTATGAGCGCAACATATATTAAAGCCATTGTGCAAAGCCCTGACGCTCACTTTGAATAAGTGGAGCTTAATGAGAGCCAGTCTTTTTAGGGAGTTGGTGCGAGGGTGCGTCCTCAGGCAGAGTTAAGATAAGAACCTTTGATAGAATTAAGCCATGTCAGTTAGATAGCCACTTGATGAGTCCTGTGAAGATAAAACAGTCCTGGCGGACATTTCTGATAATAGTGCAAACAAAGAGAAAGTGTAGATTAAGGGATTTCTTTCGAGCACTTAAGTGGACTGCCCAAAGGACACTCCAGAACATGGTGCATCTGTCAGAAATGGAGTAATGGATACTGTCACTGACACTTCATCCAACATTGATAGCATCTAGGAATGCCAAAGAATGCCTGTGTATTGAAATTGAAAGTTTTTTTGTTCTTTTTAATAGAGAAAATGAATGGAAATCTTCCACAGTATGTACAAAATGTTTTTATTGTTGTTGTGATCTAAAATTGTTATTTTTTGATAATATCTTAGAAACCACAATGGCTTGTAACAGATGTTGCACAGATTTTTCGAGTAGATGCAACAATTGAAATTAGTATCCTTTTTTTCCCCAAAATTCTAAGGGCGGTTTGACATAACATCCATTAGGAGGCAAAACTCAAGACAGATTTTTTTTGTTCCCCCATGAAAATGATTATTTTCCCTGGTTTTCAGAAATGCATAAGTTAATTTTCAGGATTTAATCAACTGATTTTCCATTATTAAAATCTAAATTAGCTGTCAAACTGTTTTTAAAGCCCTGCTTGCTTTTCAGTCAAAGATAAAAAAGACTAAACATAAAATATATGGTTTAAATTCTGAAATGGCAGAAAACTGCAGCCCTCATAGTACATATGCATGCCTCAACACAAACAAAGGAAATGAGCAAACCACACAGCAAATAAGAGACTTTTATTTTAAAATGTTGGCTTCTATGCTTCCTTTTGAGTGTGAGGCTCAGTCACTTACAAATACACAGCTTTATGAGAAATATTATGCACAAATGACAACATTTTTGTCTAGACGGGACATAATTTCATGTATTTACCCTGGCATGAATATTTTTCATACCGGTAGCATACTGCAAATCATTCTATGCGATGAAATTGCATGAAACTCACTGTCACACTAATGGCTTTCTCTTTTCAAAATAGGTAAATGTAGTAATTTAAATTTCATAACTAACTTTGTAAGTAGACTTCATCAAAAAAAAAGTAACCTACCATAAAACATGACCACAGTAATTCGGCTCTAGAGTATTTTGCAAGTTATATTTTTCAAATGCTACAGATTTCAAACATGTTCAGACTACACTATAATGTAATCACGACGATCCTGACTTTAGAACAGTGATTCTTAACCTGGTTTTGATCGAACCCCAAGAGTTCAGTGGAGCCTCTTCCGCGAAGATCAAAATACATCGACGTATCATCTATACATGATAACATGCCCCGCATGAGAAACTTCAGTCCTGTAAAGTAGATTGTGCCATTTGCTTCTTCATCCACTCAATTTTTAGTGTGTAATACTCTTCTTGAAGTTTGAGGACTGCATCCTGTCTTCTGAGCACGGACATTTCCAAATCCATTCTTTCTTGTGACATTGTGCATTGTGCTGCATTTGTGAAAGGGAGAGAGTGGGTATTTGACTGTTCCCCCGATGCAGAAGGATAATGAGGATGGAATTGTACTGCGAGTGGTTTCGGAAAGTTCGAAAAAGGGCTCATTTTTTGTCCCAGTGGTGTTGTCGAAGATGGATCTCCAGCATAGGCAGGCAGCACAAGATCTGCCTGCTCATGTTTAGGTTTAAACTGTTCACCAGCATAGGCAGGAAGCCCAAGATCTGCTTGCTCAAGTTTAGGTTTAAACTGTTCACCAGTTGAGAACATGCTTCCATCTTTACTGCCACTGAAAAGAAATAGGAAGCCAACATTGATATCCTCAATAGGCACTAAGATCCCTTTAAATAAATGATTACTGAAATGGTAGGTTGACTTATTGCACAAACATTGCAGTTTTTCATGTTAAACCAGTCAAGACCAAGAGTTACAAAAATGCAAGTGACGGTTGCAGATGCAGTTTAACAACAAACAAAACAATTACATTAAAAAAACTGCACTCAACGTGCGGTAGTTGGCAAACTGAGGTCTGACACTATGTTTTCATGTCCACTTTCACGCACAGCAGACAAACTACAGTGTGTGCAAGTGTTTATTTCTTATATTCAAATTAAAATAATCTTTTTTTTATGGAACTTTATGGTGATTTGAAGTGGTTAGGGACGTTTAAACTAATTTCAATGGAGAAAATATTTGAAACCTGTAAGTCAATATACCACTGTGTATATAGTATAAGTAAATAGCCTGATAAAAAAAAAAAAGTATATCTATAGAATACCTGTTTTGCTGATTTTCCACCAAATCAAAGGGCTGGGAGTCATCCTCATCCTGTTGTAGTACTGAAGGGTTCATCACAGAAATCACAATCTGGGTCAAAGCACTGAACTGATCCAGGGACAGGTCGTCATCTGGGGAAAAAAATAAGTCAATGCTTTGTATATTTTCAAAAATTAAGAGGACATTGATTTCCTTTTCTTTATAGTGTGTACTAGTCTAATCTAGTAACACTGACTATTTGTAATCGTTAACAATTACGTTGTCATAGAACAGACCTTGGTGTTTTTAATGCTGTTATGATTGATTGATTTATTGATTGCTTGATTGATTGATTAATTAATACAACAATAGGAGGGAAAGAGTTGTTTGAAGGCAGTCAACATATTTAGATTACACTTTCACGGATGCTCCGCAGGTTGTGTCACATTCTTAGGAATCCAAGTCATTTGAACGTACCTGTACCTGTTTGTATTTTCTGTCGTTTGATCTCCTCCCTTGACTTTGCCAATAGATTCTCCCACTTTTTACTGCAGTCAGACATTGTTCGCTGCATCTGTGGAAAGGCTGAATTGATGGTATGGGTGATCTCGTCCCAAGCCTGTCGTTTATCATATAAACCAGTTGTGCACTTCCCCCTGATGACTTCTTTTCTTTCGTGAACCAGTTGAGCGAGAAGATAACATTCCTGGTCTGTCCAATTGGGTCTACGCTTTCTGCTTGACATGGATTCAAGTTGAAACGGCATTATTAGTTGTATGTAATTCTCAATTACAATTCGATCACAATGAATATAGTAAAAAAAAAACCCTTCCGATAGTATTTCGAGATCAAAACAATGTTCTAAAAGACCTCGCAGTGTTTATCACACTGATTTTGTAAATGAAAGAAACCCGATATTAGATGTCTGCATTAAGCGTATCTTTAAAGGCACCCAGAGGGTAAAATGTTATGTCCTGATCACGCTAAAATAAGCGGTCATTGTGAAAAACCTTGAGGTTTAATCCTTTCAATTTCCTTCCGAATGATAACACCGCCGTGGTCGCTGGATGATGACGTGAATTTATGGTGACGTGGCCATTTGTTTACAGAGCAGGATCTCCTGCACGCGGAGCGCCACAGACATGGCTGTCGATATAACGCTACTTTTCAAAGCCAGTGTTAAAACAGTCAAAACGAGAAACAAAGCGATAGGAATAGGGTTTGATTCTCCCAAAGATGAGATATTCAAGCGCAGCCGATCCAAAAGTGGCTTCTCCCCCAAGGCAAAAGAAGTGGTAAGTGTTTTGATCCAGCTAACTGGAGCTTAGCATGTTATGCCAATACAAACTCCCGATATAAATCTGTAATAAAAGTGCATCAATAATCACCCGATCACCTTTTAATTAGCACAATTTACAAACGTTTTTTTTCTTTGCATATATATCTTATTGTTAAATGCCCTCATCAGACTGGCCAGGTTTACAGTAACATCATGGGGTGCAAAACTATGATTTTATGCATATATTTTTTACATGATATGTCCTATATTGTATTGTGCATAATATTATAATCATTTAATTAATAATTTAAAGTAAAGTCAAAAGATAACAATTGATCCCACCCCTTGAGTGAAGGGACGGTCTTATTGTCTACTACAGTATTAGCAATGTAATATCATTTTCATAATGCTATTTTATCATTATTTTTATTCATTGTACCGACAGGAAATTTTCTGCTTATAATTTTGTCCACCTTGCACTTATAAACTCATGCATTGTCGCACCCTTGGTGTGTTATGATTCCTTAGTTATCTATGCATGTTTACATAGAAGATAAAAAAACAGAGATAATGTATCACCATGTATTTTCCCATCAGGATAAATCCCTATTTCATGGGCACTCAACTGCTCTTGCCAAAAGGAAATTATTCCAGGTTGCAGTTCTGGTTTAGATAGTATCTTTGCATTATCAAAATGTCAAAATTGGTGTTGTATGTACAATTTATTGAAGGGGTCAGCCCAAATGCCTCTGTGGCTGGTGTTAATCTTGGCTATCACGGTGCTATTACAGTATTCAGTTTGCACGCATTGTCCAGCTGGAAAACTGCCTCAGTGATAATATTATGACCCATGTTTGACATTTTCTTAAGTGTAATACAATGATGGAACTTTATAGTTTTCAGAATCCCCCTTTCCTTCAATTCTCAAGTCTTACATTAAAAAAAAAGTGTTCATATTTTTTTTCCATAATGCTTATCCTCACAAGGGTGGTGGGGTTGCCAGCCAATCACAGGGCACAGTGGGACGAACAACCATTTACGCTCACACTCTTATCTCGGGTCAAACATTTTTTGGGGGTGTGGAAGGTACCTGGATTACCCAGATGAAACCCATGCAGGCACGGGGAAAACGTGCAAATTACACAGCAAGGTTGGGAACCCACCAGGGATTGAACCCTCGATCTCAGAACTGTAAGACTGACGTGCTAGTCAGTCGACCACTCTGCCACCCAGGAAGAATGTGTATGTTAAATTGAAACTCTGCACTTTTTGGAGGGCTTTTGTGTGACATTTACCGATAAAGATGGAGCACAAGCGGTCATATACCATTCTTATTACGTTCTGCATTCTTGTTTTTTTTTAAGCATTACTGGACAAAATATCGCTTATGTGAATGAGAGGAGTCACATTCAAATGTTTTGGTACCCTGATTTTGTTTAAACATTTCATGCACATATCTTGAAAAGTAATTTAAAGCTACTTACAATCTGTAATAGGTCATTCAAATTCATTACACACTTCATTGCCAGCAAGTCACAGTGTATTTCATTCAGTGCTCAGTAGAAGTGTGACATTGTAACATGGAACAGGGCATGTTTAAAGCCTCATGCTGTAGCTTTTTTCTCAAGGAATTAGCTTAAATTTATGTCACTGAATTTTAATGTTACTAATTATGGTGGTACTTGGAAAACTAAGTAGTGGTAAATGGTGGAAACTTGGGACCACTTCCATGCAGTAGAAGACACATCATTCTTTCCCTTCATATTGTAAGTGTTACTTTTTCATCCAATTTGTATTTTGCAAATTACTTTTTGTACATATTTCTCACAAAAGGGCTGTTTCATATCACAGCAAGGACATGCCACGATATAATAATTAGTAATTATTCAATGAAAAAAAATACAAAAATTTGGTTTACTGTTCGCTTTGTTTAGAACTGAGATTCAACAAACTGTTTCTGTAATTTGTTATTTTTATACAAATGTAAAACTAATTATTAACTCTTATTTATGGATGGGTTTAACTATATGAAGGTTGTGCCCACTTGTTTGGCAAGCAGCAGTCAACGCACAGATTGGAAAATGTTGCGATGGTATTATTCCCAGCATGCCTTGTCTTGGGCATTTGTTAAAATAATATTATGTTTTTTATTGATTTTGTTAATGGCTCATTATTTTCAGATATAAATTTCTTTTTTAAAAACACCATTGTTACGCATGCCAATAAGGTGGCAGCCTATACTAATGGTCAGAAGCAAAACGATTGGCATTTTCCAACAACAACAAAAAATAAAAGAGGCTTTTTTTTTCCAATTCATGAAGACTGCTTATAGAGCAAGGAGTCTTTAGCCTAACATGAGCTCCGTGAAAACAAACCTCTTCAAAGGCGCCTTGAAGAAGCACTTTACATTTCCCTCAGGGAGTCTGGACTTTAAGTTGTGCCTGATGTCAAGCATCAAACATGAGCCCACTCACCTCGGTTCTGCACAACCAAGTTTTTGTTATGTTATGTTACATAGGTATTAGAAATGGTGGTTTAATAAAAGCAGTGGTGCTGATTCAAAGAAACCCTACTCTGTCCTGTGGTGCGAGTCTCCTGCTCTCTTCCCCCCCTACTGCTGTTTTACTCGCATTGCACATATCATCTCCAACCATCTCAGTGGAGAAATTTAAATTGCCAGTTTGGAATGTCCTGACTGCTTACGGTTGGTTCTATTGCGGTTTTCTCCCACGTCTGACATGGCCAAGCATTTCTCTTTGTGTGCGACTCCTCTCTTCGCATGCACGATTCCATAAACATACTGGAATAACATTTGCTTTCTGCTCTCGAACAATTTCTCGGGGAAAGCCGATCCTCCCAAGAGCCAGTGATTAAAGGTGGAAGATCAAAACAGAGAAAATATTAAATTAGGTCCTCGGCAACAATGTTGACGGCCGGCACCTAATGTGCAACAGATGTGGGTGCCCTTCTAGACATGCAGAACGCTCTTTGGAGCGTCACAAAAATAGAAAGAGCATATTGAATTTGACATACGCACCGTGCTTTTGATACAAAAATCCGACCCATTTGAAAGTCAATCGTAACTAAACGGCACTCCAAAATGAGGTTGCGTTGACCAAAGTGAAGAGCGCATTTGGGCTTAGTGAGGGGAATCTTTCCCCTCAGAGAGGTCGCTTTAGGGCACTGTGATCTTCATTTCACTGTTCACATAGTCCCTCTACGCAGCATGCTTTCCTTCTCAAGTTTAAATAGTGGAGGTCACCTTAAAATTGTTAAATTGTGTGGATAGTATCGTGCCTGGCTCCCCGCCGTGCCTTTAGTATCGTCATTCCAAAACTTGCTCTTTCAACACTCTTAACATCTTTCAAATGTAGCCATGTCAGCACAGTGAAAGTTTGCTTAACTTTTAATGTTTGCTATGAATTTAGATTTTTTTTAAACAACTACCTGGCCTACTTAGTGTACCAATATCAGTCCTTAATTATTGTGAGATTTCAGTGGGAATAAGCAATGGAGAAAATGGATGGAATTCAAGCAGTTGTAACACTGGAATTTTTTAAAGAAAAATATCTTTTTAGATTTTTCTGTTGATTAAAATTTAAGTCAGCAGTCTGGTTACACAATTTTGCATAACAATTTTATAGTTCTAGTTTGTCAAGTTTTTTTCTCTACTACTTGTTAACAGCTATAATTGTAGTAGCCAAATTCTTTACAAAAACAAAGTAGTGTCATATAAACATGCCTGTATGTCAATATTTGACATTTCATTTTGTCAGGCACATATTTTAAGGGTAGTATTTTTCCTTGTATTTTTTTTAATGAAACTAGGATAGTATAGTTAAAAACTTGAGGTGATATAAAAAAAACCTCATCACTTTTAGAATCTAATAGCATAAATTAATTAGCAACTTTCTGACCTAACACGTCAAAAATGTAGGTTTTATGTTGTCAGTTATACCATGCATAAATATTAATGACAAAGAGGAAAGGCAGGTAATTTGGGATTCTCACGCTGTAAATGACCGCGGCCATCCCTTCCACTCAAAAGGGATTAGACGTCCATCGCGGTCAATGACAGCCAATGAGTTAAGGATTTCAAGAGTCCCCAATTAGTTAAACATCGTGTGCCACATTGCATTGTGCACTAAGTACAACATGCATTTTCTGCATATATGAAAGACATCCATGCAAAAAAAAGTTTCTTATTCTTTAATCTTTATAGAGTTTGATAACATTACCCATTGAAACTCTACTTCCCTGCACTAATGGTGTTGTTTTGCCTATGACTCTACAGAAGTTAGCAGTGTCACTATGACAACCAGATTCCCTTCAAGGAGGGGATTCAATGTGTCCCGGAAACAGTGAAAAACTGATTCTGCTGGCTATTTACAAAAGAAAGACCTCACCCCCGTGGGAGCTTTACATGAATTTGGAAATAAAATCAGCATGTCTTCACTGCTAAGGTCTCCTTCTGTATATATCAGACCCGCGTAATTAAATCCAACATAGCATGGCGTCAGTAAAAATAGCCTTGAGGATTTCAACTGAATCGAGTTAGTCGTCATCTAATTGTGTCAGTCACCTGGATTTGAGAAAACAAAAGAGACATTGAATCCATTTGGAAAAATCTGCTAACTAAGCCTTTTTCTCTTGTCTTGCTCATAATAATCTCTCCTGATGGTTTGTTTGGGCTCAGTCAGGGCTGCGGGCCCAAGCAGAATGTGAGGAGCTGAAGTGGGGGGTCTTTGATGATGTCGAGATTAGACTCAGCCCGGCAGACTGTCTCCGTCACATTTACTTTCAAGCGGCCTCGCATCCATACGCACACACTAATGCAGAAAGGCAAATAGACACTGTTGCGTGTTCATCCGTAGACATGCGGCCCTGCGCACAAGGACGCCTCCTTCCTCATTGTCGAGGAATTACTTGCTCTTTATGGTCTTAGGTTACAAGAGCAATTGATCCCTCTGACCCCCTGCAAGCCCTTGAGCTTGAGCTGGGAATCCGAGCCCCAATGTATACACAGTGGAGACAGCTCAACCCCCAGAGCAGCACTCTCGACACACACCGATGTAACCCATCAACTCACGCACGCATGCACGCACACACACACACACACACACACACACACACACACACACACACACACACACACACACACTCGTTCTGCCTGGCATCTTCATTTCATTCTAGGTTATGGATTTAGCACTATCTGCTGGACAAAATGTGTAATACTGCTCGTATGTGGGTCTCTTTATATATTACGATAGCAGGATGGCAGATATAAGACATCTTTTATTATTTGGTGAAAATTATACGAGATTTTTAAAAGCTTTTCTCTCTTGCTGGCTTTATTTTTCAACTGCCATCAAACTGACCTACCATAAGCGTTTAATATATCAAGTAGCGCTACATCCTAAAACTATCCAGTTCAAACCAAAGCAGTATTATAGCACAGCATCATACATATTTTGATCAAGTGAACAGATATCTAATTATCTACAAATGTGATTGTTGATTTTGGGTAGCATAATATCATTAGTATTGAATTTATTTATTTTTGGAACCAAATTTAGTTGTATCTGTGAATTATATATGTTGGTATTTTCAATTATTTTGCGTGCATTATTCACGGTTGGCATCTTCATTGGCGGTACTACTGTGGCATATGGAATCCCATCAGTTTAGCAAGTCAGCACAATTTGGTTTCCATCTGTTGTTGAAAATATCCATTGCAGGAACAGGTCTATTCATGGCGATAACAGCAACCTTGTAAAATGTCGATAAAATGCTTTATTTTGTTTTGGCAATAGATTCTGTCATATTGTACAGCACTATTTGGTGGCGTGGGGACTCTATTGCCCTTGTGCCACATAATTTTTTACTCTTCTCGATGAAAAACTTATTGGATGTCTTGTCTTGCCCACGGCATGCCAATCCATTAATTGAATCGAATTTAAATTTCCCCACCATCAATGGCAGCGAATGGTTCAGTGACTACTTAAATTGATTGAGACTGCAGCGCCGTCATAAATAGTAAACAGCAGGTTTGACGGCGTCGCACGTCTGCCGTTCTCACGGCCGTAGACGGCGAACAATACGACTCATGTTTCAAACATCTTTGAAGCAGTTGAGCTCGCCCTTTAATTGGCCTCCCAAGCGTAACTGCTGCGAACAACAATTAACTCCTGACCTCAAATAATTGTATTATTACAAGGGTCGACTAGCCTGCGTTAAAACCGTGCCGTACGTGACGCAACTAAGAAAAGCACATCTATGTTTCCAACAAATTGCTTAGCCCCTGTAAATTCTGAGGGACCCCCTCCCCTCCACATTTACAGAGTCAGCTTAAATAAAACCTCACTTCAGGCCCGCGTGATGCGAGAATGGATGTTTAGGGATATTATTAGACAGCTGGTGCCAGATTACTGCTTACAGCCAAGGCAATTAGATAATTGGTGTTGTTAGAGTGGAAAAGGTTGAAGGCCGAAGACATTATGCTATCATAATAATCTCCCACGCTGGCCAAATCCCGTCACAGTCAAAGCCATTGTGTCGGTTTTCAATCCTGGGCTTGTCCGAGTCCTGTCTTATACGGCGTCCAACAGAGCCTGCTGTGTGAGGCTCGGCTCTGCCAGCACGAGTCTGTGGACAGGGAAGCAATTGCTTCTTTTTTAATATTTAACAGAATTACAGGGGCAAATATTGAATTCAATCATGTTTCCTTTGGTTTCACTGTGCACATATACACTCGGCGATAAATAGAAACACGTCGTGGATTTAGTGCTTATTTGCAGTCGCTCTGTGTGTAATAGCTAGCCTTTTTTTTAATGATTTAGAAGGGCAGTTGGATGGCGAAATGGCAAGTTTTTAAATGTTCCACACGCTGATGAATTGTCAAAGATAAATATTGTGCATTCACAACCACTGACGGGCTTTGGTCGCCCGTCATCTTCAATAAGCTCAAGATTGGACAGTTTAGTCGGGAGAAAATTGCTCTTAGGTCAATTCGATGCTTTGACAAGTTTGTAATGACACTGAGTGATGTTTTCTCTCACTGTATTTTCCTAGATCATTAACATCAGCAAGCTCAAAGACTTCTTGCTGCAACACAGGAAGGATTATGTGAGTGCGGGAAGGTAAGCCTCAGCTTCCCACTACGACCAATGTGACAAACACTGACTTGATGTATGTGTCAAATTCTACATTTCTGCTTCTGGTGAGCCTCAACAAGTAGTGTGGTCTTACACAGAAAACAGGCAGGCAGGCAGGCTCCAGTCTAGTTGTCTGCCATAATTGAAGTGCAACCAAGCAGAGTAGGATTAACGTCCCGGGAAAACTGCGGAACTTCCTCTCTGCCAGTCTCCGCCACAACACTCCCAAGTCCACATCAAGATGGTTTTAGTTCGGTGAAGCCTAATTTTCAAAAGGCCTGGGAAAACCCGTCAAAAATCAATTTGGATGTGTGTGCGACGTGATTTTCGGCTTTCTTTTTACTCCCAAAACTTTGATGGGAATAGTTTTGACGTAAGGTCTTGACGAGCTATTTCTTTGATTTTTTTTCCGTCGGATTTTTTCAGAATAAAAAGATTCATTTTAACTAAATTCAGCTTTATAAGAGTGTCCTATTAGTTTTTACCATTTGTCTTATTGACAATTGTCATCATGTATTTTCCAGCCTCATCTCATCAGACCTCACCCGCATGACAGATAACGAACGGGATCAGATTGACCAGGATGCCCAAATTTTCATGAGGACATGCTCTGAAGCTATCAAACAGCTACGCACTGAAGGTATGGTATCACAGATTTTGGCAACAACCTAGTTTTTATTATTATTATTTTTTTACATTGCCTTGTATTTGTTTGATTTCTAGCAGAGAAGCAGGTGACGTCACCCCAAACTAAAGAACACAGGGGCGCAGTCTTGGATCTTATTGAAATGTACTTGAAAGGTGAGTGGATGAATCTCATTGTAAGAAGCCTCCAGCTTCTTGAAAGAAAGGAAAAAGTTCAGAATGCATATTAAATCTTTGTTTGCTTTAAAAGGGGTATGTAAGCTGTACTCAGAGCAGAGGGCCATAAGAGTCAAGAGAATGGTGGACAAAAAAAGATTGTGAGTATTTGTTTCATTTGTTGTTAGGCCTCTTCATTTCCTGCTGTTAAACACCCAAGGCTCTTGATTTCAGGTCACGACTGGGATCCGATCAGCTCGCTCGTGTGGAGAAAGCGGTGGATGAAGAACGAAAGGAGGAAAAGACAAATCTGGAGGAGAGCTTGGGTATGTCAGCAGATTCTGTTATATTTGTTCTATTAAAACTTCAATTAGACTTCTGATCAGTGACTCATGAGCCCCATGTTTTTAGAATTGTTTAAATATGAATTAGAAAACTTCAGAGTTTAGTTTTTGAATCTTGTTTCTCCATATGAAAGAGAAAACACTTTTTTGAACTTTGTCAAATCTTTGTTGGATTTAGACAAGAGTGCAACCGAGGTGTTGGACCAAAGTGTCAACCTGTGGGAGGACAGCAAAGTGGAAGACGAGCTCTCTCCTGAGGAGATTCAAATGGTTTGTGGGTCCAAATCCTTTTTATGTGTCCTACTGAATTACAATTTAATCTAATATTGATCAGTTATCTTTTTAGTAGAATGTGTGTCATAGTTTATTAAGAGCTCAGTATGTGATAAAGATGGCGTTTTCTTTACTCTTTTTTTCTTCCATTGATTATTAAAGTGGTTTTTATGTTGTGTGTGTGAAGTTTGAGCAGGAAAATCAAAGGCTGGTCAGTGAAATGAGCAACTTGGTGGATGAAGTCAGGTGAGTCACTCCAGATCAACTGTTGCTACTGTTTAAGAATTATCAAAATGACCATCAATGCACCAGAAATTAAGGTTTATAAATCTGGATGTCTTCCTTCTGCCAGGCAAATTGAGGGCAAGGTGGTGGAAATTTCCAGACTGCAGGAAATCTTCTCCGAAAAAGTCCTTCAACAAGTAGGCGACGCGACGGCTGCGTTTTTTTTTTTTGGTCAACATTTGAGATTTAGGAGAAACATGTCTTTCCTGACTTGTTATTGCAGGAGACTGATATTGACAACATACACCAGTTAGTCGTTGGCGCGACAGAGAATGTTAAGGAAGGTAACGAGGATATACGCGAGGTAGGCTTCATCAAAACCGCTTGCGCTTCATGTTCTTGAGTTGTGAAAAAGTCACTTTTTTGTGTGTTCCAAGGCCATCAAAAACAATGCCGGCTTCCGTGTGTGGATCCTCTTCTTCCTAGTGATGTGCTCCTTCTCACTGCTCTTCCTGGACTGGTATGATAGCTAACAGTCCCAGCCGGCGGCATAATGAACACGTTCGGTCACATGATGAAATGAAGACAAGACCGATTGAGTATGTTGATTTATCATGTTGGACTTTAACGACAACAGACTCTTGTAGCCAACTCTTTACCTTAAATATTTATATATGCTTCACTCACAGTTGAAGGCAGCTTCTATGGATTAAGATACACTTTAAAAAGCACTAGGTCCTCTTTTTTAATTAGTAGCATGATAATCTCAAGAAGTAAGTGATTTATCAAAGAGAAAAATCAATGTATGTTCCATTGGTCAATAACCTTAGTACACTTGCCTGGTTACCATGGACATGAACCGCACTGGCTTTGCTGTCTTGTGTTCTAACAATGATGTATCCACAAATCAAACTTTACTGTCAGACTGAGAATTGTTTTGCCTTCACGAGGAGAACTTGATTATTGTAGACAGCTAATATTGATATATTATATGCAGCTCACGTGCTCTACCGTCTTTCTTCACTGCAAGATGTACTTTGACAATAATGAATGCAGTTGAAATATGCAAGTACTGTACAGCTTATATATCATGTTTTGAGATATAAAGCAGACCATGAAATGTCTCAATCAATCTCATTTGTATATGAAGGATAGTTACTAATGATAAGCTGTTTACAGGCTGTCTATGACGAAGAGTTTATGACACTTCTAAAAGACGACTTGTCTTACGATTAACGTTACGTTTCTGAGGCCATGTGAAGACAGAGTGTGATGCCATGTGGTATAAGACTTTGGAAGATGTTCCTTTGCGACTCCCCGAAGAAAGCATCAAGGTTCTATTGATGGGTATCCATCACACTTGGCATTTGGCCTCTTAATGGTGAGTCAAACTTTAACTTGTTAGACAGACTTCAAGTTGTTTTACTTCATATTTATGTTGCTGTCAAACACTCTTCTAAGTATTTCTCAGTTTATAAACAAAAATGGGAATTGAACGGTGGTCAACTAGGGGAACATTTTTGTCCTTTAGCGCCCCCGAGAGTGGAACATTTAAACTTGCAGCTTTTCGGGGATTGGTCACTTTAGGGCACTTGTCAATTATGTGGGACATCAATGAAAGGGTAACGTGAAGCTGCAGATGTGTACTAGCAGGATCAGAGATTGCCTCAAGAATCTGCCTTTAAAATTGACAGTTTCCAATTTCACCATCAAAATAAACCCATTTGCAGTCTGGGATAAAAGAGGCACATTTTTCTACATTTAGAAGATAAAGATTTTTCGATTTAGTCTTTAGTTTTCCTGGGGCATTTTTGTCTCCGTCATGAAGAGTCAGACATTGTTGGTGGGAAACGTGGGCACTTTATTTTAATTCTTCATTTAACATTGAATGTAGCAAATGCACTTGAATGGTACGCATTACACTGTATGAAAATGAGGCATTTGTGACTATTGAAAAGACACATTACAGGGAAAAAAAGCCGCGCAGCAAGCAACTACTTTCAGATTGTTCAACTAAAACAGGCTGTAGATGGATGGCTTTCCAGTCACCATCCGATGACATTAATAAATTCAAAGGGTTGCACAATACGGCGTCATTACTATCAAAGCAACAACATTCAGTGTAGCAGCATAGAATTGATGCTAAAATTGTGTCCTTTAGATCTCGTTGCCTGCAAAAAGCACACTGTTCACAAAAATGATGGCATTCTTTTCTAAATATACAATCAATACATAAACACAGAAAAACCTGACGGCAATATTATGCGGTAAGCAGCCGGGCTCAAACTGCACAATCAAAAGTTGTGTATACATGATTTAATTTACCGACGCAACCAACCGGTCGGTGCCAAGCCTCCGTTTGCAACAATTTCAAAGATTTTTGTTCAAAACGCCACACTGAATTCAGAGCTGGTATTTTGTACCATTCCATCTGAAATTGTTGGCAACGATGTTTTTGCACCTGAGAGACTTTCACGCTGCCCACGCTCCCCGATGACCATAAAAACGGGTTCTATCGGAACCAGAGTGACGAAAAGCAAAGTACGGTTCTAATTGTCGTGCGTGCATGTTCACCTAAATGTGTCACAAACATGATAGTTCACAGTCATTTCACTAAATTGAGTTCTAGCTTGTGTTTATGTACAAAGTTAACATCAAGAATGTGTGCGGGTGGCCATGCCACTCTGCCGTGTACCAATAAATAACAGCTTGCGCCATTCAAACAAAGCCGTTGGCTGATCAGGTGAACATTTTAAACCGTCGGGCTGACCTGGAAGCAGGTTTGCTTGTATGGCGCAAGCGTGTTATTGGTCCTCTATTCTCGGCCGGCTCAAGCCAGCTTCTGGGCCGTCTCCGTCTCCTGCTGGGTGACCTTCTCCTCGGACATGATGGTCATCCACGGTGACACGGAACGAGTGATGGTCTGCTTGGCGATGTTGTAGTGGTTGATGAGGGTGAAGAGGCGCCCGCGGCCACCCGGGCCCTGGTGGGGGAAGTTTCCGCCATACAGCCCGGCTGGCATGCAGCGACCTTGCTGCTCCACGGGGAGAGAAAAAATGTCAAAAGATGTGCTGAGGTTTGAATCAACTTAATCAAGTAGTGCCATCTATCACATTACTTGGAAAGTACAAAGATTAACTGAACATTTTCCAAATTTGTTAAAACTTTTTTTGAAGATAGGATTTGCTAATAACCATGTTTTTAGACCAGTAAAAGGAATGTATCATAGTAATTGATGAATCATATTTCATTTCTATTAAAATGTTCCCTCCTGGTACCCCAAGAAATGATGTTGACAAATTTTATATGATCATCTTTTACTAATATTAGTTTCTAAGGAGACATTGCTTTCATTTACGGCAGTTAAACCTAAGAAGAAATAAGTTTGAAAACACATTTTGAAAAAAAGTCACGTGTTTACCGTGTAGACAAAGGTGTCAGGGCACGGCTGCTCGTATTGGTAGACCTTGTAGACCACCAGGAACACCACGCACACTAAAAAGGCCAGGGCGCAAATCACCAGCAAGGTCACCTGAAAGACAGTAGTCAATCATACAGTTGATTAGAAAACAATTAGCTGCATGAATATCTGTATTATGCTCCTTTTCAATACTAAAAAAGTGAATTACTAGCATTTCTAGGCCTCCCATTTACAATCATTTTGAAGTCCATCACCGTAGTTTGAATTACTGTATAACCCTGTCTTGTGTTTATATAAAGACAAAATGAGTATATATGGTTGTTGTTAAAGCTAGCTTATTGAAATTGTACAATTTAGTTTATTAATCATTATACCTTTTATCCATTCACATCTAAAAGATAATATTTTTTTCAAAATGTTGGTCATATTTCAAGGCAAAATGACTTCTTTGCAAGTGAACAGCATTTCTAGACCTGAAAATGGAATGAAATGGTAACTAGAAATATCTCTGTTTTGTGAAAATCGGAGGTAGGTATTTCAAAAAGATATTCCAAATTATTGGCCTTTATTATTAGGTCACATTTGATACTTACTGTGCATCAAGGCAGGAGACAAACACAAAAGCAAAGCAACAGGGCTTTTCCAAAGATCTGTGAGGCAACAATTCCCTCCTGCACCTCAAAGATACTTTTGATCACACCTGAAAATGACAAGCTAGCCCGCAAGGAATAGTCTGGGGCGTTTACGCATGTTCAAATTGTTCTAAAGAGGTGTGAGAGAAGCTGCTAATCGGTGTCTGATGAAAGGCCCGAGGGAATCATCTTCGCTGAATAGAATGGATTCTCACTTAGGCAGGTCATAGCTATTAGAATAAAGGGAATTGCGTGAGAAACATTTCTTTTTGTTGAAATAATTACACTATACTTTTATCCTGAACTCGTTCACCACCAGCACAGTTATGTGCATCAATGTGGTAATTAGTAAAATTAAGAAAAGTGATGGTAAACAGCTCTGTGATTGGCTGGCCACCGATTCAGGGTGCCCAAATATATCATTGGTTTAGGAAAGCTTTAGGTGGACTTGTTTGTTCAATCTGTATCTGAGTTTACAAATATCCAAACTTGTACACCAGGAGTATTACCTTGAGTCGCTCGGAGACGCCATCGATGATGCTTATGGAGAACTCTGCAATTTTGGGGGATCTAATTTTGCCCCTCTTGCTGTCGCCGTCATAGTCGGCCTTTGTCTTCACCACCACCTGGAGCACACATTGGTAGACATACATGCAGCACTGGGTTAACTTGACTTGTATCTGCATGGTACAAATCTGTTTAAGTCATTCCCTACCATTGATGGATAGAGATTCAATCCATTTTGAACTGGAAGAGCCAAAGAACAAAAATCCAATCTGCTAAATTATTTTTAAATAGAATTTATTCATTGCTTTTAATGGGGGAATTTAAAAAAAAGAAAAACGTGCAATGAGGCAAAGAGATGATTTTATTTTGGCCGGGAGCCGCATGCGGGTTGAGAGCCACGTGTTTGCCATCCCTGCTTTAGGGTGTTTATTTTGGGGTATTCTAAAGATGAAGCTAAGACTTCACTCTGGATTTTTTTAAATACAGAATACTAACATTTTATTGCCTTCAAATTATCGCCAAGTCTCAATAATCTTTTTTATGAATTATGAATAATTAATTTTACATTTTTTAAATTATTAATTAATGCAATATACCTTCACAAAAATAATATAATTGAAATGAATAAAAATAGACGGTGAGTGTAGCCCCAATATGGTCAAGGCGAGTTTATTTTTTAATTTATCGTGTTTGAAGTTTAAACCGTTTTAACATTTCCTTTTTGACCATTGCATTAATACGAATATCTTCACCAATGCACAACCTAGCTTTTGTTTCCCCAAAACCTTCAAGAGAACCAAGATCTCGCATATTTTTACCTTGTCCGGTGGAGGGAAATGAAGCTGGCTGGCATCGAGAGGCGTGATGAGGGGGATGGTGTCAAATCCATCTTCAGAGACCCCCTTTCCATTGTTTTTCTCGCTGAAATTATTCCCCAATTTAACCATTTTGTCCGCTCACCAACCTAGAGGAGCGTGAAGAAGAAGAAGAAGAGGGGGAGGGGGATTCGAGCAAGCGTCGGCCTTGATTATTCATGTTTAACATCATCTGCCATTGTGCTGATATAAACCATTTCAGATGGGCTATTTTCTTCTAAAATAGCCTCGCTTGGAACCACCGTGAGGGCTCTCTTTTTGGTGGACCGTGAAAAGAAAAAAAAATCACCTCCATCGCTTGATGCGAGGTGCTTGAGCAGCAAAATAGAAGAAAAATCAGAACACTCACCTCGTCCGTCGTTTGTATTGTCTTAAAAAAATGTGGACGGTAATGGTTCCCTTGTTAAACGGTGCCGTTTGTTGTTGATTGAGTCATGTAGACGAGCGCCTCGATGTGTGTGTGTGTGTGTGACGCAGCCGCTGCGATGGATGGAGGAGAGGAGAAGAGAGGAGAGATGATGCTGTTGCTGGTGCTGATGCTGCTGATGCTGATGCTGTTGCCACTGCTGCTGCACAATATGACCAGGCTGCCTCAGTCCCTCTACATGCGGCATGCTGCACTGCAAGTGATGTAACGTCCTCATCTCAGCCTCCGAGCACGTCGCTCCATCTCGCTTGCCAGTGGGGGGTGCTTGGGGACCCCGCAAAACGGATCTGCACGCACACACACACACACACACACAGAGGCAAAAGTCACTTCAAAAGAAAACATATATCGATTCCATTTTCAAAATTTCAAATAATCGAATATGACTTGAATTTCATACTCGAGTTATGTTTTTTTAATTTTATTTTAGATTTACCAGACAATATTTTGTAGTTATTTGATAGTATAAATAAATGAATAAATTAATTGAAAGCATTTTGGAGTAAGAACCTTTTTTTAAAAGGCCACGAGTAAGCAAAAATATAAATAATTATAATTATTTAAGATGTTAATTTATTGATAAAACATTAGATAAATATAATTTGTAAATAGTTTGAAATAAAAACATTGGGAGAGAAAAATGGTTAAATAGTAATAAATAAATAAAAAGCATTTAAAAAACTAAGATAAATAAAAAGGCTACGACTAAGCAAATATATATATAATTATGAATGTACATTAAATTAGAAATTAAAACGTCAAATAAAAACAAATAGTATGCATTCTGTGAGATGAACGCTAGAGGGAGACAGTTGCTCGATATCAGAATCACAGACTGATGTTAATTATATTTTGTTCATGAATACTTTGATTCCAAATTGTCTGTCAGCTGCTCAGAGTACCTGGAGGAAACCCACACAGGCCCATGGAGAACATGCAAACTCTACACATATGGACATGACCTGGATTTGAATTCAGGACCCCAGAACTGTGAGGCCGACACACTAACCACTTACTCCACCGGGCCACTTTTTTATAGGGTTAAACATTTAACCAAGCACATTTAAGCCATTATTTGTTGCCATAAAACTACCTGGAAGCGTTCACGATCAATTCTGCAGGCCTGTAGCATAAAATATGCGTCGATAGAACTGTTGCTTTAACAACACGTCACATGACTGAGGTCAGAGTTCAAGTGGCCGCCATTATTAAAATGGCAGATAAGCCAGAAGCAAAGAGCTAGTAGGCTGTGGGCTTCAGAACAGCTCCGAAGTGGCGATTTACCGAAGAAAGACCGGATAAAGCTCTCACGGGACAATGCAGCGGATTCGGTACATTGTTATTTGGGGATTTCCAAGCCCCAGTTTTCATTTTAAGAGTGCTTTTTGACGAGGGGTTGCTTCGGTCGTGATGTAGCCCCACGCGGATGGACGCAGAAAATGTTTGCTAACGAATTGACTACATTGCGTTAACTATAGCTCTTTGCTTAATAAGAAATAATTCCTTTGTGTGTTTCAGTTCCTCAACGAGCACAGATTGCTGGGATACATCAAGAATGTGGCCAAAAGGAGCAGTTTGTGGACGAGCGGTCTGTCAGCTATGTGAGTGTTTTTTTTTTCAAAATATATTTAGTGTTCTCGATCCGTGTAATAATGAAATATCGGCGTTCAGTATTCACGGCATTGCCAATTGCTTTCCCATTATGATGTATTCCAATTTTGAATCAAAATGCACTTTAACTGGTTTGGTGTTGCTTTTTGACAGCAAGAACCTGTGTGGCTAACTCGCACCCAGACAAGTGCCATCTAGTGGAGGCGTAAGGAATAATCACTATACTTATAGAAGATTGGATTGGATAACCTTATTCATCCCGTATTCGGTAAATTTCATTGTGACAGTAGCAAGAAGGTTATGCAGATACAGAAAAGAAAAAAAACAATAACCCCTCGATTATCGCGGTTAATGAAGACCAGATATGGCTGTGATAAACAAAAAACTGACGTATGGTCACCTATTTATAAAATATATATATATATATATATATATAAATAAATATTTAACATCGGTGTTGAGTCCTAGTAGCAAGTGGAGGACAAGGGAGTAGCTTCCATTTGCAAGTTTCAGTGAGTTTTCACATCTTTATCAACAAATAAATAAAAATTCCCCCCAGGAAAAAAATGTGACGTGGAAAAGCTGCTAAAGTTAAAGCTGTGTGATATTCGACAGATTACCATACACCTACCAAGGCTTATTTTCCCTTCACTTTCTCAAAGGCCTCAAGGCTTGGACCTCTTTAGTTTTAAATTTGGTTTTGACAAACATTCATTTAACAATAGCACAGTGGTCATTTTTGACTGAAGAATGGTTAAGTAACTGATTTTTTTCCCTCAGTGCAAGAAGACATAAATGGAAGCGATGATGACTTTTTGGGATATTTATTTTTATTTAAAGTGAATTTGCAATTATTGACTGAAAAACTCATCCAGAATGAAATACCATAGCATTTTGTGCATCAAAATGGTTAAATAAGCAATTTCATGTTCACGCTTTGGTGTTTTGTAGATGGATGAGGTGAAAGCTGTCATAATCGATGAGAAGACCAAAGAAATCAAGGCAGTTGTGGATGAGGTGAGACCCAAATGTCTCTGGTTATTTATTGTATTTCTTGTGTACTAAACCTTTGTATTTTGCTTCTCTTCAGGGTCCACTCAAGTTTACCAAATCAACGCTAAAGAAGGGCTGATGACATGGTGATTGATGCAGTCTTGGACAACATCACCTCACTGGTACTTGTTGTTATAGAGCAGGGATCTTTAACACCGGTCTGTTTTCCACAGCAAGCTGTCCAGGAGTCTGATCGTGGTGTTGGAAGACTGGATCAGGGCCCTTGAGATCCCTATTATAGTGACTCTTATTTTTGAGTCTCTGCCTTGGACAAAAAGAAAAAGCAAAGCAAGCCATCAGATGGGTATGTATAATTTATTTCCATTTTTCCCCTCCTGTGTCTTAAATGTTGCTTGCCTTCTTTTGCAGTGGGATAGAGGTTTGCTGACTGGAGGAAAGTTGGCACTTGAGTATTATTCCTTGTAAGTATCTTTTTCTTAAATAATACATAGTATTATTCTTTGTCATTTTTTTTAATGGTGTATGAAATGTCTAACTTTTTTTGTCCTTCCAGAGTTTCACCGATGGATGCCTTATGAAGCAACATGAAAAGCTCCAATTTTTTATGGAAAAATAAAAGTTCTTGAAAAGTAACCCTGTCATATTCTTCATTTACTTAACAAAGGAATGCAAGTAACATATTTAGCCAAAGATTTTATTAACAGGAACACATTTGCACATTTAGAAATCACATTGAAGAGTTGATTTGTTCCATCTGATTTTTCCTCCACCTGCAGAAAAAAAAATTTTTACACTTAGAATAAAATTTTGTAGAAACATGACTTATTCTATGGAAAAAAATTGGTCATTAAACACTTGGTCATTTTTTTTAAACAATTTTCTTTTAAAAAAAGACAGTAAACACTTAGGTAATTTTTTTCCCACTTAAATGGAAGGAGCATAAAAAATAGGTCATTAAACACTTAGTCATTTTTTTTTTAAAGAATTTTTTGAAAATAAAAAAAAAACCAGTAAACACTTAGGTTATTTTTTCCCAAAATTTTATTGACAAATGGAATGAACATAGAAAATAATTTGAAGAAAAAAAAAAAAAAAAAGAAAAAAGACCCAGGAAGGGCTTTTAGGTCTTTTTTCACCAAGTGTTTCAAAAAAGACAATTGCTGCTCAAATCTCTTTATTTGTTGGCATAAAACTTGAAAAAAAATAAGATCCTACTTACCTTAGGGGTTTTACCACCATGAGCCAGAAAACTCTGGACTTAACCTATAGAAGAGAGGGGGGTAGTGAGACTTCACATTGAGGCACTTAAGCTTTTAATTTGAATGAATACTTGGATATTTTAGAATAAATGTACCTGTCAGAGAGGCATCATCTTCAAGTGGTTGACTTGGGAAGAATGTCTGGACACGGGCCTGATGAGAGCAATAAAAGAGGCATCATCTTCAAGTGGTTGACTTGGGAAGATTGTCTGGACACAGGCCTGATGTGAGCAAAAAGAAAAAGCAAACGTTATCATATTTGGAGATTCAACAGATAGGCTTAGAGGTTTTTTGTTTTACCTTGATCTGTCCCTGTAACCTCAAGGTTGTGAGTGATCTGGACATCCAGGAAGAGCTGTATCTTGACACTTAACAAGTGGTTGACTTGGGAAGATTGTCTGGACACAGGCCTGATGTGAGCAAAAAGAAAAAGCAAACGTTATCACATTTGGAGATTCAACAGATAGGCTTAGTTTTTTTCTGTTTTACCTTGATCTGTCCCCGTCTCCTCTCCTGTAACCTCAAGGTTGTGAGTGATCTGGACATCCAGGAAGAGCTGTATCTTGACACTAAACAAGGAAAATTTAATTAAACCATGATACTTGGGAGTTGACAAACTATTACAGTAAAGAGAAATCTTACTAGATATTTAATAAACAATCACGATAAACAATGAAAATACGTTTGAGTACTCCTTGCTATTTTCCCTTTACCAGACAAGGTGATCAAACATCAACAACTAGGAGAAAGACGGCTTAACAATTTTAGTATAAATGATATTTTGGGTGAAAACAGAACAGTTGCCCATTGGAAAGGGGTGTTTAGCATTCGGAGTGATAACTATCATTACTTACAACACACCAGGAGCTAATTTGTGCCTCCGGATGTCATTTTTGAGGTTAGCCTTTACCAAGCTAAACTGGACCAAACTGTGCGTTGATGTCACGGCCTTGTTTGATTAAATCAAAAAAGACCCACGACTCAATAATGGAAAGAAAACGGACAACATACGTTTTAAGTCAAATAGGAAGCGTCGGCTAATGCTAACATAACTAGTTACATACGGCACAAAGCCGAAAAGGACCCCAAACTTAAGTTGTCGACGATGTGTTCAAGCTGGCATTAAACTAAAAGATTTGTTGGCATTTTTGACTCAATTGATGCCTTAAAGATCTACCTATAGCGTGATAAAAATGCACTTAGGCCAGTAACTTGCCTTACGACGCCTTACCTCGTCGTGCTCGTGTCCATTAGCATTAAACGCTGTATCAAAGGGCGAGATGCTGCGCATGTGCGTAATTTACGCACAGCTGCGTGGACAATGGGCGTAACCACGCCCATATTGTCCCGACATATTGAATGTGGAAAAGATGGTGGATTGCTTACCGCATTCTACGAGATAGTTTGTCTTCTCAACTCAATGTCCATAGTTTGAAGATGACGTAGACTATTCGTGATTTTTGTAGTCCTGATGCTAAAAAACAAAAAACAAAACAGTGTGTCTCATATCATTTACTGAACCGCTTTGGTGTCATTATGTACTGTGAAATACCTTTCTATCCTTTGTTGCATTTTACTCAATAAGAGCAAAGGAAAATAGTTTACGATAATAAGCCTTACTATACATGGTCTACTTGTTTTATTTATTTTAAAACAAAAAAATGACTCTTTTTTTCAAAATAAAAGCCTAACTATACACGCTCTTACATTTTTTTTAAATACTTGGTTTATATATAAAAAAGAACATTGCTATACATGGTCTTTAAAAATATAAATATGCTTTTTTAAAAACAAATTAGTTTTACTATCACGGGTATCAACACATTCTGAAGTCAATTGACAGAAAAGGGTGGTCTTTAATAATCATGAAATAATCTTAGTACTCCACCTTTACTTTTCTTTCTTTATGATTTAAGTATGAGCTAGTGCAATTCCTAACTGCAGTGATGAATATATTTCTGGAAAAAAAATCATATTAGCCGTTATTGAAACTTTTCTACTCCGATTGCGTGCAACAGCTGATCGTATGAAGTCATGCAGCCATGGCACGGATTACAAGCAAAGTTGCAAGAAAAACATGGAACAGACTTTCAGAAATTGAAAAGGACAGAATGTCTAAAAATCCGCTGGACTGGAGTTAAGCAGCAGTTAATCTGAATAGTATTAATTATGAACTCCTATTGTAGCTCCTTTAGATCAAATTTAAAATATAAAAATTTAAGGTGAATATGTATCATTTAGTATATATGTACCTACATCACTCATGCCATTCATGACAATTAATGATGGATGAATAAAAAATGGGAATTTTAAGATCAGTGTAGATTAAAATTAATCCTCATAATGAAAATATTCATAGCCAATTTTATGCCTAATGAGATACACACAACAGATGGTTATTCAGTATATTAGTTTCTATATTTTTTTAAATTGTGATTGATGCATATTCTATTTTATATATTTTTTTTTAATTTTCATGGGCTGCATTTATGAAATCAATGCACTCACCTGCATGTCGTTTTAAGAGATTCTTGATTAAAGCTGTTTCAAATGTTATAAAAAATAACACATTTTATCCAAATAAAATCTATAGAAATAATTTCCCAAAGTCACATTCAGCAGAAAAGTGAGAAAATTCCCCACAGCTCTGTAGCCACAAGTTTCTGACCCCATTACAGAATCACAATTTGGAGCCCGAGTGTGACTGCTGTGTCTTTAAAATCCAGCCCTTCTGTGGCTTGTTGCCTGGGAGCTTCATTTCCCGTTTCCCTCGCAGCCACATGGATCGAGCTCCACCAAGTACATGCACATGCTCTCTTGACAGCTCACACTGACAACTAACTTGGACAACTGGACACCCCGGCAACTGATGAGGTAAGGGGACACACTGGATAAACTGACTCTAGAGATGTCATTGACTCTGGTCCTGATGGGATGACTTTACATCATCAGCTCTAAACATCAAATACCATCTTTTTTTGTATGAGTAGGGCAGTGGTTTTTTTTGTATGTTTGAACACAAAGCTTCTTTTCATTCCGCAATAGTAACCTAGTGTTGTTAAGCCAGTGTGTTGCTGACTGCACCATAAAAGTGACAGGTAAATAAAGTCACTTCAGCTTTAACAATGGCTGGTGTCAGGCTGTGTAAACAGGATGCTGTTCTGACAAAAACTGCCTCTATTTGAACGAGGAGTTGACAAGGGACTGTCTCGCGTAGGCGAGCACGCCTTTGAGGTTTCTGCTGGCTTTTCTCAGAGGGTGAGGTCACCGGAAGACACACCCTAAGGCTTGGACACGCTCGTCTAGTCTCAGCCGAGAGTGGAAAGTTCTCAAATACGGCTCTACGTAGTCTGCTGCCGTTTTAGTCATGTGTAACGCTCATTACTGTTTCAATGTTGACCCCAAAGAATAAATGCCTTCATTGGACTTGATAAAGAATTGACTGAAGTTGTCATTGGAATGTTGCTGGAATGAGAAGCGTTTCCTGTCAGGCAAAGAAAAAAAATTGGGAAAAAATGTGACCTTTAAAGGAGCTTTAAACCCGTCGCCCTCCTTTTGACTTCAACAGCTAAGTCACACAAGTGCATGAATATCAGAAGTAAACAAACTGGATGTGGAGGACATTTTCTGTCTAGTATTAATAGCAATATTTAGTGAACAGTTGTTAAAAAGTGATCGGTATCTTAACTCTTCACTGTCAGCCCAAGTTAAAGAGTATGTGTTATGCTGGTTAGTAAAAGAGATTCTGAATTAATCTAGCATTAACTCTTACGTGAGGTTTTAGGGCAGGGGTGTCCAAACTTTTTGCAAAGAGGGCCAGATTTGGTAAGGTGAAAATGTGTGCGGGCCGACTATTTAGCCTGACATTCTTTGAACAATTAACATTAAATACAAATTAACCTTTTGGGATTTTTTTTTATTACAAATGGCATACTTTTAATTTTTTTTTTACATTTAGGTTTTTACCGAAATCACAAACCACAAAAAATTAAGAAAACTATCAAGGATATCTAAGTTCATGTGAAACATCACATATTATTCACTATTATATGCTCACTGTAGGAACAGTGCTGAAAACAAAACAATGATCACTGCATATTCAAACTGTGATTTTGACCATCACAAAAAAAAATAATGAACTCATGTATTTTATACTGTGGTCAACAGTGCTGGCGGGCCGTGTATTATTGATTTCATGATAGAGGCCACGGGCCGGTAAAAATTTGTCCACGGGCCTTAATTGGCCCGCGGGCCGGACTTTGGACATGTCTGTTTTAGGGTCTATAAAACAAAACAAAAATAAAATACATGCAAAAATTCCAACGCAAAATACACAAAGGCACAAACTCAAACCATCAAATTTGTGTGGATGTGAATTGTTTATCTATCTATTTGTGTCCTGCAATTGGCAGGCGACCAGATTGTGGCCTGTTTTTGGTCCTAAGTCAACTGGGAAAAGGCAGGAATGGATGGATAACATGTTTCATACAGCTCAAGATGATTTAAATTGTGTGGTTTAAAATCAGAGCAATGAAATGAGCTTTGGGCAAAAAGCTCATAATTAAATCAGGTATTTTAGGATTTAGATTTGCCACATTAGCAGAAATTTCAATGTTCCCTTTTCTGTTCCTAAGCCTTTGTCATCATTGTTGCTGTGTGACCGGGGTTGTACTTGAACGGCAATTGGCTGGCAACCATGTCAGGTTGTACTCTGCCGAATGCCTGTAGTTAGCCGGCATAGGCTCCGGCACCACTGCCACAAGCGGCACAGAAAATGAATGACTTTGCCTTGCATCTGGAATACACTGTTTTGTTTTTGTTGGTGTTGCTATGGTTCCCGCCCACCATGTGGAGATCACCGTGCAAGGGGAAAATATAAAGCTGTTCCAGAAGCCGCTCATGTGATCGCTTTGAGCAAAAGGATTCTTGTAAATAGAACTGAACTATTCAGGCATTTAGAGGGCAGAACTCGATTGAGCTCATTGAAATCATGAGCATATCCATTTTTTTTCTTACAACCAAGAGCACTCACTTTTCATACTCAAAGAATATTTGAAGAACCTTTTAGTGAGTCAAAGGTCACCCTTTCTCCATGCATTAGTTAATTATGCTGAAAACATATTTTCATATTTGTTTTCAATTCAACACTTTGTGGTTGATAAGGTTACACTGCATTCCCATGACCATGAAAGCTTAGTTTCACACCACTAGGTCAGATTGCAAAATATAAGAGTATTTTCCAGTGTCAAAACAGCAGTCAATGTGAGCTTGGCTTTAGTAATACTCCTAACCCAATCTCAGGATTACCTTGTAATAATTTTGTGTGTTTACTGAATGGACATGAGGGGGAAAAAAACCTGTTCTTCAGCAGTGATAGCAGACAATCAGTACAGTTCACCTTTGTAACCTACGCTATCGGTTATCGAGAGTCAGATTACTTTGTCTCAAACAACACCAGACATTTGTAAAGGTGCTGTGTGCATGTGACAGTATGTTTGCTCTGATAGGGGATGACTGATATTTCTAGATGGCCTACGTGCAGTGTCATTTTCAAAGCTCAAAAAACAAGATATCCTTCAGTTTGTTTGTTTTTTTAAAGGGAATTGTGCAGTCCATTTTTACAATTTTTCAAAGCCCACCTGAGACAGATCAAGTGAAGCATGGCTTGTTCCCACTCTAAAAAGAAAAAAAAATAATGCTTCAGGAGCGATGACAAATTGCCTAAAAGTCAGTAAGCCATATTTTTGAGATGGAAAAGTGAATCCTCTTTCCAAGATGTCAGTCATAGCGTATGGATTTCAGGATTTATGGCATCAAGATAATCTGTCTCTGCCAATAAAGATGCTTGGACAGTTCTATCAACGGATGTAGCATTGGAGGACCGACTTTACATGGCCAGATGATTTATTCTGATGATACTACGCTTGGAAAAAGGCATTAAACACTGACAAGTGCCATAAACCAGTCAATCGACATTCATCAAGGCCACAAGCCGCCTCACAAAACAATCCTGTTGAAGACAATTATGCCAATCCGGCCAGCTCTGATCCCTCCCATGTTGAACGCCAATACGACAAGATGATTGTTTACTCGCGGCTCATACAGCTGAATTGAGGGAGGAGACTAAGGAGGGCGAGTTTGCGGAGGCGGAAAGACACACAGGGAGGGCATGACACTGTCACCTGTCGACTGAGAGAAGTCTCAAGACTTTGGTAGGCATCAAGAGCCGCCCGCAGAAGAGCTTCTGTGTTCGAGCAGTCCGGAAAACTGGACTTGAAGTTCGTGTTGGTTGGACGAAAGCAAAGATCATGGGCGGCGCCATAAGTCAGAAGAGTATCGGAGGGGCCGACGGCAAGACTCACACAAACAGTGTCACGTGAGTGCAGACATTAATGCCTGTCATAGCTATTCACTGAAAACCTGTATTCTCTACATTTTGCCTTACTTTGCATTAACCAGTTAATTAATTCTGTTTTTACTTCTCTTTATCTTAATGGCATGGTAAAGTCACCTTACTAAACTAGTAGCTTCCATAACATAATTCTGCCGTGACTGACCTATTCCAGCGCCCACATGCGACTATTCCCACACCCTCAATAGCAGCCCAAAGATAAGACTGCAAACAGACGGACAACTGTCAAGCTGCTTTTCAAAGGGCGTTTGTTATTCCTCAAAGTGTCTGATCATAACTAACAATATTAAAGTATAAAGAGAACCAGGAACAAGCCCAAAATGTTTGTTGTTTTATGCGTAAAATGAAAGCTCAAAGTAAAGAATGCATGTAAATGTTACGAACAATCCCAATCACAGTTATGTTGTGTTGGAATTACATTGAAATGTTCTTCTCAGAATTGCGGCGCACATCTGCCCGCGTCCTTAGTCATCTCCTCACATGATTTCATTGTCAGAAACAGAACTTAGCGTCAATATTTGGCCGCCAGTTGCCATTTGAACCCTCACCCTGAATTGTCCTCTCAGCATTGTGTGTATGATTAGAATTTTAGCAGGAATGCATGCATTTCATATCTAGTCGGACCAATTAACATTGGGTCTCCGGCTCAACGCTAGCCTCGGGCTCTGCCTTGACCCAGGCTTTAGGGGACGCGCACTGGGTTTTGGACGAAGGCGAGTCCCCCTGAAACGAGTCTGCAAATCTCTCGCGAGCTTTCTCCCAGTTCTTCTGGGATTGCGTTCTGGTCACTGAGGCTTCGTCCAGTGACATGGCGCCACCCGCCCCCAGTCCCGACTGGGCCTTCCTGATTTTAAGTTGAATCTGAAAAAGGAGAGAAATTGCAAACGCTAGTAAGAGAGTCCCCTCGTTGAGACCATTTTTTTTTCTCATGACCAAGTTATTTCTATTCCTCTGGATAAATGTGGAGGTTGAATAGTTGCTATAAAACATCTCACCGGGTCTTTCATTCCAGTCCCCTCTTTGCCCAAGCCTTCTCCTTTCTTCCAACCCATCTTTTCCAGCATCTTTCTTCCTTTATTGACTTCGCTGATCTCCCTTTGAGAGCACAAAGTGAAATCATAAAGCCTCATTTGCCATACTGACATATTAGAGCTAGCGACTGTAAACTTACACATGCACAGAAGCGGGAGCATCATCTTGTTGGAAAAGCCCCTCGCTGCCCACCTTCTGGCGTCGAGACTCTGCTCTGTCCTTGTACTTTGGATTTCTCAGGGCTTTGCCTTCTTCAAACTCATTATTCTGCCGACAGAAAAAAAAAGCAGTTCAAATGGCGAGCAAATGTACAAAACCTCAAATACAGAGAGCGACCTTTACCTGGAGGCCATATTTGGCCTTCATGGATTTCAGCTCTTTCTGTCTCAGCGCTTCTTTATCCTCTTTGGGTAGTGCAGGCCCTGTGGAGAGAAAAAAATAATCCATTAAAATCTACATAGACCATGGTAGATGACAAAAAGCCTCTATGGGGTCACTTGCCCGGCGTCTCCTCTCTCTTGTGCTTGCTGAGGTGAGCCATCACTTGACCTGGCTCACAGCCATCGCAGGTATCGGTTCCTGAGTGTATATGGAAGGACAGTACCGTGTCTCCCATTTTGACCTCGTCGCCGTGCGTCAGAGGCTGCGGCTCACACTTGGTTTTGGGCTGTGGACAAGTGGGAGGAGAAAAAGAAAGAAAAAAAAATCACTCATCTGCAATTTAAACTGTTGTAACTCATTCTTGAAAAATGGACAACAAAACAAGCCACATGACTACAATATTAAGACAAGCATTCAGGAACACTGTACCTGCAAGATTCTGTTTCCATTGATAACCGTTCCATTTTGACTTCCCTGGTCCACCAGCATGTAGCCCTGCTGCTCCTGGTCAAAATACACCTCTGCATGGCACTACAACCAAAAAAAAGAAATGTTAAGCATCCTTTGCGTGCTGAAGTGATTGTCAAATATTACAACCTTACCTTGCTCACTCCCATTTCTGGAATCCGAATGGCATGATCCATTTCTTTCTCTCTGCAAAAAGACATTTGCAACGTTTGAGACGCCTTGAGATTTGGTTGAAGTCTGTGTGAATGACGCTTCTCCATTGTTATGTAGGCAGAACCCACCTGCCTATGGTGGCTGTAGAGTCAGCTGTGATGATAAACAAGGTGCCAACCTGCAGCACCGGAGAGCGGACCACGGTGACTCTCACGCACGGCGGCCATAGCGCTGTGTGACAATGACAAAATCCGTGTTAACGGTGTTCAGCATTCAATCCTACAACATGTAACTTGTCTTATCTATTTTTTTGGGTAGTCATTACCAAATGAATTTGTATATGGGACAAGTGGCCCTACTTCACTGATCAGATCTAATTGATTCCTGTCATTGGACTGAGAAGATCCAGATGCAACACGATGCCAGCTCACCTGCCCGACACTGACTGTCCATCTCAGACTCTGGGCTGTGGTTGTGAGGAGAGCTCGGAGACGGAGACACGGAGCGGGGAGACTCCCACTGCTCCTTCTCAGACTCGGTGAGCTCCCCCTCCTCGGCCTCGCTGTTGCCCTCCAAGCCGTCGCTCCGATCCGGCGAGCTACGCGACCTCTTGCGCGACGACGACTTGGATCGCTTCTTTTTTTTCTTGGATCTCCTCTTCTCGTCGTGGCTCGAACCACTCTTATGCTTTTTCCTTTTGGAGGAAGACTTGTCCCTCTCCCCCCGCCGTTTGGAGTCTTTTCCTCTCGACTCGCGACTACGAGATCGTCGTCTGGTTTTTCGAGATTCTGAAGAGCGCCTCGAATGCTGTTCGTCTTCCTCTGATTTGCCCTCATCATACTCCTGACATTAAAAATTTGGCATATTAGATTTTCTAATGTTGTTGGATGGTAGGGAGAAAGCTGGCTTTGGAGATCCCAAATGATTTGGCACAACATTTTGGATTTACAGTCTCAGCCATTAAAGGCAGCTCAATACAGGGACACTCTTTATTCAAGATTTAAAAAAAATGTCTCCCCCTATTGCAATTAGATTGCAAACCTAAGTTGATACTAACCATCACAGAGGTTTACGGCCTATTTACTATATTGGTTTAAGAATTATTCGAAAAAAATAGACAAAAGGCCACGTGGCTGTACGTGTCAAATTGATGGCAATACATTAGGTAGATTACGCGTACGTGTGAGGGCATGTTTCAGAAATGAATGTAACGATGGCATGACAAAATCCTTAAACCCGTTCATAATCGAAGCAGCAAGATGTACTTAGCTAGGCTTAAAGTTTTATGTGTGGACTGTGTAATAATAAGAACTATGCCATTGAGCTAAAACCGCAAGGACATTTGGTGTACCAACTGTTGATTAGAACAGGGCAACATTTATCTTAAGGCGTATTCATGAATTCTGCTAAGAATCTCCGATTTTGCTTTTTACCACCTTTACCAGAACAAATTGAAGTCGCCTATTGAGGATCCAGTTTCATCTTTTATGGTGCGTGGACGCAATTCATAATTTGGCAAAAGTGAAAATAATTAGGAGTGAAGCTCATTTCTAATGGCGGTGATGTAGCTTCAGTGTTGGTCATGAACTCTAATGCTAGGCTATGTGATTAAAAATGTGTACCTCGGTTGCAAGCAGTGCTCCAGTTTGAGATAATCTTCATATTAGCCAACGACCTAGTCAGCTCGTAGACCTAGGTCGGAGGAATAGTAATTTAGGCGAGTCTCCCGTTGGCTACTGATTGGGAGGATAGCATGCGTTTAAAGACTGAGACCATAATGTAATTCTAATGGCGATAGCAGTCCAGTTGCCACGGTCACTCTAAAGCCAGCAATCAACTACCATTGAAAGAGCCGTCAGTCACTTACCTGATCGCGGTGATGTGAGGATTTCTTTCCGCCTTTTTTGTACCACCTGCTTTTCTTGTCACTCGCATAATTGTCTTTTTCGCCAGTCTGCGCAGCAGAAACCTCAACTTTGGAATGAAACTGGTAACGTCCACTTTCTGCATCATAGTAGTAGTAAATGCCTGTGTTGGCATCGTAGTACAGCTGGCTGGCCTGAGGTGAAAATCAAATCAGCACCCTTCCAATTCATACACAATATTTTACAGTACACACAATATGGATCTGCCCACTTTCAACAAACAATGTCAATGAGGAGATGGACAAAGCTTTGTCACTGTAGCAAATAATCTCCATCCATAAATGGTGGAGGAAAAGACAAACATTTTACAAACCGAGTCATAGTAGAAGCCAGTGGCGTGGTCATAGTACATGCCGGTTGTCTCATCAAAGACAAATCCAGTCTGTGTCATGGCCTCCTCAGCAGTGGCTCTCAGCATGTCCGCAATGGACGACGCATCACCCTCCTGGGGGGAGATTGAGATGTAGATGCTAAAATAAGAGCTTGCCTCCAAATTAGATGTTTCTATGCAATAAAAAGTGAATGCAATTTTATCTCTACACACCTCGGCTGTAGCTGCGGCTGTAGCTGGGGCCGTAGCTGGGGCTGTAGCTACCACGCTACTCTCGGGTTGAGCAGATGCATCTGCAGCTGGGGCCACTGTTGCGCTTTCCTGCTCCACTGTAGCAACTTCTGCTGACTCGTCTCCAGCAGGTGGGTCCACCGCCATATTGGCCCCCTGACTTTCCTGGGCATCGCCAGCCTTGGCGTTCTGATAGTAGTCACCATAGTAGTAGTTATAATAGTCTGTAGAGAAAAAAAGGGTGAGACACACTTACCAAACACAAAGGGTTGGTTTACTAAGATGTAAAAATATACCTGTTTCAGACCAAACATATTCTTCTGTCTGTGTTTCAGCATGAACTTTTTCTTTGTTTTTTTTCTTCCACTCGTGAATTTCTGCGCTCAGTTGATCCACCTATAATTTGGTAGGCAGAAATAAGACAATTCAAGTTTATACAAGTGAAGCCGTATACAATTAGAACTGCAATGGTCCTCAATGTGCGGTTTCGGCATAAAGAGCAGTAAATAAACCAGATTGAATAGCGCTAATAAAAAAATAGTCTCTTTTCATTTTGATTAAATTTTAGAATGTTTACCCAGCATACTATGCATATTTTGGGCATGTGGGAGGATATCAAAGTACCCAGAGAAAATCCATGCAGGCCCAGGGTAAACATTTTTGAATAAACCATTCAATAAATTAATTGTATTATTATTCCTTAATTGCCCATCAGAAAATTAACCCGGGCGATACCAATACTACAACTCTTATATGTCAAATGGGGGCCGCAACATATTATTCCACGAACCAACATTGGCCCCACCCCGCATGTTGGAGACCAATTTCCGATTCAAAATTAAAAACAGATCACAATTCGTGGTTTTTTAGGCTAATGTGCCACTCAAATTTAAACAAGCCAAATGCGGATCGATCAATGGGTGGTTCCATTTCGTTTGGAAAACAGATGTCGCCTCCGACAGTGTAGATACAGAAGACGGCTTTTCATTTTCCAAAATAGTGCGTAAGTTTTAGAGAGCCTTTGTATTAACGATCGTTCAATTGCATTTGTCAGAGTCGTACCTGTTTCCGCAAATCCTCGTTGTAGCTGTCCGTGCTCCTCTGCAGTCTCTCGGAATGGCTCAGTTGCTTTTGCAACTTGGCCAGCTCAGTTTTGCACTCTTTCAGCTCCTCTTTTAACGACTCCACTTGAAGTCGGAGCTCGGCGACTTCGCATCCGCTGTCTTTCTCTCCGTTTTCGTCCTCCATGCTCAACTAGAAGGCAAAGTTATGTTTTAACACTGCACGTTGACGGAAAAAGGCATACGAAAAGAGGCCGTTAAGGCAGCAGTGTATTTCCAAACATCGTACTGCACGTCTCACCGTTTGCGTCGTTTTCGGGTGGCCGCCTTAAACCGTGACTTTCCAAACACCACGGCTGCACATGACCCAACCTGAAAGTTGAACATAAATATCGTGTAACTAACCCGCATGCTCAACACACCCGAGTACATGTTTAATTACAATTAGACAGTTACAATTAAAACCGTGAAGATGCTGACAGACAACGCTGTACGCGGCCGCCATTTACTAACATGACACAAATGCCCCACAACGGAAACAATACTTCTTCGAGTTTGGCGGACTTCCGTTTCAGCCTAATGAACTAATGAACATTATTGTCTTTGTCGCCCTCTGGCGAGAAAAAAATATATTACTTTTAATTTTAAACATTTGTTATGTAATCCGAAATTCTAAAAAAAAAAACACTAACACATTTTGCACTTTGATCACATTTTATTTGTTGCTTATATGTTATATTGTATTGATTTAGAAAATACACAAAAATGTCCAATGGACCCACATTTTTGAAAATCCCATATAAGTAAGCTTTGTGCATATTTGCTGTGCGTTTCAGAACAGGCTTGAACTGTGCCATTATTGCAGCTGGATTATGAGACTTAAGAAATGATCATTACCATCTGTTTTTTCCCTGCAAAGCATAAATTGTTTCTACTGAAGAAAACTTTGCAATGCAAAAGATGGTCAAATTGTTTTTCCTTCTGGAAGCTGAGACTTCGGAAAATTACTGCATAGGTTCCTCCCAGTATCAGAATTTGAAATTTGAACCTTTAATTTTTCTTTTTTTTTTAGTTGTGAACAAAATCTTTATCCAGTGCTAGGTTTATCAGAACTCTGTTGACCACTAGTGACTACAAATTTCCTGTGTTGATGTTACGAGACAATAATTGCAACCTACAGACAGACACCCTGAAACCATCTGCATGCCCAGACAGTAAATAACTCCACCCTCTGAGCTCCAATATGGAACTGCTAAATGAGCCACGTGTGCCTCGGCTCACTAGTGAGACTTGTGAGCAAATGGTTGCATTTTTTTCCTCAGTTTTAAACTTTGTGTATAGTACATGCATCATACACTCAGATGATACACTGTACATGATCATGACATTGAGAAAACACTGTATTATATTAGGTTCCAATTAAAATCAATGGATTATGCCACCAGATTATATTGATTGTGTTAGAACATTAAGGAAATCCGCATGTGGGAGCAAAAACACGTCCAATCCCAAATAAGGAACTCTGCATAATTAGTAAAAAAATTTTTTTTGTCTGATTTAGACAAAAGTATGTCTAAATATATATTTCATGCTATTTTGCACATCAAAAGTAGAAGTTGAGGACTAAAATGAATCCATTTCGTCAATTGCATTGATTGATGTGATGCTACTAAACTGGTTATACCCGTCTGTCACATGACAGCGAAGCCAGTTAAACGTTAAACCTCTTGGGGGTTGAGAAAACACTTTTTAGGTGCAGCCCCACATTCCTAGCGAGGAGTCCCTGCTTTGCAGCTCAGCTCCTCCTCCTCCTGTCCCTCACTATTTGCTTTCAAACTCCCTCCTCCTTCTGATTCAGAGAGAAACAGCAAGCTGATGGGCCGTACCATTCTCCAACCACAGGGTAACACATGGAGCTCGCTGAAGAAAGCCTCTATCCATTCCTGCACCAGAAATCTTTCTCCCTCCCCCTGATCAGATTTAGCATCAGTGGAACTGTCTGCTTTTCGAGCTGGTGGGGGTTTGCAGGAGGAGAGGCGGGCGAGCAGATAGAGAACCAGCTGATCGGCCAAAGGGCTTGAGGTGAACATATGAAGAAAACACCTTTCACTATCTTGAGTCCACCAATGGGATCTTAATTTGATGGTGGGAGAGTACAATTGGGAGATTTAAAGGTTCTCCGACAAGCGAGGGAATCAACGCCCAGAATTCAGACGGGAGCCCTCCTCGGAAAAAAATAGAGATGTCTTGGTTGTCACCTGTGTCATGGGCCAAATGGACGTGGACGGCGGTGCGAGGGGCAGATGAGGAGGAGGAGGGCGAGGAAACAGTAGATCCTGGTGAGAAAAGGGAGGAAGACGATGAAGAGCGATCACAAGGCTGCAGGCAAGTGTTCTTTAGGACTATTGTGACAGTGAGACGTGTGTATAGGTATGTTCTCCCTCTCAAAACAAGAGGAAAATGATGGAGGTATTGCTCAGAAAGATGAAAGCGGAATATATCACCCTCCTTTTTGCCTGTCAGGATGACACGTGTTTGTGTGTTGTGTTTAGCTGAACATTTTTGGGATGGCTGTGCTTTTCACAAAATATTTCTCAACCTGTGTGTTGTGACTCAAATGTGTAGTTAAACAATGCTTCATTCACAGAGGTGTTTTGGGTGTAGCTTTGATCAGCTTGCCCATGATTTCAAGAAGATGGGTGTATCAATTATTTCAGTTTTATCACCTCAACTGCTGCCAAAGTGTGATTGCATCAAATTTATCAGGTTGATAAGGCTCGTCACACAGTATAAAAGCTGCCTACTGATTGGACTATTTTTGGAAATGATAGGAAATGTTTGAATACAGCATGCAGGAAGACAACAGGTCTGAGGTCAGCCTATTTCCTCTTTCTGTCTGTACCACTTCTACTTCCTGTTTCCATTTGTTCCACAAGACAAGTCAAATCATTGCAGTTATTGTACACACTGCATGCATATTGCAATCTTAACAATAGTCTATTTTCAAGGTATTTCTGATTTTGAATCATCAGATTTTCTAACTTTTCCATACATTTTTTGGGTCTTGGAAGTCCAATAATTAAGCAAAAGGGGTACATTAGTGTACATAGACATTGACTTGCAGAGTGCCCTTCTATTTTAGACATGCAAATTGAGGCTTTTCCACAATGTTGCTCTGTTATAGTGATTTTGACCGTTGAAACAGTGGCAAGATGTCAAGAGTGACCATCATGTTGGCTTTATGCCCAGCAGCATTGCAGATGTTGGATATTGTTCCTTCATCAGTTATGTCTTTCAAATAGAGAAGTAAAGCAGTGTGTCTATTTAAATGTTTAGAAATGTCTGTTTAGGCAGTGGCAGATGCAAGTCTAGTTGATCTATTGTGCCTAACTTGAAATAGCTACAGTTCTCTGAATGCACAATTCTGTTATCATTATTCTATAACGTTTGTCAGATTTCCTACTTGTTCTAAGGACATTTCTTGTTTGCCCCATTTACATCAGCTCTGACTCCGACGGTCATTTTGATACTCCCGAGGCATCGACTCCCGTCCGTGGCCCACCCATCATCACCTCAGGAGAGCTGGACAATGTTTACAATAAACCAGGTAAGGGAATTAAAAAAAGAAGAAGAAACACCTGAAAAAGTCAGTTATGGGTTTGCATTGCCCATAAAAGTATCAAAGAATGCTCCCCCCATGGGGTTGCCACGGAAACCCACTGAACGAAAAATGTAATAGCCCATAAAATTATTCTGAACACACATGGACTTGAATGAGCTCAACCATAGTGTGTATGTGAAGAGTGCACATACATGATGGATCAAGTTCTTTGTAATTGAATCCACATGCAGCTAGGCAGGGTTAGGAATGTACCTGCCTACTACATTCCAGCTCTCACTAATAATTGACCTTTTAGCTGCCTTTATTTTGACACCAAAATATTACAATCCACACACAACATTGGCCTCTTCCCTCAAGTGTTCTCATTGATGGGAATTTTGATGGCGTTCTTACAGAAGTGATGTTATTTTAATACAAATACTGCTTAGTGTGGGAAGGGATTTTGCTCTGGAATTCAACAGGTTCAACAAAAGCTTCAGTTCACCCTGTTTTGTGTCGATCTCTGGCGGGGGTCAGGATGAGTCTGGGTTGGGGGAGGTTTAAAGGGGGGTTGCCAGGCTAACAGTTTTCCCGTTCGGCAACTAAGTTCAAAGATTTGGAACCAGGCACTTTTTTTGTTTGTGTACACCAGACACTTTTGTTTTTTTGAGAGAGTTCCAGTCAAACAGCTCCTTCTACATTTCCCTGAGAGAGCACATCGGAACGTACAAAGAGGAGTCATATTAGGAGAGAATTTCAATATGAGTCAACAACCTCCTCCCCTCCTGCATCATGCGTTTGTGTAGAAATTCTTGGTCGACAGAAGCTAAAGCATTTAAAGAAGCCTTTCAACATGCTGGTAACTATATTTGTACTTAGCCAGCCAAAGTTTCCATTACTGAAGCTGAACATGTTCTTTCTGGGTTTATTTTACAGGGCACACTAAGTCACTATACTCTTTAAAGTTGCAAAGGTACAAACAACCCCCATTTCTTTATAATGACATATTTTCACTTGATTTATGCTGCTTTTAAATTATTTTCATTGCATATTTGAACTGCCAATACTAATTGAATTAAAAATATTAATTAAATATTATTTTGAACAAAAGCTATTACTTGAAAAATGCTCATTTTGGAAAGATAACATTCATAACATAATTTAAAAATAGGTTCATTAATTAGTAGTGGTATAAAAATGTATTCTGGTGAACTGTTGTACAAGAAGATGGAAACCCAGCAGGTTCTGTTGTCTCCTAGCAACATAATATTACATGACACGTGGTCACCATGACAAACACACGGAAATATGTTGTTGTGCGTTTCAAGTCAAAGACTTCATCAAAGCAATCACACTCTCTCATTCACTTGTTCAGGTCATGGCATAAGCTATGGTGTTCCAGTAATAATTTTGCAATGCACATGGTTTAAATGGCTGAGCTATCATGTCACAGCAAGATATTACCATAGCAACAGCTACAAATGGAAGTCAGCAGCATCATAGCTTGCTCTCTGAGAACCAATCAGATATTGTGTTGACCGCAGATCTGATTTGATTGGAGAAATATATATAATAATATATTTGTTATTTTTCAGATGCGGATCAGGATGAGCAGTTGATTGTTACAGCTTCATTTGGGGATTACAATAATTTGCTCCTCCAAAACATGGGTCAAGATGAGCCAGCAGTACCCAAGCAAGACCCCGAGCAACTAGAAGCACAACAAAATACTTTCTTGTCAAAGCCACTAGACTATGTACCTGTTCCAGATTCCTTCCCAGAGACATTCATTTCCGGGAGTGTCAAATGCACAGTTCCATGGCCAGAACCTGCCCGGGAAGAGACATTGGTCCCTGAAGAGATGAAATGCACAGTTCCATGTCTAGAATCCCATCTAGAAGAGCCATTGCCTCCTGAAGTGGTGAAATGTCCTGTTCCAGTACCAGATCCTCCCCAAGTAGAGGCATTGGTTCCTGAAATGGTGAAATGTCCCGTTCCAGTACCAGATCACCCCCGAGTAGAGGCATTGGTCCCTGAAGTGGTGAAATGTCCCGTTCCAGTACCAGATCCCCCCCGACTAGAGGCATCGGTTCCTGATATGGCGACATGCACAGTTCCATCACCAGCACTGTCACCCCAAGACATAATTTCTTTATTGGAGAATAAACCAGATTTGGAGCTTGCTCCAGCTTCTTCTCCAGTACCTGCAAAAACTTCAGTCCCAAGCAGTGAAGCTGTCCCAGACCCCCTGATGGAGCAGTCAGGGAAGGCTTTTGTCGATTCGGAACTCCAAAACAGTGGCGTCATCCAAACATCCGAATCCAGCTCCAAAAATAAAACACGCAAACCTAAACCTTCTTCCCTATCAATGAAGGAGATCCAAAATGAGGAGACACAATCAAATGAAGAACAAGAACTTCCTGTTCCCAAAGCCTCATATAAATTTGACCCTGACCAGATAGATGAGAGTTTTAATCCTTTCACTAGTGGTGGATCAAAAATCCAGAACTCTCCACCACCGTGCAGTTCAATAACTTTCCCTAGACCAGAACCACTCGGTAGCTCTTGCATAGAAGACAACACACCTGGACCAACAAAAGATTTAAGATCAGAGGCAAAACCTTTGATTCTAGACTTTGATTTGGGCGAGGAGACAGTCCACAAACCACCTCCAAAGAAACTTGGATGTAAAAAAACAACCAGCAAACTCAAGAAACAAGTAAAGCCAAAAGTGCCAGTAACAACTCGTGAACCAGAACCTGTTGTGTCAAAATTGGTTTCTGATCCAACATCTGTCCCAGAGAAAGCACCAGAAACCAAAGTAGCAGATTCAGACTCCAATATACCTCTAAACGTAGATGACATTCCCATTCCTAAAAAAGGAACTTACAACTTTGATCCCAGTCAGTGGGATGACCCAAATTTCAATCCATTTGGGAGCAACAGCACATTGAGCAATCCTCCAGAGCTCCCCAAATGCTCCAACAGTGTGAACCCGGACATGTTTGAAGATTCTGTGGACCCTTTCAAACCCTCTAGCACTTTGAGAAATGACGATTTCTCCAGTGATTCCACTCAGTGTGAGAACAAAACAAAAGATGAAAGCCAACAAAAAGCAGAGGAACCAGTGAGGGAAAAGAAACGGATTCCCAAGAAAAACAAAGAGAGAACAGCCAAGTAAGTTCATGACATGAAACGACTTGATTTCCATTACTGAATTTTCAATCGTCCTCTAGAAATGTCCAAAAGATTCCCTCGAAACTTTATTTGTCTCCCCAAAGCTAAATGTATTATTTTGGTATTGCCTATACTACAGTGAAGGGGTGCCTAGCCCACAATGCTATGTGTGCATGCCAATCACTTAGCACTGCATAGTCGTCATTGATGCGATTCCTGAACCTGTTTATATTTAGGCTGTTCAAAGTGTTTGGAACTGTGATCGCTGGAATGATTTCAACTCTTGCACGCAGCATGTACTTCCATTCATCTTGTTCACTATGCAAATATAAAACACCTCCCGTCATGCCCCTTCTGTTTCTCTACAATAATTATAATCACCATCTTTCATTCTTCTGTCTCTCTTCTGCTGTGTAACACTTTAATATCCACTTTTCATCTACTCCTGTCGGCTTCAGGACATCTGAGCCAGCCAAGTTTCTCTGTTTTCTTTTGTAAGTACTCTCACGATGAATGCTTGCTTGTGGCTTATCTCATTAGAATCAGTCAGCGACTATAGAAGGCATGTGAAGCAACACCGTACATTAACATTTGAATGATTTTTTTCCCATTTGCCTAATCCCAAAGCAACTCATGCTTAACTGTAAAGTTGAGTAACTCTGTTTAGACCATGATGGTGATTGTACATTTTTTTTTTGGTAGGAATCCCTGTAAAGTGGAGAAACATGACGAGAGCCAATCACAAAAGCAGGATATGTGCATTCAGGTAATCATTTGTCATTGATCGTGTGAGTCTGAAGTGGAATGTTTAGACAACACTATTCATTATTAAGCAATTTAACTAGTACAAACACCCCATGCCTTTCCAGCATGACCTTAGACATAAATACTTCTTCTCTGAACTGATCAATGGATGTATCTAGTAGATGTTATACTTACTGCAAAATGCAATTTCTAATATACATGTATGAGTGATCAATTAACAGGAATTTATGAATTTGTGGATGAAAACATACATAGTACTATGCTTGTCATTCACACTTACAAGGTCTTTAGAAAATGGGCAAATTGGTTAATATAATGGGAACTAATTTTAATTGTCATAAGTGTCTCCCTTATTCTTAGAAAGAGGAGGATGTTGTGGTTCGACCCCCAGAGATCTCACAGCCAGTTCACCATGCCACCGATGAGGAGAAGTTGGCATGCACAGGCATTAAGAGTCAGGTGACCCAAAATGAGGGCCAGCAAAAAGAAGATTTTGAAAGCAGTAAAGCATCTTGTGAACAGCCCAGTGATGATGACGTGGTTATCACAGATGGTATGTTTTCATCCTTTTTTATTCTTTATTTTTTTCATATACAACTGGTTCTATATTAACAATAAGTTTTATGCCACGGTATTAGGTGATAGGTGCCAGTTTCAATAGATGTTCCACTTAGGTTTTCTTATTTGTTTTTAATTCAAAGCATCCGAGATTGTGGAAAAAGAAGTTGAGATTATGGATCCTGAAGTTGAGAAGGACACATGTATTGTGAAGGATGAAACAGTAAGTGAAGTGCATTCATCATTGAAATGTTTTCTACCATTTCCTTTCCATTGCTGGTAGCAACGACTTGCTTTTACTGTTTCAGTGTTTGTCCAAGATGAACACGTTTCTCATTTAAGTTTTGAAAATATTTGAAAATGCAAATGTGAACACCGCTTTCATGCAAAATTTTCACTTAAGCATACAATCCAAATTTATCACCTAAGTACACTAGGAGTACACTTGTACTTTACAACAATCGCTGACAGCAGCGGTCTAAGGAGTTGCCATAGAAAAGTATAATAAAACACTATCAGGTTTCTTTTGATGGACTGAAGTTCCTGTGTTTTTTTTCCAACATTTAACAGCATGAGAGTCAAATGGGATGTAGTAGCGAAAATGACCTGGAGGTGCTGCCCGGAGACAAACTTTGCCTAACTGAGATTGACAAGGCTGCCGTGCTGACCCTCATCAGAGAGGAGGTAGGTTGCCTTCATTTAAATAACAATGAATGTGAAAATAACACAGGCTAACATACGAGAAATTTGAAATTGTGACGGACCTCTGTTTATCATTCTAGACATAATACTTCTTAGTGCAAAATATGTGTTGCAGAGATCAGGAAACACAAATTTAATTTCTCCATTGCCTTTGTTACTGCTATTAGATCATCACTAAAGAGATGGAGGTGAATGAGTGGAAGACAAAGTACGAGGAGAGCAGGAATGAGGTTTTAGAAATGAGGTACAAGGCATAAATCTGCCCAAATATTGAAAGATTACTCACACGGACTGCTGACACTGTGTTCTGGTTTTCCAAGGAAAATTGTTGCAGAATATGAAAAGACAGTGGCCCAAATGATTGGTAAGTCACTGCCATCTAGTGCTTGCATGTTTATCTTGATTTTTAGAAGCATGGCAGCCCCATTCATATTTATTTGCTCATCTCTGTGATGTCACAGTTGTCGTCAGATAATCTATATATTCAACAACATCATCATCTTTGTTACAGAGGATCAGACGGAGCAAAAGACATTGTCATGTAGTAAATCGGTCATGCAGCTCACTCTGGAGCGGGACCAGGCCCTGGCTGACCTCAATTCTGTCGAGCGCTCCTTTGCGGACCTCTTCAGGAGGTATGAAAACATGAAAGGGGTGCTGGAGGGCTTCAAGAAGGTTAGTCGTGTTTGCAAAGTCATGAGATTTTGGAGATATGCACCCTCGTGTCAGAGCTGACAAGCCATCTGTCGTGTCTGCAGAACGAGGAAGTCCTCAAGAAGTGCGCACAGGACTATTTGACGCGCATCAAGCAGGAAGAACAACGTTACCAAACCCTCAAAGTACACGCAGAAGAGAAACTGGATAGGTAAGATTTATGATTGAAACCTTCCTTGGGCTATTTGTCATCCCATATTTCCAGGTTTGTTGAAAATAGAACTTAATAAAAATGATATCAGAATTATGAAATGTAATAATGAATACACCAAAAGCAATATATAAATGCTGTATTGATGTATTGCTAAAATAAGCACTACTAGTGGCAGTCAGGGATGAAATTGAGCAATGAGTTACAGATGTAGCCGAGGTTCCATGAATGCTGGATTAACGGTAATATTTCATTTCCCTCTGAATTTTCATGTGGGTGAGAAAAGATGAAGTGACTTGGCTTCTATCTGCTTGCGTTGACAGTAAAAAGAATAGAACAAACACCCAATAGCATTAGTTTTCATCCAATTGCTCCCCTCTTTTCACTGTCCTGTACACCAATACGACACTATGTTTCAAATCCATGTTTCACAGCCACTCTGTATGTGTGCATAAATAGCAAATTATCTGTGCAAATTTCATTATTGTATGCCCTCTATGTGCAGGGCTAATGAGGAGATAGCTCAGGTGCGTTCCAAGGCCAGTTCAGAGGGTATCGCACTCAACGCCAGCCTAAGGAAGGAACAGATGAAGGTGGACTCACTTGAGAGAGGTGTCTTTCAGAAGGTACCAAACAGCAAATGTTTAATAATCACAATTTGAATTTTGTGAAAATGGGCAATCATTTTAGGATTAAATTTGACGGGAGTATTGAATGAACCACAGAAAGAAATATTCTAATAATTTTTTCGGTATTATATAAAATCCAGTAAATTCTCTCCCTCCTGAAAACATTTGCCTGTTATTCATAATCAGCACAGTATTTTATAATGAATTACAATAATAGTATGTAACACAAGGGGACAGCATTGAAACAAACTGAGAACAGTCGAATGAAACAATTTTGTCGTTAACTTTAACAACATTGTTTTTGTCCAAACAGAATCAGGAGATTGAGGAGCTCACCAAGATCTGCGACGAACTCATTGCCAAATTGGGAACGGAATAGACAATGACCGTGTTCCATTTTAAAAGAGCACAAAAAGCACGCCAAACCATTTCGATTATCTGGAGTGGAGAATAATGTGTTTGCATACCTCATACTACAGTACACAACTCGGACAGAGTTCAAGCACAAAAGTCAGGCATAGTTTGAGCGTAAGAAAAGTGTATGGATATTTTAGTCACAATTTTTTCATGACATTTGTGTGTGGGGGTGTTGCCATTAACTCATTTATATCATATTTAGTAAAAGATACAATATCCTTCTGGAGCATCAGAAATAAGTGAAATATGTATCATTGAGTGCCTGAGCTGAACTTGGTTAAATATTTTGCTAAGTGCTCGAAATAGAGATGAGATTAAGAGTATGAAAAATATTTCTGCAGGACTCCCGTTTTTCGTGGTGGAAAAAAAACGCAAAAAACGGGGTATTGCTGTACTTTTATGAATTTCCATGGCTATGAACACAAGTAGATTATGTAAATCTATTTAATTTAAAAAAAATAATTGACTGTAGTGACCCTAACATCTGACTCCATTCCCAACAATATTCAAATGTATTGAGAAGTGTCTGCATACCTTAATTTATAGCTATTTTCATCATGACTATCATGCAATTGAAATTTGTGCAATCATTTCCAAGTAAGCACTTGGTAGAATTGAATCATGCATTCAGTTAGCCTTTTTCCACTATTATTTTTCAGTATATACTATGTTTTGCATGCTTAGTCTATCCAAATAAGATGTGTCCTTATGGTTTATTTTGTAAAAAACAAAAAGAAAAGTGTCTTTGTAAGTACCTCATGCAGTCGTCAGCCAAAGTAAACATCTTTTACATCCATCTTGTTATGCGAATGCAATATCAACGTGCAGTTTAAACTTGTTCCAGCATTGATGGCATTCTTGGGTCAAATTGAACCTAGGGGAAGATGTAATGTGATGAATAGTCTGTCCTTTCAGCACAAGCTCTTGCCAATATAATGACAAACGACATTCTGTTGCAATGTTGTCTTGTATCTTTTTGGAAAATAAAGCTCCATTGTGTACATTTTATACTTAATATTTGTATATGGAATTATAGTAGACTAATTGTATTATATGTTATATTTTGTGCATTCCTGAATAAAACATTTGTCTGCTGCTGTTTTAATCATTAGTTGTTTTGTTAGCCTACAATTCTGCTCCTGCTCTAAGAAACCTTGTTTGTCGAACTCTTTTATTTTTGAAGTGTCACGCAAAGGTAAGGTTGAATGCTTGAGGTCATGCATGTAATCTGATGGAGTTTTTGCAGATATGTTGAGATTTGACGGGGGAAAAAGTAGTTGAGGCCTCTGGGCTTTAAATGACGGGCAATTATCTTTTCAAATCTACACAGGTGGCCATTTATGATTTATCCCAAAACAGGGTTTCACTTATCCACGTTTGCACAAACTGAGTGATGTTTAATAGCTACAGTTAAATGGATTACATGGATCACCCTAATTAGGGCTAATTTGAGGGTTTTTTTTTTGTGATACGTCATTTCAGCTGCCTTGAAAAGAATGTCTTGAAAAATATTCCTGGGGTGTGTCAAAAGTGAGTCTTTACAGAAAAATAGTGTAATCATTAACGTTAAATAGCAAAATGGAATAGTAAAAAAAAAAAGTCAAAAAAAGAAATTGACAAGAACCCCCCCTTTTAAAAACTGTTAAATACTCCAATTTTCTATGGTATTTGACTACTTGAGTCAGAGGTGAGGAGGAGCCTAAGCCCAGCTGACTTCAACAAGAGATGGTACATCCTCGAGTGGTTTCCAGTAAATCGCAGGGCACGTACAGACAAACAAACAAAAGAGAATTTAGTCTCTGTGGAAGCTGTTTACGCAATGTGGGAGAAGGCCCATCTAAGTGAACCGACACAGGGAGACAGGACGGAGCTGAGAATCAAACATCAGACCTCAGAACCGACTCTACTCTAGCTACATAAGGCCGAAAAAATGTGACTGAATAACGCATGATAAAAACTTCAAATTAAACAAAAGAACAGCATCCTATAATTGAATGTCTTGTCCGATTCCTGACAGGACATTGTGGGATGTGGTCTGCCCTGTTTCTAGTCCGACTTAGACTGTGCAATACCGCAGACTGCACATGTTAAAAAAAATAAATGAAACAGAACATTAAATTTAGAAAATTATAAACACTAAAACACAAGCCATACATTTACACGGAGAACGGAATGAAAAGTACAGTATAGGTTTCCTATGATGGATTTTGGAGCCACGTTATGGTGTTTGTATAACCCGGGTGTTTGGGTCTGGGGTGTAGGGGGGCGCTAGGGCGGGGCCTGGATGCTGAGGCCACTGCTGATTGGCAGATAGAAGCGTGAGGAGTGGGACGGGAGCTAGCTGCCAGCTGTGAGGGGAGCCGTGAGAAGAGCCAGCAAAAGTACAAAAAGGAACAAAGAAGCAATACCTAACAACTCCAACTCTTACACGGGTGGAACACATCAAGTCCACTTTTTGCAAAGAAGTCTTCGTCATCTAATAAGGTATGATCTATCTTACTTTATTTCCAAATACCAGACTTGATGTCAAGTTGTAGGTCTCATCTGTCACCAGAAAAATTTCAATTACACACATTTTTTTTCCAGTTTGATCGTTCTTACGATTTTTTTCTTAACTCTCAAAAACAATGCAGTTATTTGACAGAACTCATTAGTATATAATGCAAGTTTTAGGTAGGAAATAACTAATTTATAGTAATGCACCTGGGGAACATGAAATCCTTTTTCTTCTACATAGATTACGTATCGATTGGCATTTTATGGACCATTACTTAAACTTTCTCTTACCAAAGAGGAATAAATTCAATGCAAAATACATTTATGTTTGTTTGTTGCTGTCCTATATATTGTGATTATCTCAGAAATGAGGCCTTCCTGCATTTCTTAGAACTGCAATTTGAGTACCCCAGGTACACACTCCACTGACATTTAATCCAACATTTGCATCAAAAACTGACATATACTTTTGCCAATAAGTACAAATGTTGATGTTCATTATTATTGATGTCAGATATGATGGTGTATCAGAAAGGCCTTTTAACAACAGTGTCACTTCCATGTAGATAGTGCATGAAAATTGTAACAAACATCTATCTGTATAATACGCTGCAAGTCTAAAGCTCTAAACTATTCGGACACAGCGACCAAAAGACTTTTGGAGCAATACTTTATCATCTTTGTTCTTATGGTTGAATTTTTCATTCAGCTCTTCCTATTAAATCATCTTTGGGTCTACATTCAATGATGAATGAAGAACACTTTTTCTCATCATTGGCCCTTTTAGTGTTTAACACTCAAGAACTCTGAATAAAAAAAATGATACATTGGTTACAAAGTCCATACATGGAAGTGAGCATTATCAGTATTGGCGCAAGAAGATGAACCCTCAGGAAGTAAAGATGTTCCACAGATTCATGATTTACTTGACGGCTTTTCCTGCTTACTCTCTAATGTGTGCTCCCGCTGCAGTTTGTTTGCCAGTTTCTATGATGTCAGCTCTAAAACTATCACCTCCCCCTCGGTCATCGTCTGCCTCTGCGCCTCCCACTTTCACTCTTCTCCATTCCCTTTCTCGTGTCCTGAAGCATTCCTACCCGAGGGCATCTAGTCCCCCTGGCCGATAATACCATGCTTGGTCGTGAAATATTGAGGTGGAGCAGAATTTCCTTGAACTTCGCCAGTTGAACCTCCGGGCGTAGTTGAGATAAATGATAGGGGAGGCCCTTTTCATGCCGAAGCTAACATTTGCTCTCCATTAAGTTGTCATGGGGAGTGAGAGAGAGAAAGCACTCAAATGATAATTTTTTTCTATCATCTAATAATAAATCCTGTATTTTGTTGTTTGGCTGTCACAATTGTTTTTAGTCTAATCCTATCAAATCTGTTAGTTATTACCATAGTGTTACTGAGGGCAAAAGACGAGGTAACTTACGGCCAAACACAAGTGTTACAAAACTGTTCTTCCCTTCAAAGTAAAGTACCACACACCACAAATTATGCCTCGCCTCGTCCCTGTCCATGAATCTGTTCCAAGCCTCACTTTAATTCTTTGGCGTTATGGAAAAGCATTAATGTTCAAACATCCCAAATTGACATCCAACCACTGAAGTCGTAAAAAGTGGCCGCAAAAAATAGAGCAACTGCTTGCAACCAGAATCAGACTTCACTTTTTGTCACTAGATTAGTTAGTGTTTTAGCATAAGGGGTTTGTTTCTATCATTTTGGTGGGTTCTTTTTTTCCCCTCAACTAGCATCAAAAGGATATGAAGAAACAGAACAAGAGAAAAAAGATGAGAAGAAAATAATATAGAGGAGATCCTAATATCACAATATGTAAACTAATTCAAAGTATCTAAAAAATATTGTGCAAAGGTGCAAACCTTACAGTTACACATACTTTTTTTTTTATTAGATTGTTTTATATTTATAGCTCAACAAGGCTCTTTATGCAAATGTTCATAGCAGGACACCCTACGCCAAGCAATTCTATAGTAAGGGTGGATTGACTCGAGAAAGAAGCAATGACAGTCGCTGTGGAAAGATGTGAAATGTAGACCTCCTCTCTGACAATTTAAAATAAATGGTTGTTTCAAATTTTCTAACCGATGCTTATCTTCTTTTCTCCTATTAGCTGCATCATGTTACGCCTAACAATGACCCAATGCCTTATTTGGACCACGCTCTGCACGTGGTTGCTGTGCAATGTCCAAGGCGAACCCGGCACTGCGGCCATACAACTACGTCTAGTTGGAGTGAAGAAGAAGAAACACGAGGGCAGAGTAGAAGTTCTCTACAAAGGCGAGTGGGGAACAGTCTGCGATGATGACTTCTCCATCTACGCCGCCCAGGTGGTGTGCAGGGAACTCGGCTTTGTGGACGCTGAGTCATGGTCGCCCTCGGCCAAGTACGGCAGGGGACAAGGTAAGAAAAAACTCTGTGACTCACCTCACAAGATTCTCATTTTGCTATTACTCTGTCCAAAGGACGGAGGAGAATACTTAAGAGCCAAGAGCCAGAATGTTGTAAACTCCAGAGCAGAATATGTTGGCTTTTATGTTCATATGTCCAATCAATGAAGAAAAGATCTGATTTATTGTGCTGAGAGAGGCCAAGGAAAGCACGGCAATCAACAATGATCATTGTGAGTGTCTGCACGTGCTTTAGATAGTGGGGGAATTCCTGTATTTGCGAAAATAAAACTGAGCACATCAGGTTAACCACATCTGGAGTAGCTGCTGCTGAATGCCATTTTTGCAGCCATGATCAAATGTTTAAAATGACATTGTGGCAGGAAACCGCCTGATAAATGATATGATACATAATTCCCAATTGACATAAGATAAACAATAAAAAATATGTAGTTTCTAGGCCATAGACTATAGAGTGCTATGTGCTGACACATTGGGTATTTGATTTAAGTCTATTAACCTAAGCCACGTGTGCCGATTTGACGGCATAAAACAGATTGTTAAAATGATAAATCAATACAGTCGTAGTAATCCTAGAATTTAAATCCTTGAACATAAACACGGTAAAGTGTTATAAATTATGGAGTGGATAAGTGAATACTGTTTGGGTGCCTGAAAACCGCCACACAAGTGGTTTGCATGGAAACAATTCATCAGTTGTTGTTTTTTTGTTCTTGGTGGAGACACAAGGCCATAAAAGCAATTAGGGAGATTTTCCATGTCCTCTCAGTAAGATGCATAATGCACCAAGAAACTAAGGAGAAGGAACAGGATGATTAAAGTATACTAAGTAAAGAAGTAGGGACTTGTCAACCCTGACTAAATGTTATTCTTTTTCCATTTAGAACTGTTTACAAGCCGATTAGTTGCCAAAATTAACACAAGAGTTGCAACCCTAGCATGTTAAACGAATGGACAAGTATTTGAATAAGACATTTAAGGCCTCGACTTCCTAAATACAATTCCACCAAGTCCAGCAAATACAACTTAACGTAGTAGTACAAGTTACTCAAACTTTCTTGGTTTCAAACGTGTAGATCATTGAGGTGAGTCCAATTGATCCATTTGACCATTAATTAAGTATAACTGGGTTTGCTTTGCAAGTACTATGGTCAGGTGATCCAACATCCTGATTCAATTGCTATTTATGTAAATTTACATAAGAAAAGGGCATTTTCTTCCTCCAGATGATTGAGTTCCATGGATGGTTAGTTGTTTTCATATAATTTATCTATATATCATATTTTTTGTTGTTGTTGTCCATTGCAGGCCGCATCTGGCTAGACAATGTGGACTGTAACGGGAGAGAGAAGAGCCTCGCCGAATGTCGGTCGAACGGCTTTGGTGTGACCGATTGCAAACATTCAGAAGACGTTGGGGTGGTGTGCTCCCAGCAACGCATTCCAGGTTTCAAGTTTATGCGGAGTCAGACCACTGGTGAGGAGGTAAGACCCTAAAGAGAAATGCCAGATATGTAGGAAAACATCACCTTGCCAGAAGCAAATAAATGATGGTCTCTATGAGGTATTATCACATACTGAATAAACCAGTATGAGAACATTTGTCTGCCAAACAAAACTGAAGCTGCAACCAAGTATAAGGATAAGCCTATCCAGCAACACCTCTTGCGACCCTTGTGAGGATAAGCAGTTTGGAAAATGAATGGATTTCTAAATACATATAAATCCGAATATAGTATAATTCACAACTATTCCGATGGAACTGTGGCTGTGTAAAAGCGTTGAGTCAACAGGCACGTGCAGACATTTTGCACAAGTGAAGTAATGACTTTGTCAGGTTTGTTGTCTGCTCAAAAGTCATTTCCACTCAACCCCCTTGGAGATTTTGGAAAGGTTAAGCCACCCTGTGAGCAAGCGAAGATGATCATGTCTGGCTGCAGTCAACACCTCTAGAACAGATGGAAAGTTAATGTGAGTTTCATACAAGACAGAGTGAATGTCTGAAAAAACTCTGACACAGGGGGTTCCCATTTGAACCTGACTAATGGGAATGAAGCAAGACTTGTTTTAGAGGGAAATATCCAATCCTCTAACAGGCATTCATAGCAGAGAAGACGTCATGAAGGAGAAGGAAACGCTTGTCTAAGAATACAATCTTTCAGTTAAAAGAAGCAAATGTCTGTGCACTCTGTTGGGAGCGACATGTTTAAAGACTTAGTCATGTCACCAGTGCCTCTAACTACCTAATTCTTTACAGGAGGTGTATTTATGCACCCTCTGGTTCCTTATTTGTTGTGTTTACAGTTCCAGGGGAGTTGCTGCCGTTTAGTCCCCCACCCTGTAAATATTTCCTCAGTCTGGGTGAGGCCTTTCAAGTGGAAGGAGAAAGGAATGGGCCAAGTGTAGCTAGGTGCAGCTGTACCACTTTGACCCTTGTGGAGCAAAGGCCTGCAACAGGCCATGTTCCTTCCCTTCGTGTGTTTATTTACGGAATGAATTGACGCTTTGTGCTCAGTTCGGAAAGTGGACGCAACGTGTGCATTTAAGTTAAAGCAGTTCAAAGGAAAGCACTCACTGGTCATTCCATGGGCTGAATATACTGCATAAGATATCAAACATGACCCAGTACAAAGGAACTGAACACCTTTTGATGACAACAAAAAATTGAATTTTCACTGGTATAGTGAATAGTTTTGATTATAGTCATTGTAAAGCCTGGATTTGTGAGGTTCATTGCCAGGTGTAATTTATTGAATGATACCGAAAAGTTACTACCTTTTGCAGCCAATGGCGATTGGTTGAAATTGACTGGTGACAGAAGCCTTACCCACAAATAAGACTTTTCATTGGTTCTCTATTAATGGAAAAATTGTGACGAAGACAATATTTCACAATTACAACCTGGACTTTTCAGTCTGATAATTCACAGAAACATAACATTACTGAGAAAAAGAACCACATTAATTTTCACCTGCTTCTAGGAAGCGTACCATGCTAACTATGTAAACAGTTTGGTTTCCAGATGTTGTACGCTCGAACAGACTATGTCTTTGAGTAAGTAAACTAATGTGTGCTTGTCCAAGTGGTACTTATGGCGAAGCCCAAAAATCAATCGCACTATTGTCTCTCTTACACTTCCAGCGATGTCATTTGATGAAACTTAGATAAGAGATGTTCTCTGTCCAGATTGACTCAAATTGAGATGAGCTCATCTTCAAATAATATGACATCTGGTTGAAGGAAATAAACATGCAAAGTGGTTTGTAATTTTCCACCATACCCCTCAGTGATTTTACCCCAACCGAACACAACCAGAGCAAATATAAAGACATTTGAAGCCCCGTGGAAACAAAAGAAAGCAAAGTTAAAGCATTTTGTTGTTAAGATGTTGAAGTATGCATGACTGCATGGTGTCAGCTTTCAAGAATTCTCAATCCTTGCATTCGCTGCCATTCAAAGAACAAAAAGATGAAATCTGAGTCTAAGCTTGTCTTGCGTCCAAGAAATCCGATGTATGCGCCTGGCTTGTAAGGAGGAGCGTAACCGAAGGGAGAAAAGGTTGTTTCTTAGATTGAAATACAAAAAGAACAGCCACATGTTCAACAGATGTTTCCCATCATGGCCGAAAATATGACACAAGCCAGAGTCCAGCTTCTTGTCATGCATAGTGCATACCTGCACTTTATGATTTAATGAAATATTAATAACCAAAGGTGTTTATGAACCCTTTAGAGAAAACTAATTATGCATGGAGAATAAAACGGTCAAGTCATAGAGTATCGCAGTAGTTAAAATCATGGGTTGAAAATTTTTAAAAATTGGATACAAAAAGGAGAAATATTTCTGCTTAACTGCTATACAAAACATTTTCCATATGTATACTCAAGTTATTACATGACCACAAGAATACCACAGACCTTGGCCTAAACTTTTCAAATATAATGTATTGGCCATTTAGGTGTAGTAAGTTCCCTAATCAGCTCAGTTACATTTAAATGACTCTTAAGTGATATGGGGGAATACGTGAACGCATAGCAGTCACATGCACGCATGAAAAAAATATGCACACTTGTCCAAGCAAGCTGGAGCCCAGCGAGGCAGTGCAGCTGTGTCTTCTCAAAGAGCTTTTCAGCGGCACAGTAGTATGATAATGATTCACATTCACCATGTTTAAGCAAGGTGGGCTAGTGGGTAAGTCGAGGGCGAGACAGGCAGGCAGAGTAGGTATTTGTGTGTGTTAGGTGGGTGGGAGTAGGGGCTAGATGTTGTCACGTGCAGATAAACGTGAGGCTTGGTCTCGTGCCTGAATAAAGTGGAAGAAATGCACAGTTGTGGAAGTATTGGGGAAACGCTGGCTAGACCACTGTCTCATGTTCGCGCATCGACTCGCTGGGCAGCCGGTGGGGGGGCGCTTGTGTGAAACGTGTTGAAGCAGTTAAAAAAACAAGTCTGCTCTACAGTTTGAGAACATTTTAGTTATGGTTTCATAGAACAGCGCTGCCTGGCATGAAAAAAAGCATTTGTCCAAACTGGCAGTGTGCTGAATGGTCCAGTCAGTAAGTTACAGATGTGAATATTAATACTAATGATAGTGTCACATAACATTGTTAATTTTTGTACTGACTATGTCAAGAGATTGCTTTTCTATTAAGAATGACTTTAGAGGAAGAGTCAGCATGAACTGGTTCCATAAGAACATACACAACATTAGTACATTATTATTATTCCATTATTGCCTGTGCAGGTAAATATTTAAAACAAATCCCAAACATGTGGATGGATATCTGTGTAAAATTTTGAATATTGGAAATTGACTACCAGAGGGTCTGTTTTGGTCTATTTGTGGATGAGCAACAATTTTGCATTAAATCTAGAAGCAACTGCATTTTGGCTTCTCATTAGTGTGGAGGCTGAACTCTTAGCATTCATGAAGTGAGCATTGAAAATAAGCCGTGTAGAGATTTGGGACTCTTCCAGACAAGATTACACTCAGTTTATGTCTGCTGTTCTAGACTTTTTTTTTTAGAGGGGTACTGAACTGAATCCAGCTGTGGCTATCTGTTCTCCTTTCTTCCTCTTTTCACATTCATGGTTCAAACAACCAGGTTCCTTTACCCTGAGCCAAAAATAACACTGGTAGCACCAGTCTCACACTCTTGCTTGCACATTTTTGACAGACGGACTTAAGCCTTCACACCTAGATCCAATGCACAATAAAACACTTTTAGTGGTTAGGTTGAAGGATTCTCATGATGTTGAGAAATATCAATTGGTTATCCTTATCAAGATTTGGAGAGAAAAAAAGGTCAAACAGGAGCATTTAAATAGGGGAGTGACGAATGAGTAGATTTGATAGTAGTAAATGGAAATGACAGGGTTCATAGGGTTTTTCAACAAATCTGTTCAGTCTGTTTCTGAAAGCTAATACACTTCACATTCATGTGAACGAGCCAACTTTAGTCTGGTTAAGTAATACGAGCGTATTATTGCAGTACTACTATGCCGAAGCAACTGAGTGACAATCAGTCCAGTCACTGCAAACAACCACACAAACCTCTTTAAAATTTGGAGTATAAGTTGGCACACTTTAGATTTTTATATCAGCCATTACATCAGCAAACTCCAGATCCATCCATCTATTTTCTTTACCACCATTCACAGGGAGCCTATAACAACAGACTCTGAACAGAGCTGGGGTACATTGTGTACTGGTGCTCAGTCGGTCCCATAAAAACAAATAGTTATTACAGTCACATTCAATTTCTGTTTACACGCCTCAAATTAACCTAGCCTTGTTTTGAAAAAGTCAATGGAAGCCACAATACCCAGAGAAGTGCCAAAGATGGAGAACATGCAAACAACCCATTGACTCAAAAACATTTAAGTAGACGTGAAGTAAATCTTACTTTCTATCCACTCTGTTGATACATAAATAAAGGGCAATCAGTAAATAATGCCCATCCCTAAAAGAAAATGTCGAAAGACTGGAGATTTACATTGATAACCTCTTCTCTGAGATCATGTCTGTGGAAAATCTTACGTCAGGCTACATTCAGCAGGAAACCCCTCATGAATGAACGATTTCTCCCACTCAAACCACAGCAGTCAGGAGGGTCGAGGTCACAGTTTGACTTAATTGTCCCCTCCTCCTTCCCACTGACTGGGGGTTTGTAGAACATTCCCAGAAGCTGACGCCATCTCAGGAAACCATCCTGCGGGCAAATGTTTAATAGTTCTGGGAGACATGCCTTGAGGCACGTTGAAAGTTTGTGGAAGGTCAACCGGCTCACATTAAATGAGATCGGTTATTCAGAGTGGCTAAAAATCTGCAGCCCCAATTTAGATCATATAACTCAAACTAATGGAAGCGCCCCACTGCTAACTTTTACTCAAAAAACGTAATGAACAATAGCACGATGGTGAGGCCGTTGCCTTTTCCCAATAGGCTTAAAGGTCAAATGTCAAAGCTTGGGTTTGAGAGATTCATTTTAGCAACTGGCTCTGCAGCTTTTTCATGGCGCAAAGACCACCCACATATACTAAATCAACCTGAAAGCCGACAGCAATTTATTCCACAGCAGGCACTTCTGTTTCTTCTCCCAGTGGAGGATTTATCTGACACATTGGATGATGTTCAAACTATTTAGAAATTCTGAAGATTATGTTTTGAAAAGAAAGCTGTGCTAAACGTTGGACTAGGAGTATGTCTGGGTTCATCAATTACTTGTTGCTCATTAGGAATTTACCATTCAACCATTCATTTACCAAACTGCTTATCCTCACAAGGGTCACAGGGGTACTAGAGCCTATCTCAGCTAACTATAGGCACTGGGTGGGGTACATTCTGAATCAGTTTTGCATTACACCGATGTTTCTTTGACTAGTAATGTAAACATCTCTTTAATTGATCAGGGTTTGCCAGTGAATGTGGAGGATGTCCGGATAAGGGCCACATTTTCTCAGAGAAAAAGGGTACCCATCACCGAGGGCTTTTTGGAAGTGAAAGACAATGGCAAGTGGAGACAAATCTGCAACACAGCTTGGACAGAAATGAACAGCAGGGTCATATGTGGCATGTACGGCTTTCCTGCGGACAAACGCTTCAACAACAAGCCCTACAAGTGAGTCGTCAGTTTTCAAATGCATTTAGGACGTTATCTTTTGGGGCTTCAAATGTTGCAACACAGACGAGAGATTTACGTGTATGTTACATAATCGCTTGGTTCCCTAGTCATAATCCTTTTTAACCCTTTGACCTTCACAAAATCTATTTCTAACAGAAAGAAACTGGACTGGGTGGGGAATGTTTTGCAAAACTTTTGTCTTTTTTTCTTCCTTTGAGCACGAGTGTGGCCATGCTGGCAGTCTGGAATACCACTACAATCTTTGGCCGTACTCTGCACTGACTCACAAACAATGTATTTCCTGCCAGATGTGTCTAATCATTGAAATGATCAAAAGAAAGTAAAAATATGCTCCTACAGAGTCCATGTTTATATAACCTGAAATATAATAGGTTATAATCATTGGTGTTCATGCATTTATTACACTACATATATTTTTTGCAGCCTATAGTAATATTATTTTAATTAAAAATGATGCTCTGGCTTAATTTGAATGAAGCCAAGGTCAAAATTCTAAATATTTTGCGTTTTCAACTAAATAATTTTCTTGTTGCTAAGGTACTGTTGACGTGAGAGAATATTTCTCTGTGCTGTTGTTTAGACAGTGTATACTCTCTGATGTCATTGTTAACGCAGTGTGCGTAGTCTCATCCATTCTTGGGCGCTCTAGATAAACCTCAGTTCTAAACAAACATTTTCCTTAGAAATGCTGATTATCTTCTAGAGACGGGTTTTAATTAAATTTCTATCAACACTTGAATACTTTATTGTTGCTTTTTCTGGTGTTGTTTGAAAGTCAGTCCTTCGAAGAATGCTGCATTATAGCAAAAAAGAACGTTCGTATTTATGTTTTAAGTTAGTAGATTGTTAGACGAATTGACATAAGAACCATTCTGACTAAAATGTGTCTGAAAAAGGTTTTGTGGTATATGGCTTCACGAATACCATACATCTACCCCCTGTTCCCCCTCAGATTGCTGGCAAAGCGACGCAAGAAGAACTACTGGGGTTTCTCCGTAAACTGCACTGGCAATGAGGCTGACTTGTCTGATTGCAAACTGGGTGGAGAGATCAAGTTGAAGGGTAACGACACCTGCGAGCAAGGCATGCCTGTAGTAGTCAGCTGTATTCCTGGACGTACCTTTGCTCCCAGCCTCAGCACAGGATTCAGAAAGGCATACAGAGTAGAGGTACGTTTCAGTATCCTCTAAATTACGGTCTAAATTCCCTAAATTTAGCCTCTCAGCCAAAATTCAAAGTTTCTAGTTCTTCTAATCTATCTCCATAGCAACCCCTGGTGCGACTACGAGGCGGAGCCATGACAGGAGAGGGTCGCGTGGAAGTGTTGAGGAACGGCGAGTGGGGCACAGTGTGTGACGACAACTGGAACATTCGAGCTGCCACCGTGGTCTGTCGAGAACTAGGCTTCGGCAGCGCCAAAGAGGCCTTGACTGGAGCTAGTATGGGACAAGGTACACTCAAACGCAATTACTGATATTAACAGGGCCAATGCGACTGCATGGATGATTCTTTGACCTTTAACATGACTGATGAGGAAAATGAAAACATTTTCCACCTGATCAGATTCTTGCCCACATCACATGTGGATGGGGAACTAGAATTAAACTGGGCATGGCCTTACAAAGCTACTTAAAATGTAAACAATTGTAAATCAAATGAATCTTGTCTTAAATCAACAGAACAAGAAGGAAAAAATAGAAGTGGCGCTATCAACAATCTGTATAGTCAGTCAGATTAGATTTTTTTTATCAATATATTTACACATGGGGTTGAGTTGGACTGTTTGGTTCGAAAAGAGAGTTTGGCTAAACCCGATTTCAACTGTTTAAATTCAAACATCTGGACAAAAAAATCTTCACCTGCTGTTTTCATCAAATTTCACTTAGTCTAGACCTAAAGTCAGCATAACTGGCCACCAAACGATTGTATGGACAATGCACGATTGTGTTACAGAATAGGATTCAGAGAAATGTGAAGTACTTTGCCGTATATTGCATTTGATGAAGCAGTAAGACATCCACATGTTTTCAGGTTAAACGGAGAGGAGTGTACAAAATGTTCCTCCAAAAAAACCCAGCTGTTTCACGTTCCACAGAAAGAATTCTCTCTGGACAGTGCACTCTTTTTTTTCACGAGTTTGCTCTGGTTCCAAAAGGGAACCACACATAGACTCAGAATAGCCTATGGGATTTGTAATTTGGGAATCAGTATGCCAAAAAAAAGATCTTTCCAAATATGCAGATCCTTTTAACAACATTTTAATTTGGAATACATGTCACCGTAAATCATAGATAAGTTTCTTAAAGGGTATTGTTTAGCCATGCGTGTTTCAAACACATGGAATATTTTTGTAAGTCTTAAAAAAATGTCATATTAGAGATGGTCAGATAGGAAAGAATTGAAGAGCTAACTACTAGTCTCAGCTGCAAAGTTGTGCTCATTGTTGATCTATTTCCTTCAGTGGTTAACACATTTCTGGCTGAGAGCTCACATCACTAAGGACATTCTTCCCTAGACACATTGGAAGCATGGTGGGAAGTACTCACACATGCGTTTTTGTAATACGTGCTTCACTTGAACTGATATAAGAATGTTGTTTACTTAGACCCATTTTTCTATTGAAAACAGAGAGTGACTAAAAGCTCAATCATTTCTCTTTTCATTGCCTACGACCAAAGTCAGTCTGACAAGGCTGCAGCTCAATTGTCCGATGATTCTTAGTGGATTTTGTGTAAACCAAAGATTACGTTGCATTTTTCCAGCAATGCTATTACAATTGTGATTATTTCCCACTACAGACATGATATATGAATGATAATGTTCTTTGTGCGGTTGCCTTTGTAGGCATCGGGCCAGTGCACATGAATGAAGTGGAATGTTCCGGCTTTGAGAAATCTCTGACAGAGTGTCACTTCAACCGGGATTCACTAGGCTGCAGCCACGAGGAAGACGTCGCAGTCAAGTGTAATGTTCCTGCTATGGGTTTCAAGAACCGAGTGAGTGGCTTCTTCCACAGTGACAATTTTCCAATCTAGCACATCTAAAATTGCAATACCTATTCTATTCTGTTCTCATGACAGCTTCGATTGTTCGGTGGGCGTAATCCCTACGAGGGTCGTGTAGAGGTTCTTGCGGAGAAGAACGGCTCTATGGTGTGGGGGGCTGTGTGCAGTGACAGCTGGGGGACGATGGAGGCCATGGTGGTGTGCAAACAGCTGGGATTGGGATTTGCCAGTCACGCTTTCCAGGTAAAATTCATTTCCATTCTAAATCCTTCCTGACGAGGCCTATTGTATATTGCACGGATGGGTATTCTGTTGATTTTCAAATCAACTTTTAGTGAGCAACAGCAGCCTCTACTGACAACTGGTTTTCAATAGAGCCAATTTTGGTTTCAGTCTGACTCATTTGTTCAAGTACATGCCTTCACGTAAAAGAAAATTGAATATTTGAGTTGTGCATTGTCAAAGAGTTGCACCATTGACATCATTTCAAAGAAAGACAATAACTGGAATAAAACCATGTTAAACTAACTACCACATTTTTTTTATACCTGACCATATCTAAGCCATGATGCAGATGTTTGTTTATTCCCTCAGCAGGAACATTATGCCTGCCACAACATCTAGTTAATATTCAGGGGGGTCTCCACCTCCACAGTGTACTATATGGCACAGCTGAACTGTGTAATAATAGAGATATTAAAAAGACCCATTTCGGTTGTTCACAAACGGTACCATGTGCTAGGTTTATGATGCTCACACTCGTTATAAGCCGTGAGTGAATGAGCTGGTGCAATAAAACCAACACCTTGCATTGTGCATGTTATTAAATTACGTCTGCTTATTTTTTTTTATCTACTGTGGTAGTCCATATAAAACAGTTTCAAAGTGTGCAACTGCTATTGATTGTACGCCTGTGGAACAACAACTAATCATTGTGAGCTTGTTACCTTGGGTTTTCTATTAGTCAAGTATTTTCTCGTGTGTTTGGATTAAACGGAAAGTTCAAAAATGGTGACATTGACAAACAAAGCAGTTCCCCTCCCTTGACTCAGGATGTAATCATGCTCAATTGTGTCTGTCTGGATTTTAAATACATCAGCATGTGCACACCTTTAACAAATGGAAGAAATGACATCAAATTACCAGTGAGACACTATACAGCTCGCCTGTCCATATCCCTTAACTCACGCGCAAACTAAGATTTCTTTTCCGTCAGACTTTCTGTCGTAAAGCTCCCACATCAGTCACGTTGGAAACTTTGACTCTTTTAAGATGCTTTCCATGTGGTCACAAAAGAGGCTGAGTCAGGACCTTGGGGACAACAGATACCCCCCGTTACATTTCTCCTATACTTTGCGATTAGCTTTGCCACATGGCAAAAGATTTACCAGTGAGATAATCCTAAAACCTAAAATGTTTCCATACATCTCATGTCTGATTTGAGGTGAGGCATGCCTTTTCGCAGATTATTTTAACATTTATGAATAAATAACTAAACATCTGTCTAACAGCTTAAGAATAGAAACTTCATGATTGATATACCTAAAGCTACTTTACAGCGCGGATTGTGGGCAGGTTTAGACCAAGGCTTCATGTGGACCAAGACAGAATGTGATTTTTGTCTTCCACATCCATATAGGATTTGATATCGCAGCTTATATTTTCAAATTTCTTATTGAATGGTGAATGCTATTAGACTAGTTATATGTTCAATGTTTTCTTCCTAATGTATCTGCCAAGAGGATCCCAAGCATTGGTTTAATTTGCTTATATACCTTGTGTCACCACAAATAGTGTATAACGATAAATTGTTTGTCTACGAAAAAAATGAAGTGGCTGGCATAAATCAAATTGAGCTAAGCTATTTTACATATGTCAAAAAGGTTATTGAACGAGATGGGCTTATCCTAACTTAACTTGATGTGTCTAAAAAAAGAAGTTGATAATGTCATACATGGTAAATATGATGTTGCCTTGGACTGACTGGTGTTCTGTCAATTTATATCTTGTGTTCTGCGCTTCTTCATTAACAGGAGACGTGGTACTGGCAAAGCGATGGGACAACTGATAATGTTGTGATGAGCGGAGTTAGATGTTCAGGAACTGAGCTTACTCTGGATCAGTGCCTACATCATGGGAAACACATTCAGTGCCCTAAAGGTGGCGGACGTTTTGCGGCTGGAGTTGCCTGTACTCTGAGTAAGGAGGGGTTTAAATAATGACACTACTACATATAAGAAAAATATTTCTTCAATGGACATGGTTTCTAACCACAACCTAATGGTATTACTATTTCCCATCTAGCGGCTCCTGACCTGGTCCTTAACGCCCATGCAGTGGAGCAGACTGCTTACCTGGAAGACAGACCTATGTATGCCTTGCAGTGTGCCCAAGAGGAAAAGTGTCTGTCCAGCAGTGCCGACAACGCTGACATAAATTCTTATCGCCGCCTGCTACGCTTCTCCTCGCAGATACATAACAATGGCCAGACAGACTTTAGGCCCAAGGCCGGCCATCAATCCTGGACCTGGCATGAGTGCCACAGGCAAGAGCGCAACAACATTTGCTGTTTGTTCCCTTTGGATTTGAGTGTCCTTTTACACAAGTTTTTCTGTCTGTTCATACAGACATTTCCACAGCATGGAGGTTTTCACCCACTATGACTTGATGAATATGAATGGAACTAAAGTGGCAGAGGGTCACAAAGCCAGCTTCTGCCTGGAGGACACACGTTGTGAAGAAGGTACACTTATTTAGTTTTCAATAAAGATGAGGGTCTTATTTCCTCAATTACTCATCCGACCGGGTTAGGGCCTTATAACCAACAATCCCATGACCTCCAAAATACTAATTGTGAGATCTATTTACGAAGATCAAACATTATCACGTTAAGAAAACAATTTGGTCAAACACTAAGCTGAAACACCACTTGAAGAACCATTTGAAAACTATCCTAACAACAATGGTGAAGGACTCTCACATGTTAACTAACACACATTTGAATTCTGACAGGCATTGAGAAGAAATACGAATGTGCCAACTTTGGAGCACAGGGCATCAGCGTAGGCTGCTCGGATACCTACAGGCACGACATTGACTGCCAGTGGATTGACATCACAGATGTTCCTCCGGGCGACTACATCCTCCAGGTAATACAAAAAAAATGTGGTCATTCATGTAGGTTTGAGGCCACAACAATACTGGTAAAAAAGGTTCACAATTACTTGTGTTACCCCATTTACACATCGTGTGCTCTTCTAGGTTGTGATCAACCCAAACTACGAAGTTGCAGAATCGGACTACACCAACAACATAATGAAGTGCCGCAGCCGCTTTGATGGAAATCGTGTCTGGATGTACAACTGTCAAATAGGTGAGCCCTTTTCTACCCAAATCAATTGTGACATATACAATACAATACTTCACCATTAAAAAAAACACTAATATCTATTGGGAATTAACATAATACTCTGTGGAAAAATACTTGTATTTCCATTTGCACAGCACAGATTCTTTTGGTAAAAAGCTTAAGATCAATGCCAACATGTTTAGATCACACTCAAATTCCATTGATTGAACGGGTTAGACAATAGTATTCTCACCCTTTTCTCTTCCAAATGTTACAACCAGTTGAATTTTTGCATGTAAAAATGTTAAGACCACTATCATTGAGTCCAACAATCTCTAATCAAAACCTGTCTAAGGACATAAATGAATAGAACAGTAAAGGCAATGTAAATGACAGTACTATAGATGGAGAGTAAGTACTGCATACCTATTGTTTCTTTAAAAAAATCATAATGAGTTTTTTTTTCGGTGTGTTAATTGTTTTTACTATTCATTATCTCCAGTAAAATGAACTTCTTTCTACGTATGTAGTAATTGTCAATGTTTCAAAAATTACAGGTGGCTCACGGAGTTCAGAAACAGATGACCAGTTTCCTGGCCTACTGACCAATCAAGTTTCACACAGGTAAATAGACAGAATGATGGACAGATACAAAGGATGCACGGAGGAGTGTCTCACAACCACTAGAGGAGGAGGACGTAGCTAAGAACGTGGGATGCAGAATACAAGTGCAAACGGACAACGAGCACATTTGAAGACATTTGAGTGCGCATCATGTAGTATTACATTCTTAAAATAGCAGAAAGTCTCTTTCACGGCATGTATTATATAGACATAATTGTCTATAAAGTCCTATTTTTTTGTTGATAAGCTGATAAAAAATAAATAAAAACAGAAATATTTTTCTCAAAGTGACTGTGAGGAAAGTGATCCGGTAAATTATTCAATCGATACACCACGTGCAGTACAGCTCTTATTTGGTGGTGCTTTTGTAAAAAATGTACATTTTATTCAAGGTGCTTTTTGATAAATATTTCAGGGAAAATGTGTTGCCAAATATGTTTGTGAATTTTGTACCGTCGAGAGGTCACTTCAAGAAACTTTCACCTCTGTTTTGTAACAAGAAAAAAATATTTTACAGCAATTTAAATACTCCAAATTCAAGGCTATTTGATTTTGTTTTAGGCATTTTTAGGCATGAAACGCTCTTTACTCAAATCAAAGTATTTGTGTCTTCTACCAAAGACTCTGAATCCCGAATACTTGACTTTGAAAAGCTTTTATTTATTGACTTTTTGTTTTTAGCTTAAACATGCTGTCCATCATCTGTGTATAATCCCCTTGTCTTCCATTAAATTATTGCTGGCAGGAATTGTGGCAAAGCCTCAAAATTGTCTGAGTGAAAATTATTCTTTTGTTGCTGTCTTGTTCATATGACAAATTCCCTTTCATTTATAAAGTTGTCAGCCACCCCTATATGTTATGGCATTTGATTAAGATGACTACATTTCCTGACATCCTCTTTACTACAAAAAAAAGCACAACACCGGTTCTTTGACTAAAAATACGCTGATAAATGTTTGAAGAAAAATATTCCTCATAATTACAGAAGCCGAGAGAACATGAAATGTTTTCTTTTACATTGAAAATGTACTTACGGTGCTCTTCTCGCCAGGCAGATATAATTAACATGTATTAACACTCTAAACCAGGTAATTTATCAAAAAATTTTTGTAAAAAAAAAAAAAAAAAAAAGAGAAAAGAAAATCCCAATCAAAAAAGGCAGTTTATGACAAAATAAATATTGCTGGTGAACAAACCCCTGGCATCGCAAAATTAACCATAACACTTTTCATATAACAAGGTTTTTTTTTGTATTAAAATAATGTTTCCCAAAGACCAATTGTTATTATTACTAAGTACTACATATATTTTTGTTACTACAGTACAACACATTCATATTCTTAATTTTTATGAACAAGCATTTAGGACGGTTCGTTTCAAATCAGATTATTAATCCCACTTTAAATTTCGATTTATCATGAGCGAAACATATAATGTATTTACGTACCACATCTCACTTGGTGCTTTTTGGAATTGGTTGACTTGTATTTGCCAAGACTTTTCCTCTGAGCAACTGCCCCCGTCCGCGTCCATTCAGTCCCAGGGCTCGGGTGACCATTCGCTTAGCCACAGCGCTGTCAGTCCTCGGACGCTCCTTAACCGGCTGGATGAACTCTGCACAACATAATCAACGCAAATTCAATCATTCTACATCCTTTTAATGAAAGAATAGGGTGGAAAGATCTAAATATCAATTTACTGGATAAACGTTATTGATTAGACAGGAAAGTAAGGACCCACCTGCTCGGCTAACGGCTTTCGCTTTGGCTTTTTTACTGCCTTCGGTAAGTGATCGGGCCTTCATCCGTGGGTGGCAGATAGAGAGGGCGTGCGTGGCTGTATCATATACAAACATAACAATAGTTTATAACATTTCAGTATTGTAAATCAATAAGATTGTGCAATATTTTAGAATTTACCTTGCCAGGACGTGACTTTTTACATTTTTATATTACTTATGTTTTTGTTTTTTTACTGGGAAAACGGACTTTGTGGACTAGCACCACCAATTTCGTTATACGCAGCTGTGTATGATGAAAATAAAGGCTTGCGATTTGATTTGATTTATTTTTAAGACACCCACAAGACAAAGTGAGTCATTTTACTCAAATGAACAATTAACATAGTTCATGTATTTCTTCTCCTCATTGCAAATTCAAATTGATTGCACTATCATTTATAATACAATGCAAGAGTCATGTAATATTGTTAAATTGTGAATAAATGTGTTCTGTTCTCAGCTAGAGTCATGTTATAATTCATCTCACCTGCCGCTTGAGTGGCAAAAATGCCCAAAGCGTGAGTGTCGTCCACCCACGTGATTTTCATTCCAGTATCACTAATAGAAAGAGAAAAGCGTTTCAATAGGTGATTAAAACCCAACTCACATTTACAATTCAGGAATTAACAAGTGAAGGCTGCCCTACCTATACTCGGTAAAGGCGTCCAAAAGATCATCTGTTTTGAATATAACAGGGAAATCATAAATCTCTATAACGTGGCCATAGTCCTCAAGGCTGATGACCACATTCTCATAAGTGGAGTAGTCCTCGACTACGTGCTGAACGGTGAAAGTCACCGTTTCTTTCAGGTGTTTCTTGATCTGAAGGTGTGATGACATAAAGACATATGAGAGAAAGAACATAACCAAAAGCACCACTGGCGGTCCAACCTCTTCCATCAGGTCACATGTGAGGCCTTCATTCTCGGCGGTGTCATCCTCCAAGCTCATTTCACTCAGTCGGCAAAGTGTGATGTCTTCCTTGTGAATGCTCAATGAAAGGTTTTCTTCTCTTTCCATTGTTGTTTCATGGACAAGGGCACCATCTCCTGTGATGGGGAGGGACTCTTTGCTTAGTACAAGTGGTGACATTACAACACAGGAGGAGCAGTTCAATTGAGTAGTGATGGAGGTTGAAGTGGTTGGATCCTGGATATCACTGGATGCTTCAGAGTCTTGCTTCTTCTGATTCTGACGAGCAGCTCGTGGGGTGTAAAGGGCCTTGTCTGGTCTCCTGGGTGCTCGGATTCTACTCTTAGATTTACTTTTAGTACTTCTTAGAGCTTCTACATCCAAGGTGGAGTTGCACTCAATGTCACTGTCTTCTTGCACCTCATCTCTGAGAAACAAAAGTCCTTACAAATATTGTGCTAGAGAAAAATAAAATACCATAATGATTCATACTTACAAAACAGTAATGGAAAAAAAGATATTGGGTGCCAAAATTCTGCAATTTGATGATAAAGCTTTTACTTGTATTGTTTATAGGCCCCAACCAGATAAACTATAGACTTATTTTCAAACTAATATCACCAAAAACAAGCTTTTTTGTCATTAAGTGCCCTCTCTAAATCACTTCTGTGTGTGCATGCAGGTTTTATATAGAAAATATACGACTACTGTGGTCAGTTTAGGGGCAAGTCCTTTAAACAAAAACATACTTTCCTATTCCTATAATGATCTCCTGCATGATGCATAATGATTTGGGTTGATCAAATGTCACATATACTTTTCCTACCTGAACTCCGAGGGGCAAACGACCACTTGACGACAACTGCTCTCACCCACTGAGAAAGTAGTGAGTTCTGGCAAGTCTTCAATTGTCCTGTGGATCAGGTATCGCAGTCTGCTTGGTAAAGTTGGGAACAGGAGGACACTACAGAAGGGCAAAAAAAAAGGTCAAATCAAGAGAGCAGCCTGAGTCTGGGCCAGCGTGGGTTTTCTATGGGTACTCCAGTTTCCTCCCACAGTTCCAAAACATGCAGGGTAGGTTATCTGAACACTTTAAATTGCCCTTATGTATGAGTGTAAGTGTGAATGTTTGACCGTCTTCTTGTGCCCTGCGATTGGCTGGTCACCGATTCCGGGTGTACGTGGTTAGCTGGGATAGGCTCCAGCACCCCCCGCGACCCTTATGAGGATAAACAGTTCAGAAAATGAATGACAAGTGTTTTTTGTTTGCAATTGCTTGATATTGGCCTTTTATGACTCATTTCTTCACAGATAAAACAGAAATCATTGATGAGTACATCTTATTACTTACCTTTGGGAGCACCTCTTCTGGTATGTTTCCAGCTCATCCAAAACCTGGTTAATAAATTCATTTTCTTGCTTCGGGAGATAAGCTCCATCGTAGCAAGGGAACGCCAGTGTGAACAACAAAATAATATTGAACTTACAGACTATATGAAAAACGAGCCAACAACAGCTGAGAGCGATGTAAGCTAGAAGTTGTAATGTGTCATATGCACAGTCAGTTGAAAAACACGCGGTGCTGAAATTAGCTCTAGAATAAAGTTATATGTTTTTTAAAAGAACACGCAATGGTTAATTTTAAAAGTCGAGTAATTCAGGAAGAGTACATTTTAGTTCCTAGTAGTACTACAATGCGGCGATTAACAATACTGTTGATTGGGTATTCCTTGATTTACGGTACGGAACGCGAGAAGTGTCAAAAATTGAAAATAATCAAAAGATCTATTGAAATCGAACCATGTATACATACAAGATCTTAAAATTGTGTATAAGTATCCAGATCTAAGTTTTTAATTATCACAGCAAAGTGTATGAATTTGCTATGACCATATAACTAACCTTATAAAAACAAAACAAAAACCATGCACCTTTTCATAATACATTTGAAAACAAATGATTAACAATTGTTTTCCTATCAATATGGTGTGTTTTGTGTACATTAACAAAATGAAAAAAATGATTGAATAGATTTTGAATACCTTACAGCCAACTGATAGTATAGTGGTAAATTTGCTTGACTTGGGTGCAGGTCGTTTGGGTTCGATTCCTGCTCAGTGGCAATGTGAGTGTAACTGGTAGGGTGTATAGTAGTCCACTTTTAGCCCAAAATCAACTGGGATAGTCTGCAGCACCATTGTTGAAAATGACTACTTTCTGTACCCTCTTTAACTGGTTTGTGCCATTTAAAATGCTGTTATCTGATATGTATGTTTGATACCGGTGTATAGCGTCAAGAACTGTAATAAAACACATGAAACACAAACTTAAAATTTTGAATGAGTACAATTAGCCTTTTTTAATTAAATTAACGTGCAATAAATGCTTACCTGACCAGTAAAGTGAGTCACAAGAGTTAACAGGAAAGGTCATGTACCAAGATCAATGTATATCTAAATGAGTACTATAATGATAATCCATTATTATTGAGTACATGCGTTTATGTATTTGTGTATTTTGAATTGCATTTTAAAATGGGTTTACATGTACAGTATGCTGAATTTTAAGATATTACAGTGAATCTGTGTAAGGGGGGTTGAAGTGATATTTTTTAGGTGAAACCAGAGTTGAATAAATAAAGTTTCCAAGAAAGCAAGCATGTGTGGAATGTGAAGTGGTTGTGTGGTGATCGTACAAAACAAACATTCACAATAAAGGCATAAATAGGCCTCACAATATTTAAGAGAATCACACTTGGATGATGGTCTTTCTACAAAGGGTAAAAATATTAATTTAGGTATCAAAATTAAAATCTCCACTTTAAAAATCAAGAATAATGTGAAATACTACCATTACAAACGAGTTCATCACATGTATAATTTTACAGAAACTCTATATTAGACACCAAACGTGTCCTAATCGACTTGAGAAATTGCACTGTTAATTTTAAACAATGGCAGTATTTGAAAGGCCCAATGATCAGCTGAAACTTTTCATTGCGTATATCAAGACAATCACCATACATTGAAAGAGCGGCAGTCAGTGAACTAACTATACAGTATAAATAAAAACAGAGCAGGAAATTATTATATACATCAATTTAGAAAAAAAGCAGACATCTGAGTGCCCTTTTTTGATATTGGATCAGTCCGTCACCAGTCTGCACACAAAAAGTAAATTGTTAGCACAATAACACCAAATCAATTCATTCATTGCCACACACTTAAATATTCACTGTGGCTAAATGTACATGCAACCTTATAGCCCATTTTTTATCACTGGTTATTCTGCCCTGAACCGGTTGTGCATGGTATGGAAAGGTTTAACATATAAAGTATCCTGTAGTATATAAAGTAAAGCATACCTTTGTCTTATCTTGTAGGAACAAAACTTCTGTCTTCAAAGATTGTAATTTCAACCTGGAAAATGTGCAGTTAAGGTCAACATTTGATGTTGGACATGACTAAACGCTAAAAGTCAGGCTGGCATGACATTTATAATCAGTCCATTTGGTAAAGGATACAACTCTCAGGCCTCTCTCAATAGGGTCTGTCAACACAAGTCCCCTGGGATTGTAGACCTTTTCATTCTGGTCCTTAATATATTTGGCGACCTTCCTTAAGACCTGTACACCCACATAGAAGACTGTGATTAACATCAATCAATATTTTGCCCTCAACCATTTCATATTAAGACTCCTTTGTCATCGTTTTTCTATGAATGTCACCTACTGAGGACCAAGCTCACCTTTTCATATTGAGTTTCCATACAAAGGAATATGGTGTATGCAGTGAGGCAGGCCAGGCAGCCTTCAATGTAGGATTTGCCCCCAAGCTTCTCTGCTTCGGCATACAAGTTGTTCAAAGTCTGAATGGTCTCCTCAAAATGTTGTCTTTCCATCTAAAAAGCAAGCAAGCAAAACAGGTAAACCTCCATTGGATATGGATTAAATCCTAGTCAAAAGTCCTTGCTGTACCCTGGATTCGAGTTCTGTGGGGAACTTGTTCTGAAACTTGCAAAGAGTTCCTGAGCTATAGTCTCTGTGGATGAACACCTTGGAGCTGGCACTAGGTTGCTGGAGTTCCTGTAAACTGTGAGTCTACACAAAATAATGACACATTAATTACTACATGACAACCCCACATAAGAAGGAAAATCCAAACTAGCATTCCCATAAATACATTTTACACAGTTTTATTGAAATTGTCTCAACATGTGAGTAATTGATTCACTTTGTTGGCAATGACTGGATATTTAGTTCGCATGAATAGTAGCTAGTTCATTAAAAGAGCAATGACGCCTCGTAATTGCTATTAACGCTTAGCATACATTTTCTGTATTGACTTCATCGTTGTGTAATACGCGGCAGTTATTGTCCGTTGTTGCTATTTCCATCACAAATGGAAATAAATATTTTTAATATTCCTTTGTAAATCAGCCAAGAGCACTCAGGTATTTGTCAACAGTAATAAACACGTAAATGTCGTACCTCGGCCATTGTGGACGTTTCTCCCTTTGCTGCTGCGCATTCGTACGGCGCAATCACAGCCCTTTCGGTAATAACGTCACCTCCCGAATGGGTTTTTCAACATAAAAGAATCGCTACTCCGTCAGTGTTACGTCGAAACTAAACATATCACAGTAACCGCTAGACATCCCATAAATCCTAAAATTGATTTAAAAACGAAAGCTGCAAAGGCTGGAAACAATGATCCAAAAAGACTTACATATATGGCATACCAACTACCGATGCGACCAGAAAATCAATTAGAGGCCCGTTTCCATTAGTCAACAGGCAATGTCCTTGAATATGTTCTGCAAGATTCATTTCAACATTCACCCATTGCATCTCATCATTAACACTAGATAGTGCCTCACTTAGCCAGAGATCATTAACCAGCACGTTGAAATCAATGCATATAGGACACTGCAACTTACATATTTAGTTTTGCTTCATCTTTGACAGATCAGATTGCACAAACACTTGAGACAGACGGACCACAAGCAGAGTCTAAATTGCTTGTCCTAAAGGTTAAGTTGGCAGTAGTTCATTTATCTACAACCAACCAACATTACACCACCCCCCATGATTTAGCTTTTGTGATATTAAAAAAAATCTTCAGACTTACAGGAGCCATCAATGACACGAAAAAATGCTCAATGTTTGACAATTTATTGAAAGATGGTATTGATTCATCAAGGTTGGTCTTAGTCAAACAGCCCGAAGCCCATATCGTCATCAGATTCTTCAGACTCCTCCTTGACTTCCTCCTTAGCAGCGGCTGGAGCTGCTGCAGTTTGTGCTGCAGCAGGTGCGGCGACCACAGCAGCAAAGGCAGTTGGGTCAGCAAGGAAGGCTTTAACCTGTCAAAAGGTGTCATCCGTTAGCATTTCCTCACACTGTTCATTCGTCCAATGATTTGCAATACAAACCTTGTCTGCCAGAGGGAAGGAGTAATCAGTTTCCACGGCGATGGCAAGGACCCTCTTGTAGCCATTGATGACAGAGTGGGGCACAGAGGCAAGAGTGGGATAGCCAATTGCAAGAGATACACTGGCAATGTTCCTCACACCCTACAGCAGGAGAGGCATTCCACAATGAACACAATATACTTGTACTATATAGGTATATACCAACACTTGTTTAGCCAATGCAGTTATTTCCTTGTGGCCCTTCATCTCACCTCCAGGAATCTGGCATGCAGGGAGGCCTCAGTGATGTCAAGCACATCAGGGCTGTAGACGCTCCCGTTGTCGTACACTTGTTGGATGATGAGTCCGTAGGAGAATGGAGAGATGTTCAGCATGTTGAGCAGCGTGGCCTCGCTGGCACCAACCTTGTCTCCAGTCTTTATCAGACCGACATCACTCTGAGGGGAAAAGGAACAGCGAGTACAAACTTGAACCTGACACACGATAAAGCCATTCACTTGAAAGCCTACCAAGATTTCAATGGTTCCTCGGGTAATCTTTGTGGTAATACCGAGAGCCTGGAAGAAAGAAGTCTTCTCGGGACCCAGGCCGGTATTCTGTGCAGGCACTGTCACATCACACGGGGCAATGGCTCCAGCACGAGCAGCAGCGGGGACCTGGTTTGTCAAACAAGTTAAATTTCACGGGAATCAGAATTGAATCCAAAAACAAAACCATTTTGCAATGTCTGAAACCTAGAATGCCTAAGCTGCCAGTAGGTTTGGGCAGAGAGGTAGATCCAAAAGGAAACAAGTTATTTTTTGCAGGGGGAACGACGAACGCCGCACCAAACAAGCTGCGCTGTAGTTTTATCCTGCCAAACAAACCTGGAACGCTGTTTGATCAAGCAGTGCATTATACCTTGTTGTCCACCAGCATGTCCCGCACCTCAGCAAGATCTTCCTTGGTGAAGACGAACCCCACATTGCCTTTAATGTGGGGGAGGAGCCTGTAAAAAGGAGATTTTGCAGTCACTGTTTTGGTTACTTTTTTAGACTGCAATACAGGCAGTGAGAAAAATAAACAGGTGTCTGAAACCTTACGTCCCTGGTTGCTAGTATATTTGAACAAACAAGGATAGCGGGAAACAAGTTTCTTTTTGCGGGGGGAACGCAAAGACAGCACCACACAGGCTGTATTTAAGCTATCCCGCATAAGTCTCTAAAATGGCCACCTTGTGCAACTCACTTCTCCAAAGCAGAGTTGTTCTCCAGGTGGCCACGGATAGCTTTGCGCATCATGGTGTTTTTGCCCATCAGCACAACAGCTTTGCCACGCAGAGAGCAACGGATGGTCTGCATCTGCTTGGAGCCCACATTGTCAGCTCCGACAATGAAGCATTTTGGATAGTCATCCAGGAGTTGCTGGAAAATTACAAACAGGCCATTTCAGAGAATGTATCAAAAGAAAACAAAATCCATTCATAGGCTTGAAAAACGATAGATACCTACGATGATTTTCAGAAAATAGTTGGACTTCCACGTGGTCCTGTCTTCCCTGGGCATCTTTGCAGTGCTACCAAGGATTCGCTTAAGAGCTGTTTTAAAGACAAGATGATACCTGCAACAAGAGTTTTGACTTTTAGGATTAACTCATTTCAGTTTAGGGTGTCATGCCGTCTATTGTTAGACATGAAGCAAAACAACAGTTATCAAAGGGGTGGCACGCCACATTTAGTGCAGCATGAGAAAGTAAATCATGAGTCTTAATAAAAATCTAATTAGACTCTTCCCTTAGTGGGGGGGGGGGGGCACAAACAAAAGAATGTTTACAACTTTTGATTGTTATTTTACTCCGATTTAAAAAAAATATCATACATCTAAAATGGTCCCGCCCACGAGAAGACTTGTTGACGTTAATTTAGACCGCCTTGACACCCTTGACATGGGATACATAAATCGATGCACGTAATAACGAAATCTTTCCGATCGCTACTACTTTATTAACCTAATACTTATATCATATTTGGAAGGCTAAACCGTATTGACACTGACGAAAAACCCCATCGTTTCAAGTAGATTTGACGTATGTCACCATCCCTAGTGAAAAAACTCATGCATCAGGAAAAATCAATGATATTGCAAAGATTAATACTCAAGCCCTTAGCAAATTTGATATCTTTATGAGCAAGCACGCCACGTGCTAAGCAGCTAACGCTAACTAAGGCTATAAGGACAGTAGTAGGCCTTAACAAGTAGAATCGTAAGACTATACACACAGACACACCCTGAGAAAATGGCTTTTAATACGCTGAAAATGCTTCAAGGACGCCGCACAGTTTGACTAGCTTAAATCGGCCGAAGTACTTTGAGCTTTGTGTTTTTTTATTGGGTTGTGGATTCAGGGACAAATAAAATGCTTACCGTCTCGGAGGATCGCGTGAAAGAAAGAGGAAGTGAAACGAGACAAAGCGGACCTTATAGTGTCCAACACCACCAATCACGTTGCCTTGGTGGGCGTAACCTAAATACTAGTGAGCATTTCAAGTGTCAATCATTTTGAGGAAGTCTGCTGGAAAAACCCATGGATTTAATTCTCAGTTTCCAAATTAAAATTAAGTTTTCATTTTTCCCAAACGTCACAACAAATAGTCTCTAAAAACAAAATAACAATCAAAACATGAATGCCTTACTACATACTGCCCCATCATTCACGGTATAGATGGCGGTAATGCGCATAATGTGTGTATGCTCAACGGCCAAAAATAACAACAAGCGGAGAAGAAAATGCATTTTTTTTTGTGTGTGGAATAAGCACCGGGGTGGCTCACAAAACCCCGATTTTTATCTTTGTCGTTTTGATCTCGCTGCCTCAATAATGCCGCTTCACCAACTTCCAGGAGAAATCTTACTCCAAATCTTTGGATATCTAGACATGATTGACAAGCACAGCATCCGCTCCACGTGTACTTACCTTAAAGAATTTGTTGACTGCGGACTGCTATGGAAATACTGGACTCCAGTCCTCAAATCTTCCAAACGTTACAGTTGTGACTTCTGGAAGATGCTGCGCCGAAGAAACGTTACTAAAGTGGTGATGAGAAGCCATGTGGCGAATGACTGGGAGTTGCTGGCTCGGTACCTCCCTTCTATCACCACTTTGATTATGGACAAAAACACTGACGACATTTTTGACTCCCTGAAGAACTTCTCCCAACTTAAACATCTAGTTGTGCGGGGAGCTTGCAGCGATGTTTCGCCGAACCTCTTCACACTTCCACAAGCGGAGAGGTTGACTCATCTGTCTATGTGTGATATCTTTTTTAAAGGGAGCCCCGAACGTTTTATTTCTGCACTGGCAGTCTTCACTAATCTCAGATCGTTGGTGTGTGACCGCATCGTTAAGAATTGCGATCTATCGACGATTATTCACTGGATACTTTGCAGTTTTCCACGTCTGAGGCATCTGTCTTGGCGTTGTACCCCAGCTCAAGGTGGAATCAGGGTCCCTGAACATTCTCCCTTAGAGTGGGAACACCCACTATCCAGTTTGGAACTCGATATGTTTTGCGATTCACTGACACAAGGTGTGATGGAGATGATGCCAAACCTGGACACGTTGGTTCTCCGCTATAAGGAAAAGACTAAGTTCCTCGGTTCCTCCAGCGAGAACTTGCAAATCTGGCTGCGTGGGCTCCATCGCCTGTCAACCTTGGCCATTACTTCAGGTCCAAGCATTTTACATTACATCAGAGCCATTCCGACTTCACTCAGCAGTCTCACATATTGCAGTAAAATAGTAACTTTAGAGGACATTCGGAATATTTCCAAGATTCTACCCAATCTCATCCACCTCCATGTTGACTCCTACCAAAATCCATGTATGGATGAATTTGCCTCTTATGTCCCCTCACTCTTTCCTAAACTTCAAAGTATCAGTTTATGTGGTGAGGGTGTGCCAGAAGATGATATTCTTAACTTTCAAGAGATGGAAAATCTAAAATATGTGGAGATTCTGGATACCTGGCCTACGTTTCCTAAATTGGTCGCAAAATTCCAAGAGGTCACGGACAACCAAATCCAAATTACAACCTCGCACCAAGAAGACAGTTTGGACTGTCAGTGTTATAGAGAGGGTCTCACCGGCCACCGTACAACGTCGAAAAACATCTGTGAATGAGTTTGTTTTTTTAAAATACATTGAAAAATGACTGACATTTGTATTAACCTGAATGTAAAACAATTGTGTTGAAACAAATTACAGTATTCACAAAGAAAAAAATGGGAATCCAGTTTTTTTTCTCTTTAATTTGCATTGGTGTGATGAATCAATCCATCTAATCAGGCCCCACATAAGCTTACATGGTAGCACCCAAGAAAAACCAAAGCTCTTTGGGAAAGAAAATGTTTAAAGATCACAACATATTCTTTGACTTGTTTTACTTAATCTCATTGAAAATTAAAAAGCTCATCTTTTTTGACAGGCAAAAATAAAGATATAACTAACAAAAACACTACATGGAGAGTTAAAAAACAAAACTGTTAACACTTGTCAGCCAATATAGTCATACCGAAATACACATTGTCAAAAGTTGTGGACATCTAAGCAGCAGAATGTTTACAGTTACTGTCAACTAAGAGTATTTCCATGTTTTCCTCCACCCACGTACTACATTGTACTTGTGCATTTAAAAACAAGATGCAGCACAGTAGAGATTTCCCTGAATTCTGACCAGAGAGTCAAATCACAGGAACGGCTACACAGTGTATTCGACCTTATTGCACTGACACATTTGGCACATTGCGTCCCCCCTCCTTGCAACTATAAATGTAGATTAAAACACCTTGCATACTCATTGATGAAAAATCAGCTTGTGAAAAAGCTTGGAGTAAAAAAAAGGTGTATTAAAAACACTTAGACCGCCACAACCTGCTGACGTTTGGCACTTGAAGCAAAATCAAAGACTAAATTTGGTAATATGGTAAGAAAAACATTTTTTTTAAAACACAGATTGATAAAAATGTTTCTGTGTGCATGACAGAGACCAGGCTGATCTACTTTCAGCTTTCATGCCAGTAGAGCCAGCTCTCTCCACAGCAATTTGAGTTACAAATATACATTTTCATAAAAACAGAAACAAAACACAGTTCTGTCACATGGTTGACAGTTTTACACAGATATAAATTTACTGCAGATTGGATTGCAACAATAGCTGGTGGGTAGAAAACTGTAAATCACAGTAACATGCACTAGCATATGTAAAACTAGCCTTTGTATTAAAACAGTAATAAAATCACAAGAGTTAAAATATGGAAAAAGTTAACTGAGGCATCACAAAGAATGAATTGTAATAGTAGAACTTGTGCATGAATACAGATGTGAAATACATATCTGTATTTTAACGTTTTTGCACCATTAGTAAATGTGCCTATTTCTAATTGAATGGCGGATTTAAAAAAGAAAAGTCAATTGTTATTCCTTTGGGTATAAAACTCAAGATGTGTAAATCACAATTAAGTCACCAGCTAATGTAGATGACAAACTAGGTATCTACCCAGTACAGATGTTCTTTTTAGGTGTACAGTAAAAAAAAAAAAAAGGAGTAGAAACATAAGACACTGAAACTCACCAGAATTAGGACAGTCTAATCAAAAATAATGTAGTTAGGAGAGTGCAACGACAAAAACTGTTAAATGATTGTTCATGGGTTAATCACACAGATTGGCCACTAAAACACCATATCTGCTCTCTACGCTCCATGCATTCAAGCTATTTTGACAAAAGAGAAAAATAGGGTAAAAAAAATTTTCCAGCCTGGGGAGCTCAATCGCACATTTTATACATGAAATTTCTGTTATCCCGTAGACCATAAAAACACCCTGGCATACATTTAGGATTACACAAACGAGGGGAAACTGTATTATGTTGTTGCTTGAAAAGATTAAAATTGTCAACAACTCTTTGGATGGATAAAACGCCTTTAGCAAAAAGCCTGAGAGATTGGACAGGCAGGAAAAAGTCCCTTCAGTGTCAGAAGTTGCGACATGAATCTGTAATTATGTGAACCACCCTATCCAAGGCTCACGCATGTGGTACAAAAACACCCATTGTGTGCATTTAGACGAGCTAGAAAAGACGTACGGGCTTAACTGAAGAGTTTGATAAAGCAACCATGGCAGTAGGGCTTGTCGTTCTGCTCTTTAAAAGTGCCCTTGTTGAGCTGCTTGAGGCAGAAAGCACACACAAAGTGTTCCGGATGAAATTTCTTGCCCATTGCTGTGATGCAGCGGCCCGTGATGGCCTTCTGGCAGCCCGAGCACAGCGAGCCACGCCGCTCGTGATAATGCGCCTCGCAGTACGGCTGACCGTCGTGGTCAAAAAAGCTGCCGTTTATGAACGGCGTGAAGCACTCCTACAAAAGAGAAGTATATGGTAGACTCAAATAAGGCGATGCCAAGTGATGCTAAACCGTGGTACGGAGACTCAACGTGTCTCACCCTGCAGACGAAGCATTCGGGGTGCCACAGTGAGTTGAGTGCAGAGATGTAGTTGTCCAGAATGGCCCGGGCACAGCCTCCGCACTTGGGAGCAAACATGTCAAAGTAGTCCTTCCTGCAGAATGCCTTTCCATCCTTCTCGTGAAATCCTGCACGGAAGCAGTGATTCATGATGACATTTTCATGTTTATTTAATGCCTAACTTTAATCTACCCATGCGAGGTATTCGGGGAGTGCTCTAGTACCTTCAGGTCCAAAGAAGGCGCCACACTGGGCACAGAAGAAATGTTCTGGGTGCCATGTTTTGTCCAAAGCAGTTACCACTTTCTGTGAGAGGACAAGTGTTTAAAGAATTTGCATCCTATAGCTCACCACTAGAGGGAACAAGGTCTCAAAAGACTAACTACTGTAGTATTCTTTTAGCACATCAGTGCAAATCCAATTAACCATAATGCAAATTAGATTTAATAGACCAGCCAGCCACAACATTAAGTATACGTCCACAACTTGACAAGTTCTGGTTAGCCCACAATACCATATGATGAGCGAGGCAGGACTCACAAAGCTCAATAAGGCGATATATAAAAATTCAGGAAATCAATCTATAATATTCTTTATTAAAGCTATAAAATAGAAAAACAAACTATAAGGCAACCAAAAAAGCTAGTGTTAGTATGTCTTTTTTTAAATAGACAGAACCTTTTTGGTAACCTTATAGTATTGAAAAATGGGGAAAATCAACAATTTTCCTTTTTTGTACTTTTCGCTTTTGTACTTCAGTGCATCATTTCTGTAAATAAAGCAAGCAGAGTGGACAATTTTGTTAGCAACTAGTTGGCTCATTATTTATGACGCTATATCATCATAAGGATGTATTGTCATACTTTAAATGTCTACGCATGTTGCTCAGGAAAGAAGTGTCAAGAACCTCTGAGGAAATGGATGGAAAAAATCTTGAGTGACTAATGTTGGACATTCCCGTGTTAGAGTCTACGGTACTTCCCCCTCAAGGGACGCTGGAAGGACGCATGTGTGTGCGTGTGTTATTAATGGAAATACAGATATGAGAGTGTCTGTAAGAAGTCGCTCACTCAATAAAAGCCATGTTCCATTAGCCTATGAATAAAGAACTAAACAAGATCCACCCATCCATGGAGTACACGAGGAAATGGCGTGAGTGTGTTCAGATATGCATTACTCACATCCAGTATGGGTCCGTTGCAATAATGGCATCGTGGTGAGAAGAGACTGTGATAATCTTTCTCGCAGTAAGGTTGTCCCTCGCGTTCAAAGAAATTCCTGGAGCCTATTTCATCCTGGCAGTGGGTGCACACAAAGTGCTCGGGGTGCCATGTTCTTCCCATGGCAGTCACTACCTAGGGGATTAACAGCATACAGGATTAAATACAAACAAAATGAAAGGGAAAAATGCCTGATAAAAAGAAAATATCCATTTGAAATTCAAACAGTATATGCTTTTTTTTTATTCTTAGTGAACAGTGAAGTCTCAAAACAACTTAAAACGCTTCGTTCCCATCCTCACGGGTCTTGTTAAGAATACCCCGTAATGGTTTACAGAGAAAAATCATTTTCATCTAGGCTACTGTCATCTTGTAGTAAATAGGAGTGCTTACACAACATATCCTTGGCCTACATACTGTGCATGCAATTACATCAGACTGTTTCGTCTCTACCATGTTCAAGTTCTACATGGTATTGGATTTTATAGAATCACCTGTCCAACTATGGGCTTTTTGCAAGCTCCACAGACGCCTTTAGCCACAGTCTGAACTCCCAGTCTGTTCAGGTCAGATTGCAGGCTCCCCAGCATGTTGTCCAGTTTATTGGCTGGTTTCGGTGGTCCAGTGGGAGAAGTCTTTCCCTGTGACTGGATCTGACAGAGATGTGGACATTTAGTAAGAGACGAAGACGGCAACAAATAGATGGGCATTCTGTTCAGTAAAAAGCACGTAATACTACTAGAAGCTGAAGGCTAAAATCTGCCAACTAGACCATGGAGCAATTGCACAATTGTAGTATGTTTGAACCCAACCAAATTTACGTGACCACAGTCTATCATCACGATCCTTTCGAAACCTTTCGCCTTTATAGTACCTACATTTTTGCTTTGTAAATTCACAATCAAAGACATGATGCGTCATTTAGTGCATAGCTTTGAAGTGATTGAAGCTAAAAATATTTAACATACACCTTACTGAGGTTGATAATAAACTGGCATACTCTGAGCTATGGGTGTCCAGTCAGAAAAGGCTGGAAGTGGAATGGTAAATGTGCTGTCATAGGACGAATGGGGTTTCAGTTGCAATGCAAGCTAAACATTCCTACACATGGCCAGGGGGATGACACAAAACTTGCCTTAATCTTTTAAACTACACTCAGAACTCAAAACCCTTGGCACTGTCAGACATCAGAATTAGAAATGGGGCCTAGCTATCACTAGCCTGGGGCTTGGTGCAACTCATGACGGTGACTGACTGGGTTTCAGTGGTAGCTCAAGGAGGTTATCTGTTTTCAGTGTGCTGCCAAAAACAGACCCGAGGCCTATTCAAGCCTGGTGCTGCCTTAAATACAGAAGGTATAAACTGCAGTTTCAAGTTGCAATGGTCAAATGAATTACAGACAGCTCTCGTAGTTGTGACGCTCATGAAATGGGAGCCGTTTTAAAGTGAAAATTAATGAGAGAGAAGGAGAGAGGTGATCCGTGCCTGTATAGGTGGGAACAGGGCGTCATACTCGGTCTGACAGGACGCTGATATAAAGACCTTGGGAGGCGGTGGTGGAGTGATAGGCCTGGGTGGGGGGCTTGGTGATGGAGGAGGCTGTACAGGGGGAGGCGTAGGCTCCTTTGGGGGAGGAGTAGGTTCCTTCGGAGGTGGTGGGGTGGGTTCCCGGGGTGGGGGAGGTGTTGGAGGGGGTGGCGGTAGTGGTAATGGCGGTAGTGGTAGTGGCGGCGGTGCCTGTTTTACTGGGGGCAGCTTTTTGGGGGCTGGAGGGGACTTCAAAGGGGGGATGACTTTTCTTTGGGGCACAGGAGACTCAGGAGGGATGGGTATCTGTAGTAGGAATTAGAAAGTAAAAGGCAAAGAGGAGTAAATGAAGTAAAGCATATTGGTAGAGAAGATGAAGAAATGTTAGAAAAATAGAATTGACAAATGAAAAACTGGCTACAGCCTTAAATAATGCAGAACATTTTAAACTCACTTCTCCGATCATCGGAATTTTGCATTTGAACTGGATGTCATCAAACTGCTAAACCTCTCTAATGTCTACCTTATCCACGGGCCTGTCTTCCCGGATTCGTTGTGGGTTTGACATGACGATGACTCCTTCCGTCAGCCAATCATCTGGCTGTTGCTTGCGACGGCGTTCCACGCGGCCAATTCCCAGTTTACCCTGCAGCTCCTCAATGAGCCGATCTTGTGAATTACTCTTATTCACAATAACTGGTCCCATTTTACGGCGCACAACACCGTCCTTGTACATCGGATGCACATTGGTGGTCTCTTTTGTGCGACGTATAACCGACTTGAGCTGGAGAGCAGATGATAGTGCAGGTTGTGCTAAATTCCGTGTCATGTTAAACACAGGAAGAACAATCAATGGCACTGCCAAAATGCTCTGCATTTGCAACACACAAAGCCATATCCAATTTAAATTCTTGCAGAAGAAAGAAAAATTCTCTTCTGTCAATGCAACTCAAAACCATTTGCTCTAGGTAAGTGAGGCATGGCATGCCAGAGACTCATCCATCACAAAGCGCTTGCAAATCAGTCTGCATGAGAGAAAGTCGGGCTGAGGATCAAATTTGAAACAAATATATACAGCAGGGAGAAAACTGCTAGATATCAGAAAAGTAGTCTTGCAAAAGTACCTCTTGATGATTGCATCATTGCTGATGGCGTAAACATTACAGGCGCGGCCCTATGACGACTACAATTCTTGATTTAGGCAAGCGGGGGCATGCAGTCATCTTATTATCAATTCTTTCGACACCAGCCACAAAAAACTCCCACAAAGAAACCAATTCCTTAAGAGGCTTTAGCAAGTCTTATGCAAAGACACTCCATGCATCACATCACACCGACTTGAGGTTTCAACAAAGTAGACATTCCCACAACTCCAGTCCAATTCCAGGAACTGCTCTCCCAAAATAAGATGTTTGGGATATTTGATACTTTTACATTCATTCATCTCATACATCTTATTTTGGGAGAAGATTTGATGCATCGCCTACTTGGCCAGAAGTAGATATACGCTCGATGGCAGATGGCTGCTGTGTAGGAAGATCCAGCGCTGCATCTGGTGTCCCTGGGCAGGTGGAGGGCGTGAAACACTCATCAAGCCAACTTGCTTCGGTCATGGGTGTCAGGGTATCCTCTCGGCTCACGTCTGGGTACAAGGCATCATCTACATCCCATGGTCTGTTCTCCTCCCCGAGCATGAAAAAAGTTGGTGTACGGCTCTCATCTAACGGGGTCAATTCAGGTGTTAAAAGTTTATCTAAGGCATTATCCAGGACAGGATCCCGACATGGCCATGTCAAGTCCATTATTTCACTTTGCTGATATTTGGTAGGAGGGGAAGATGGAGTCGTTGGTGAAGCAGCAAGTGAAACTGGTGAATTTGTGGGACTAGTACTAGTAGCTGCAACCATATAGGTCTTTTTCACGACTACAGTAGGACTCCGAGCGGCTGGATTTTCACTTTTTCGAACTGGTGATAGACTTGAAATGTTTGGACGTACTGGTTGTGCAATCTTAGCAACTAGTTCTGGAGTACAACTTTTGGATGCGGTTTCTATGCTGGAGACACCATGGACAGTCATAGGACTTTCAAGCTTTGGAACTGGAATTGCCAGCTTGGGAAGTAATGCTGGACTCCTACGAACATTACTTGAAACCTGACCTGATGATTTTGGAACGGTTACAGGTCTAGCAGACATTGGCAATGTTTCTGGAGTTGTTGGTGTTACAGAAGATTCATTGATATTAAGCATATCTAAGCCTGGTCCAGGCGCTTGGTTGTCATGTTCATAAAGGGGGCTATGGTCTTGAGTCAGACGAGACTGTTTGGGCAAACTAGGCGGGCTTTGTTTGGATTCTGCTACTAAAAAGGCAGTGTCTAAATTGGAAATATCTGAATTCATGTACTGTGAATCTGAAACTTCATTATTAGAGACTTCATTGGTTGACTCACTAGATGTGCTAATAAATTTTTGAATGGGTTGCTTTTGACCATTAGAAACACCAAAGCTCTCAAAATTAGAGATCTCTGAGGTGACAATTCCACCACCTCCTTTTTTAGATGCTGTTAACGTAGTCAAATTAGTAGTAAAGGTAGGGGTCGAGCAACCATCTTCATCTATGTGGAGTTCCAGGGAAAGAGGAGTACAGGACGGTGGAGTGGAACTAGATAACGGATCAAGATCCAAGGATGAGTCAAAATGGGTAATTGATGATGAAGAGTCATGGATGACCATTTGTGAGCCAGTAGCAAAAGAGGGGTCTAAGACTTCTTGTTTCAATGAAAGTTGAGAGCCAGACTACCAATAACACACACATACATATAAACAAAGACACACACGGTGATAGAGAAAAGAGAAAGATCAAGAAAAATGGGTTGAGATGAAGGGAATGGAAAGAAATGTCTCATAGACAAAAACAAACTAGAGTCATTCAGGGTTGAAATAAGTAAGCCACTTAGGATTCCTTGGGTCTCCCCCGAAAGAGGCAAGGAATTTTCTATTTTAACTCACAGCAATTACACTCGGATGTATCTGTCTGAAGTATTCTTACTTTTCAAATGATAGAAAAAATATATGTCTAAAATTCTCACATTGCTTTGGACTTTGAAATCCGACAAGGAGGCCATCAGTTCATCGAGTTCTCGCGTCGCAGAGGATGCAGACATTCGTGCTTGTTGCTGTGCTTGTGTTTCCTCTTGTCCGTCTGACACCACCAAGGGAGCAGGACTAAAAGAGGAATGATTCAAATGACTTGTCAGAACAATGATTCATTTTATAACAGATGAATCTCACATACATAAGTGAGGGTACAGAGCTTTCTAGCTCATCCAGGAGGCTCTCTACGCTTGGTCGTACATCTTCTATTCCTCTGACTGTGGCACAGTGCTTTTCCAACACAGGTGGCGAGACCTGGGTTGGAATGGAACCTCCATTCTCCTGAGTACTGTGGACCACGATGCTGGCAGGGAGTGGTGGGGCTGTCTCCTCTATTGTAAAACAAAGGCATTAGAAGGCTTTCATCATACTGGAAATAACACATTTCACAACATGACACCAAGTCATAGGCAAACCTTCAGTAGCATAGGCTGGTGTGCTTTGTTGCACAGAGTTAAGTTCCAGCAACAGGCGGTCCAATTCTGACAGGTTACTGCCAAATGACTGGTTAATTGCAGGAGAAGATTCACTGCTCTTCTGTTTATTGGGAAAACTACATATAAAGCAGAAACATTCAAGACGTATTAATAATCAGAGAATGAAAAATACATTCTGGGTTTAATGGTCAGAATAACATTATCAAAGAGAACATATTCTTTTTCTTCTTTAACAGGGTATTCTACCTGTATACATGGTCCTCTTCTGCAGGTGGTTGAAGTGGACTGCTACAATCTTGCGACTAAGGAAAAGAAGTCACAAAGTAAGTAGTCAGTTGTACTAGGTCTATTAAATGAAAGTTAGTCTTGGTGATTATTATATGTCCAAAAGTATTTACGTCTGTTTCCTGTAATCCATTGAGGGTTTTCTCAGTTGGAATAGATTGATCTTGGGGTGAAAAGGAGAAATCTTGCTGGTTCTGACCCCCAACAGGAAGAGAGTAGGCCGTGTCATCAGATAAGAAGAGTGGACGTTTTGAAATGTGAGATGTTGTGGACTCCAGATCCGCCAATAAAGCATCTTAGGAAATACAGAAGAAAGAATTTACAGTACATACATATGTTTAGTAAATACTACTTTTTTTTTATTCTGAACCAATCTACAGTTATGTTCGTACAAAATTAAATACAGTCAATTTTAACTGATCTCACACGCCATGCCAGTAACAAAGTACTAATGTATCTACTTGCCTCAAGTGAGCAAGCCAAGCATGCAAACTACGAGTGACATGAGTCTGAGAGAAGCTTCCAAACTTGGCACATTACCCGAGGTAGCGATGATAAAGGAAATTTAACAGAAGAGAACCGGTATCATCAATCAGTTATAAAGGGCTTAATCAGTCTGTGTGCATATTCATATGCATTAGATACTACTTAATACTGCAGCTACCATTATACAACAGTATTATAATGATCATCTAATACTTCTCCTGGCTTATTGGGAGGGGGAGTATAGCCAACAGCTCTAATCAAAGATAAAGGCAAAGTCCATAACTTATTATAAAATCGCACTGTATTATTGATTGCCAAATAGGGGCTGATTTAAAGACAGAGCAATTAATGTTGACTGTCATGTAAAAGTGTTTGATTTAAACATCAACAACACATTCTCTATTTACCCTGGTACAAAATTTGAATTAGTTCAGTAGGGCCACATACATAATTGCTTCAAGACAATCGTATGGGGTTTGAAATTTTAGTACCGTAAAAATTCAAGTTGTAATCTCTCTGGAAAAAAAGACATAATGATAGGGCCAGGCTAGGGAGTGTGTTTTCTATATTCGCTTGACATAAAGAGTTTAATTTTAAATAGGAACATATGCGTATTTAAATTCGGATTCCTGTCGTCGTTGTCGTTTGTCCACTTTTGGCTGTCCTATATAAAACTCAGGGGTATTTGGCGAATTTCGGCATCACAAATGCAGATGGAAAATGTGAGAGCAAATAGAGAACACTATGGATGCCTATGGATTTCCCCTCACAATGACTTTGTTCAAATATCTTACCTGAAAGTGTTTGACAATATCTATCTGGCTTTCTATGGGGTCCTCACAGGCTACTGAACATCAACTATGCTCTTTAAATAAAAGAGGAAGATCAAAACTGTAACATTAGAAACATCTGACAACCTGGAAACCATCGCTTAGAATAGCACTGTGTCATTGGTAAAAGTCCCCAGACAGCAAGGAGACACAGCAGGATCAGAGTGATAGCAGATTCACTTGGACCGAGTTAACATTGTGATATATAGCATATTTTACATGCCAGTAGACTGGGTTGCATGGCAGGGATGCAACTGTGGACAGTTACAGTCTCAACTGTGTCAAAACGCCTCACACAAAACTGGGTAGTATAATGCTGAAGTCAGCAATTAACATATGCAGTATATACACCTTGAAAAGTAGCAGAGGGGAAAAAAACAATTCTGTCAGTGAGATCAATACAATGTAAGATACAATAATCCCTCGAATATTGCGGGTAACGTCATTATATCTGCAAGAAACTCCTCTGCGTAATTTGCCATCTCCTGCTGTTCTCGGAACAAAGCTTTCCTGCAGGTGCTGAAGACCCTAGTCAACAGATGTTAGTCCAGATGGTTTACACAAGAGATGCTAATCAAATCAGCAGTGCATCTGAACTGGCTTTACGCATCATTGAAAACAATTTGCAGCTCCAAAATAAGTTAACGCCGAACCATTTAACCACAGGCTACAAACAACTTGAATTGCCCAAAATGACTATTCGGTGGTGAACGAAACGTGTAGCTTGTTTACCAATTGGCACAAATAATGTTGGAAACAAAGCTAATGGAGTAGTTTGGAAGTAGTGATGAGGATGTTTTGAAGCTGTTGGCTGAAAAGCCAGTGCTCGGCATGCTCTGGCCCATCCACAAACTACACAAACACAGAGGTGTGTCAAGCTTCCTCTGCCAAAAGGACATACCACTAACACAAGCATTCTCCTGTGAGCAACATTTCATCTCCCATGAATGAGGAAAAAGAACAAGAGCCCATTGAAACTGTCCCCTTCCCAACATTACAAGGCCATCTCCAGTTTTTAAAGCATTTTATCAATGCACAATTGGGATCGCATTCATCCAGATGCTACAGATCAGAACACCTATTTTAAAAGTCTCCATGTCATTTCAATAGTTTTATTTGGCTATTTGTATTTTATGGACAACACACTGAATGAAATCTCATTGGAGCTGATATTAAGTACTAAACACATTCTAAATGAGGGACACCCTCACCCAAATAAACATAACGATAGGGTGATCTGGGTGTAGTGTTTAAATAAGTTCAATCGTAATACATATATATATATGTATATATACTTGCTATTATTTACCCTAGATATTGCATTATTATGAAATAGGTAAAACTACTGCAACGCTGGTGTATCCCCATCTTTCAAGACTAAAATCTGGGTTGAGGCAGGTGGAGTAGACTTCCTTCCTCCCAGATGAATGGTATGCATTTTAATTACACGGACATTGCTCTGTGCAGGGGTTCATTACAGGAAAGCGAAAAAGGAAGTGAGAGGAAGATAAAAAGGAACTGGGGAGATGTGGGTGGTGGGATAGCGAATGAGAGGAACAGGATTTAAAAAGAGGGAGGGGGATCTGCAGGGAAAAAAGGGTATGGAAGGAGCCATATAAGGAGTACATTTTCAACAATGCCATACCAGACTACAGAAAGAGTAGCTCTCAGATCAGAATATGAAAGATAATTGAATAAATTACCAGTGAGCACTAGTTTACAAGGACATCAACCGAGGCAGAGCACTGTCCTTCTAACGTAGTATACACATTTTTTGGTAATGAATGCATGTACAAATCAATGCACTGAATTATTAAAAAGTCAGGATTACACTGAGACAGTTTGACTGATTTTTTTAACTATATTTTTTATTTAATTGTGAAATGCTGGTTCAAAATTAATTGTTAGGTTTATATAAATGCACTAAACAGTTGACTAAACAGAAATGTAAGCATCAAGGGATAATATAGTAATGTTCACAGTAAGGGGTGGGGCAGCCATTCTGGCTTAAGGCATATACGAAAAACAATGTCTATCGCTGAAGTTTTGAAATGTCATGACATTTTAAGTAGAATATATAAAATCCTCTATTTTTGCTCTGGTTCTGTCCATCCTTTCATTCCTTCCTGTGACTCTTTAGGGTCTTCCTCTGTATTTGATGTAGCTGGTATGAATTCCTGACATGCCACAGCTCGTTGTTCATACGGGAACACATGAGTGGTGAACAACTGAACAAGATAGCTTCAAGAGGCTACGCTTTCCGCGTGTTGAGTCAGAGCGAGTGAGCGTATAACGCGATATGACAGCCTTTCATGTAGTGTCGTGAGCGAGACGGCCTGTCGCTGCAATACGTGTTGGCACACAATGAATACCCCAGCCTTAGACCAAAACAAGAGACGATCCCTAGTGAGTCATGCACTTGCCCTTGTTGCCCCCCCCCCCCAAGGGCCACTCTGAGGACAGCAGACAAAATGAACTTTTTCACCCCAAACCCGCACAAGCAGGTGCAACATAAAGTGAACCACACAGTCTTGCTGCTTGCATTTGAAGCACAAACAAAATCGCCAAAAATATACTCACCGTATGACCTTGACCCATGAGATCCGACTTGACAGATTGTCCCAACATACACAAAATGTTTTTTTTTACCGAATCTATGTTACATATTTTATTGGGGACTCTCTATGGAGGGGCAAGCACACAGTGTAATTTTTTCCATAATTAATTCGGGAAAAAACATTGGATCGCAAAACCCAAATTCAGTAGTAAAAAGACAGAAAAAACGTGGTCTGTGATAAGCCCTGCTCCTTTGGGAGACTGGATAGTCCCTAGATGCAATAAGTCCAATTCTGACACTTTAGTATCCTTTAAACTTGCATCATCTGTCTGACAGAGAACTCAACGACAGGGATAAGGTTGTCCAAAGACCCTCTCAACGATGCTAAGTAAATCACTGATACGGCCTTGCCAATAAATGGCATCAGCGCGCAGAAGGCAAATAAATCCTGTACCTTAGGGTTTTAATAAGAGTGGCGTTTAAAAAAAAGCCAATAAACAGAATTAAGATGGCTAATTCATTTGTTAAAAAATATAAATCTAACAGTTATTTACGAGACCTTTGTGTTGCAACCAGTTATCATTATATTTAAATTAATGCTTTTCTACCTTCGGTTTTCGAAATCTTTGACGCCATTTTTTTGTTCACCTACTGATGACACGCCTTCAACAGTATAGGGGGATTTCAAATCTTGCTCAAGGACACTGGGACAGCCTTTGGGTTGAGAGAAGACTCTTCTACCACTTGGTCATGGTGCCTCATCAGTAAGCAAGAGTACATAAAACAATTTGATGGAAAGATGTCCTGACATTTTTTTCCCTACTTGCAATCAGTTTGGTCTGGTTTGGTCGTGTATTCCCTCCAGCAAAGTAGGTCAGATGCTCAAAAACAAGCTGCTCTCTGTCCCTTACAGGAGGACAAGGACACGGGGAAGTGAACGGAGAGGACAGTCACTGCAAAGCAGAAGCAAATCACATGACTAGAAATCCCTAAACCTGAATTTGTCAGTCTATGTGGATGAATAATCTTCACCATACATTGGTCACACAGTGTTAAAGCCTAAAATAATAATTCCCCGAATGAACCCGACTTTTTATGCACAATGCGTATAGTAACCTCCAAAATTGTTAATGGCCATGGCTGGGGACAATCATCAAAGGAGTCAATGGCATTGTATGCTACAGTGTGTCTAAGCCAGTGCTTCTCAAATTCTGAGGCGAGCCCCCCGACGTGCATCTGACCATTGGTGTACTAGAAGTCAGCGACATTGACTGACTGACTTTGGGGCTTTTGCCCTCAGAGGGCACCACAGCAAAACACCATGGAAAATAATTTGACAGGGTTGGAAAAAAAAGCCGGAGAGCAACACAGATAGTGAATCAAACACAAGTCACCTTGAAAACCAAGAGGAGGAAATATTAAAAAAAAAAAAAACCTATGCAACTCTACTGTTAAGAGCGCAAAGGAAAAAAATGAGAAGCACTGGTCTCGGCGGTCATGGTATAATGAAACCTGGCTCCATTAAATGAAAACGAACATCCCTTGAATATTTTCACCAGGATGAACAGACTCCCACACACAAGTTACAAAGCCAAATTACACAATGTTCTGGTCATCTTCATCCATATCCGAGTTCAGGAACATGCTTTTATTGTACAAACTAAAAAAATCAATGAATAGTGCCAATGTAATCTACTCCTTTCTAGAGCCAGAACCAATGGCCAATGTGATTTTGAAATATGGGAAGTTGGGCCTTGGATACAACAGCAATGACACATTTTAAGCCTCTTGGCCATGTGGCTAATCATCAGTAAACAGAAATTTGCAAAAGAATACAATTCTATTCTGTACAACAGGTGTGAATAAACCACCCCTTGTCTCATGTTTGCCCTATCCCACTTGGCAGAGGTAACCCTTATCTTTCTCCATGAATCAAATCCATTCATAGCTAACCATTTATTATAACCTCTGGCAACATTTTCTCATATAAGCGCAGTGTTATCTTACCCTGCACACACATCCTGTAACCCTTACAGAAATATTTTATCAAAAGGGTAATTCAAAGGATTTATCCTAAAGACTTTAATCAAGTTTGTTCTTTTTTTTTTCTTTTTTTTTACGAGCCGTTAAGTCTCACCAATTGAATGGGGGTGCTGGAGGTTATCCCAGTTAACTACTGACAGTAGGTGTGGTCAAAGATGAAGAATTATTCACATACATATTCGCCTCCAGGGACAATTGGGAGTGACCACTACACGGGGAAAACCCACAGAGGCACGGGGAGAATATGTAAATGGCAAGGGAAAAGCCTGCGAGGTGGACATGGTAACCACTCACACACTGTGTCGCCAGTTTACCCGAGCTAAATTGAAAAAGGTTTCAAATACCATGCAGAAAAGAATTTCCATACTAATTCTATGGCAAATGTTATATAAAACATTGCATAGAATGATTAACTCCGCAAATGAACAAAAAAAATTACAATACAATTTCACGCAATAGGCTGCAATTTAACATTTTACAGATTTAAGAAGCACTAGATATTATTTTTAATAAATTTAAGACTATTTAAATATGAAAAATCCTCGGTAGATAGCATTTATTTACACCACTACAGGGGCCAAAGCAAGTTACTTCTTTCTAAACGCCCAAGACAATAAAATTTGTGGTGGACTGGACACACTGCCAAAACCAAACACACCCACCCAAGTAACAAAAGTGCCATCTTGAAAGGGGGAAGGGTGTAGTTTTCTTTTTGTTTTTATGCCTTAATTTGGATCACAGTCAAGCAGGGGAGTACAACAGACATGTTTGCAGAAATATGTAGATTTAAAAATGACAAAAGAAATGACTTTTAAAAAGATTTGGAATTACAAAAATAACAAGCCATCTTATATATCAAGATTGCAACCTTTTTGTTGTTGTTAAGGCTACTTTTATGGGGTCTTGACATTTAACGTTAGCTTCAAAATCTGGTTTCTAAGGGGCACATGAGGAAGCAAAGGACACTAAAGATATTGAAGGTTACTGGGATTTTCCCGTTTCGGCATGGACGTCTCATTGAGGAAATCCTCAGAAAAAGCCAGCCAGTGACTAACAGCATTTATGACCTGCAGTGTTAGTTAATGGCACATAGTGCACTTGAATATAGTCCACCACAGCACTGAGGTCTTATAGGGCACTTCCTGTCACATGTACTTCTTCATACACCCAAGCAAAAAAAGGAGTGGCCGCAAACAGCAGGATCTTACATGTACAGCGACAATAGAGTTGCCAATGTAAAACTAACAAAAACAGATCATATCCTAATTTAGGCATGAATCCCACAGGTACGGAGATGTCGCCTCAAAGGCTGCATCAAAACCAATGCCAAATGACATAATGGCTGGCGGACCGACTGTGGAACCGTCACTGCTCAGTAAGATTGCTTGTCAAAGTGCCTGTCCACACCAGCGGACTGTGACCTGAAGACATCGTGCATGTGTGTGTGCGTGCTCGCGTGTGCCTACCAACATATGGTTCAAAGCCCTTCAGCAAATTCACTTCAAAGTTAAACAGATGGACAAAACCCTGAGGGATTCCTTCAAAATATGACTGGTTATATTCATCCAGTGTTGACTTTTAACTGGAAGGCCAACACTGCGAATGGTGAATTTTTTTAACTAAGTTATTTCAAAAACTAGGTGCCAGAGGTGACAAAATAATACCTGTTTAAAATAGCAGAATACTGAATTTTGGGGAGCATTTTGTCACAGAATTAGTCAATGTTCATATATAGATTACCAGATAAACTCTGACATGCATTATTAGTAGTATGGCTAGTGGGTGTACATAACCTTTTCCTACTTTTTTTGGCATATTGTAAAATGGGAACTAGAATGAATAACGTTTTAAGGAACTACAATTAAAAAAAATGCAGTGAGTGGTCTACATTATCCTAAAACAAAAAATGCCAGGAGTATATTGTCTTGACATTGTGTTTGTACGACACCATTTTAACAATTATGTTCTTATGAACATAATGTTAAAACAATATGACGTGTATTTTGTTAGTAAACAACCTTGATTCTGCTCCATTACAATAATGCATCTTACCTGTATGTTTCAACACAAAAAAACGCTCTTGCCTTAACTTTTATACTTAGCAGAGTTAATCAGAATAATGTGAAACTAACCATAAGTAGCCTCTTCTCTTCTTAAGCTTTTTGTATTGGTGTAGACAGTTTGCCAGCCTAAATTTAGACTTAAGCGTATCTAGGCTACATCAGTTCTCATTTAAGAAGTACGACGCCCACCCCCACCCTGTGAGTGACATATTCAACGCCGCGGCGGCTGAGCTGACAACGCACTAGGGAGTCACCTAACATCAAAACGCTGCTACTAAAATGACAGTGTGGCAAACCAAAACAAAGAATCAACAAAACTGAGGTAGGGCCCATCGGCGTTAGAGAAAGAAAGCTAATTTAGAGGCTGTTTGACAACCGCATTTTGCTTGTGAAAGATGTAAAGTGAAAAAACGAGGAGGCAAGGTCAATCCAAGTTTACCTAGAGAAATGTCACGGTATCACGAGAAGATTAAACACATCTGTGTCAACAACGAAGCAATTCAAATCAGTACATCGCCCACATGTTTCCAGATGCCTACTTGACTAAAAAGCCGGTTACCAAAAATGAAAATCTGCATTGATCTGCTCAGCCAGCTTTTAAATAGTCAATAGACAGTGGCTTGTGTGGTTGGCCACTGGCATCGTCAGCATCATAGAAGAGTTGGTGGAGCAAGAGGGAGCATGAATTCTGGCTGTGGCTTTCATGTGGCTAGACCCCCCCCCCCCCGCTCCCACGACTACATTTCACAATCCGCCGTGGGCTCCTGTGTAGACTAAATGAAAGAGAGGTGTCTGAAGGCCAATCGAAGGTTTCAGGTTGCTGCTGGCACATCATTTGAGAAGAGGACGCTTCCTCTCTGCTAAAAATACATGGAGGGATTCTCATCTGGGTGGTGAATAAACATATTAACATCCCAAATAGCTGTTTAAATAATCATAAATTGAAGACAAAACACCAGCACTGCTGCATGGGAAAGGAGAGGTTTACAGACGGCAGTTAGAACCATGGTATTATTTACAACTGTATGATGTTAGACTGGGTTGCGTGACACTTCTTTTTTAAGCACCCAATGAGCTAGTAGTCATAAATATTGGGGGGCTATCGAGTGACTAATATTCTAGTGTCATCCCAACCATGTTGGCGACTGCAGGCGTAGGCATAACTCTATATTCAAAGGGTACTACTGTTCTAGGACAGAAAAGTCCATATTTTTAAGCGATGCTGCAAAAAGGAGGTCCATCATTTCCTCCCATGAACAAGATGTAACATGTGTGATTTACTGAATGCATTCTGATGTAAGCATTCCTTTATGAATCTCTTCTAAAATTAACTTTACAACTCAAGACATTTGGCAAATACAGATTACTATGTACCACTCTTACCAATGAAGTCCCAGTACACTGTCATGGTTTAATTAGCCTACTTCTGAGGTTTCCCCCTCCTTTTGAATTACAGGACTTTTTTTTTAAACACAAGAGGGAATTTGACTTTAAATATTTACACTTCAGAAGGATCACACACGTTGCAGGATGATCTGAAATAGAAATGACTTTTTAACAAGTGGTGGTGTAGATGACTAAAAATGAAGCGTATATTCACTTCTTTCTGCTGCTACTGTGACAATATGGTTAATTATTGACTTATAAAAACCGTGATGTTTGGCAGTTTTGCCTTCCCATTTTACGTTTACTCACAGCTTTTAATCAAATAATTGGCTCCAAGTATTAAAAGTTAGAGGAACGTGAAACCGAAAGGATACATATACTATATAAATAAATAAACCCGGAAATTAATAGGAGTTTTCTTAATGTACCTGAAGGCATCATTTCGTTAAATATCCACATGGGGGCTTTCACAGATTGTACTCGGGCGTGCTGTTTTCCCCCAAACTTGGGCACGTTGATGTCTTTTTCCAACCCAAAACAAGCCACGAAAACGCTAAGGGCGCCCGCACACGAACGCGTGTTGCTGAAATGTTGCGCTGAAGGCGAGCTATACATTACCTAAATCATCCATGTTGGCTGGAAATCAATGTTGTCGATACCCCGCTACGTTGCCGCTCCGTCGAGCTCCGTTCTTTTTTTTTTTTGGGGTGGCCGCACCTCCAACGTAGCGTCCGCTCGCTAAAATGTGCTGGCTAAACGCAGCCAAGTTTTCAAGTTCCTCTCTAACACACCCACCAAACACTGTCATCGTCACATCGCCTCCGAGAGGGGAGAGAGAGTCTCTAACAAGCAGGAGCAGCCCCCTTCCAGCCCCAATGCCGCCCTGCAGCCCACTAGGCAAACACTCGAGTGTTAGCGCCATCTAGTGGCAAAACAAGAGACAGCATCGTGCATTAAAGTGCTGCGGGTGCCTAACTTAAAACAAGGGATGTGGAAGTGACCATTAAAAAATGTATGCATTTATTATTCATGTTCTCTATAGTTCTATGTTGTATGCATGTATATCTTTCAGACTACTTATTATGTTGACTACTTATTTATGTATTACTTATTTATGTGCGCACTTTATGATGAGGCTTTAAATCTCATTGTAGTATAGTTGTGCATAGTAATAACAATAAAGGCCTTCAATTAAATTAATACAGTGAAAAATAACACTACAGGGCATACCCAAAAATGTTAAATAAGAGTATTGATAGTGGCATAATAATGATCAGATCTCAAATTGCAGAACCTTTTTAATTGCTGCATGTAATGTGTTCAACAGAAAACTGTTTATCATAAAGTTAATATTACTTTTTTGCCATCTAGTGGAAAAGTGAGTAATTGCCTCGTTGGTATACATGAAATAAACGTCCAGGTCTACCTACATACATTCAAAGATTCAAGGTTATTTTTTTTATGTCAGCATGCAACACAGGCAAACACACTATCAACGAACATATGAATCTTCCTTCTTAATCTCTGTGGAATTTTATACAACCCCAACACATTCACTACCTAACATGGTGTTAAACTGCATACCGTAATACGAGTACCTATCCCCATTCATTTGGCTTCCCCAAGACAGGTTGCCAATCAATCACAGCACACATACATTTTTGGGTATCTCATCCAATAGAATTCTTCTAGAATGGGGACGCCAAGATAAAATTTGTCTACATTTCATAAATAAAACAGACATTTCTCTGGAAACTTTTATTTGACAAACAAGCACAGGCCGAATGGATATTTTCATTGAAAACAGTAAAAACGAGGAGAAATTGACAAATCTAATCAGAAATATGTGTTGAAGGGTATCAATGGGGGATCCGTCGGTATTGAGGTGGGACTGTACTTCATCTTCTCCCTTAATGTGGCCATCACTTAATGTTACAGCACAGAAACTACGACGCAAGCGTGGACAGGACGGCGTATGAATGAATTACAGTCTGTTTATGTCCACGTGTCCCACCCTGAGATGTTCACTCCTGGTCCTTCTCCTCTCCGTGGGTGATGATGTGGACCAGGTTCTTGTAGTCCAGGTTGCCCGCCACATCTGGAGGGAAGGCGGTAAACATCTGCTCCATCTATAAAACACAGAAGACATATTTGTCCCATGTTCATGAGGATGGAAAAAAACAAAAAAGACAGCACTTTACCTCTTCAGGGGTGAATCGGTCGGCTTGTGTTGTCAGCATTTGTGTCACGCTGTGGATGGCAAACACACCACCAAATGAGCATACTTCATACTTCATGGTGATTTTGTCGCTACTTACTAGTCCTTCCTTAACACTCCTTTGCCCTCTGGGTCAAACACTTTGAACGCATTGAGAATGGTCTCTTCTGGATCAGCACCTACAAACACACACACAAACATTTTTTGGTCAATTTAGCGTGTGGTGAACAAATGGGATGTGTGTTTTTCTGACTACCTTTCAGTTTCTCTCCAAACATTGTAAGAAAGACGGTAAAGTTGATTGGGCCTGGAGCTTCTTTGAGCATCTCATCAATTTCTTCCTGTTTCACATTGAGGCGTCCTGAAGAAGCAAAGACAGGTACATTTATTTATTTTACCTATATTTAACCAGATAGAACATGTTGAGATCAAGATCTCTTTCACAAGGGTGACTTGGCCACATTCATGCTCATACTCGTTCTTAGGGGCAATTTAGAGTGTTCAACCAGGATCACTTGCATAAACACACCTAGAGCAGCAAAAGTGTCCCTCAGGTCATTCTTGTCGATGAAACCGTCTCTGTTCTGGTCCATGATGGTAAATGCCTGTTGCCACACAAACACACACACACACACACACAGAATGTTGACAAAAACTTAAGCAAAAAAAAGGACACAATGAGCTACATGTTGGGGAATGCCTGTTGGCGTATGAAAAAAAAAATCCCTGGGGCACAAGGTTTAAATTTGGCATGGAGCACATGATGAGCATTTCATAGGAAACCCAATTGCGGTTTGACCAAGCCGCATGCCAGCAGGGGGGCTGTTGTTTGGACAAAAATGAGGACAGGTGTTTGTCTTCCAACCTCAGACTTGAATGGACATGACAGAAAGATCCTACTTTGGGACTAACAGGGTTGCTACTACTTGTTGTTATCGCATTTTCTCTTGCCACTATTTCCGAATACAAAATGAGTTTGTAAATTCAAATGGCGTAAGAGGTATGAAAAAATGTCTCACCTCTTTAAATTCCTGAATCTGGGCCTGCTCAAACATGGAAAACACATTGGAATTGGCTCCATCTCCTGTCCTCTTCTTGGCTTTTTTGGGTGACTATAGAAAGAAAAGGTGCGAGTATGAGGTTAATGATCGCTACCAGTCCTCCTCGTCCAAATGGATTGCTTCGTCTATCTCCCTCATTAAAAAACATAATCGTACACCGCCCACTTCACAAGTTTAAATGGTCAGTTTATCTTTTTGTTTATTTTAAATAGTTAATATTTTTATTTTTGAAAAAAAATCACTCACAAGACATGTTATCATTACATAATTAAAGAAAGAAGTCATTCATTATTTAAGTGGTGAAAAAGTAACAGTCAAATGAGTTCAGTTAGCATCTTTTCTCTTCACCTCAGACCCACAGGGTGACTTACCATGGCTGAGCAGCTGGGAGGCGAGACCAACAATGATGCCAGTGAACAATGGGGAGAAGGTGGGTGGCTTTTTGTAGCTCCCCAATTCTCAGTTCCACTGGATGATATTTATAAACGATGTCCTGTTTTGGAAGTGACAGGTAAATGATGCTTTGACACACTTTGTCTGCCACATACTGGATTCCATACTCGCTCTCTCTCCATCATACATACACACACACACACACACACACACACACACACAGTTGGTTTTTTTTCAATGGCAGGGCTAAATAACAGGATTAGAATATTCAAAGCAGGCTGATGGTTCAAGTATAACCTCAGGTGTCAGCAGAACATCAATTTTACTGTGCGAAGATTATGGGTGGATTTATTTCTAGTATTATTGGCTGTGTGTTTAATCTGCTAAAATCATGTCCTCATCCAAACACGTTTCATACGAATATACTTATATGTACTAAAACTCATTAGTGGATCATATTAATTACTTTTAAACTTTACTGCCACCACCCAGAGGAACCAATACAATTGGAAGAAAAGTAAAATAGTAAAAATGGTTTAATAATAATCCTTAAAAGGAATTCAGATTTGTTTAGTATAATAGTCTTTACATTAGATTCTTTTTATCTATATACATAACAAACAAACAAACAAAAAAAGCTTGAATGAGTGTTTGGTAGATCTTTTTTGTCTTCTGTGATCCTTCCAAATAAATATTTACACTGTTGGAAAGCCTGTTTGTTTCCCTTTTAAATGATGCTCTAATTTTAGACTGGTGGAGAAACGGAATGGCATCCCTAAGTAGTGTGAGTGTGTGTGTGTGTGTTGTGGCAATCGAGCTCGGCAACATCGCCGGTAGCCGTTCAACTGCGAGCTGCTAAATTAACACGTCCTTACAATGGGAGTAGCCTCATTAACAGGCCCTCTCAGATTGACTCAAGGTTCCCGGGTCAAGAAAAGTGACAGTGTGTGAGAACGGGCCCGAGGTGGGCGGCGACGCGGTGAGTGCGAGCTAAATCGGGAGGCGCTCTCGGCAGTCGCTGTCAAGTAAAAGGCCGTTGATGGCCTCGCGGCAGATGTCGGGGGTGTCATGTCGCAAGCATTAAAATGAACAGCCAGGTCACAGTTATTGTTACCCAAAGGGGCAAATGCTATTGTTAAAAGCAGCTCCTCCATTTGTGATGTATGAGCAGCCAAAGCAGCTACGGTGGCTGGAATGATGAGCCACTGTCTCCCTGAAGGCTGAGGACTGACGACTGGGATGTACGTACTGGCTTAAATATAGAACGATCCCTGGAAACACAATAGACATGGACAAATGGTTACATCGCTGCTGGACGATAAACCCCCCCACTCACCCGAGGTGATTTCGAAAAACCCTAGCCAGCGGATGAAGGAAATATGCTAACAAAGTTTAAAGAGAATGGATATATTTAATATTTTGTGATCAAATCTCTACAGGGAACTGGAATAAAACATTTGTTGATAGCAGACATCGATAACATATGCTGCATCAAAGCAATTCTGAACACTTGAATAAAACGCACAACTTAAAAGTATAAAGATTAAAAAAAATAAAGATGACTAAACAATCTATTCTAAACAGTGAACCCCTGAACTGAATTTTTGCAAATATTTCCGAACCTATGGTTTTTGGAAAAACTCATCTATTTGCTGTTTGCATTATCACACTAGCTTGGATTTCAAGGAAGTAAATGAAGTTTCAAGTCAGCATAATTACTGGTTTTCTTGTCTTATAATATTTTCTTTTTTTTTTTGCAGGGTTAGTGCTCAGTCTCAACCCAACCCTCTGCTAAATATGGGGGGTTCACTGCTTCAAGATCAGCAGGAAATGTGTGTATTCGGTTCCATGACTTGCTCTTTATGACCAATTGTGATTAGTTTTCAATACATTCAAGAAAGCTTTTACATTGAAAACTCTAAAAGAAGAATCTTCAAGTTCATTGATTGAAAAATACATCAAATACAGCATTTGTTTTGTGTAAACACAATGTAACTGAGGTCACAGGTTACATTAGAATCTACAGAAAAATAATAAACACATTACTAAATAAACAAATATCTCTTTTGACTGCTGTATACTGACATTTTACACCATCAGGATTGACTTTAAAACAGAAGAATCAGAATGTATCTAGTAGTTTTTCTTTGTAAAATGAGTGATGGAATTAAAAAAAAAATAATAATAATAATAATCCAAAGGAGGGGGAAGCAGAAAGGTCATGTTTGTTTTACACACACACGAACCAAAATTCCACTGACTACTTTTACCAGTTTGTTGTTGACAAAATGCTTGAGAGAGTCATAAATGCTGCTTTTAGCTTCCTTTTTTTTTGAATGAAGGTTTGTCATTGACAATGGCGGTGCTACACTAGTCATGGCCAAAATACAATCACTCACTTTGATAGACATCTGGATGCAATAAAAGAATACTTGTTAGACATTCAAGAGGGCGAGATATCACTTTTTTTTGTTTAACAAAAATAGACATGGCTTATCCAGCCTTCAAATTCCTTCTCAATATATATTTATATATGTATATAAAATTATGTCTCGTCTATTTACAGTCGGATAGCTTTCTGAAGGATTAGAAAGGATCTGCTCCATGGCTGCTCAGCATTGCGGGTAGTGCAATTTCAGTGTCAAGCTATCTTCAGGAAGTACTTTTATTGATTTAATACAGTTTCTGTTCACTGTTATTAGAATTTGGTGACCACTGTCAATCTGGCCACTTATTGATTTAGTAGTGATTGATTATAATTAGCTATTGATGCTTCTAAAATGTAAATGCTACTGAGGCCGTGATGAAGCCTCTATTTGTTTCTTTTACCAATTATTGGTTCTGTTTATGTTCAGTTTGACTTGGTATGGGTGAGCTTTTCTAGTTGCCTTAAGTTGTTTTATTTTATGTTTTTAAACTTCATTCAATTGAAGGCAGGGTTACTCTACAACACAGCAAAAACATGCTGCTTGAAAGGTTTTTCATACGGCATCAAATATATTTTTTCATTCCCCTTACGGTTACCTCTTGCTTCTGAAAGCTGTTGGTTATTTATCTGGGTGGGTTGGTCTGCATTGATGCCAATCAAAATGAAGATGTGGCAGTGTTTTTTAGGGACTTGGTGATATTTTCTGTGGTTTTTCAGGCTTTCAGGAAGATGGACTTTGCTGTCAGTGCTAGAAGAGCTCCTAAACAGATGACTGGTCCCATACCTGTCCAAAAGAGATAAGAAAAAGACATCAAAAAATAGAAGCATGATTATAAGATACAATAAGTCAACTATTTCATTTTTTTCAACATATTGGATTTAAAAACAAAAACTGGAAATCGAAAAATCAACAACAAAAATGAAATCTAATTAGCGAAGGAAAAACAACAGGCATTAGGATTTGGTTTGATTCACAGTTGGACACAGAAGGAATTTGGCACCTGTTACGCCAAGCAATCCAACGTTTTTGACTGTTCCACTTGAGCGCTCTCTTACAAACATTACCGCGTCAATATTTAGAGCAAATAGCAAGCTGGAGCCAGGAGACAGATTAAATTAATATAAATGATGGAAAATGCCTCTGGCCTTTGGAAGGAAGCCACATAAAGCATCTTTTAGGAAAGCTCTCGCTCATGTTTATTCTACATTGATAAATTACTACCCAAAATATTTCTATTGAAGCACAGTCCGCCCACCTCTCCATCACCCAAATGGCTACTTAAATCAAAAAGAGCAGTCAAATTAAAGCTGTAAATAACAGCCACTGCGTGACATGTCAATGTGTCACAATTGAACTCTCTTTACAATGTACTGTGATTGGGCTTCTATTGCTATCACTGACACATAATGAGTTGAAATGAGTTAACTTTTTTGCCATTCATATGAAACCGGCCAAGAACTCCCACTAAACTGAGATAAAATTATACATGTAGGTATACTGTATATACAGTACTTTGTGTGTACTTTGTCCCGCACTATTTTTTAAATAAAAATCTGCCTTGGCTCAAGGCATGGAAGCACTATATTTACTGTAAATGTTTGTTTTTTGTTGTTGTTGTTGTATTTTTTTTAATCAGCTGACCTTAGCAACAGGGTTTATTGGCGTGCGTCCAGAGCCTGTATGAAGCCTCTGGCGCTCCTCGAATCGACCCGGAGACCTCTCCCGGCGAACATCCATAACACGTCCCGGGGAGCGATCCATTCGGGGGTCAGCCATGGCCCTGGCAGGGGAGCGATCTAACCGGGGGTCGGCCATGCTTCTGCCGGGAGAGGCGACCATCCGGTTCTCCAGCATTCTGCCAGGAGACTTTTCTCTTTCCAAAGGACGGCTGGGGGATATGTCACGCCGAAACTCAGTACGGGCTTCTCGGTAGTGGTGGGGTGTGCCACTTTCTCCGTGGTTGCCTGCCAGCCTTTTGGAGATGTGTTCGTTGTAGGAAGGAGGACCGCGTTTGTTTGGACTGTTGGGGAGAGGAACGAAAAGAAAAGGCAGGAATATTTTACATAAATATTGAGCTGTACAGATAACTAGAATTTTCATATAAACTTTCATTTATCCTAAGTACTAAACTAAGTAAATAACTGACTAGTAGGTAAAACAAAACAGTACCCACCTACGTCCAGAGCCACAATGCTGCAAGTCTCCTCCACCATCCTGATTCTGAATCAAGTTGCCCTTACAGCAAATGACCCGCAGTTTGTTCTGATATGATGAGGCCAAGTAAATGGCACCCGAGGAGATGGCTGGGCCAAGATAGCGTGGATTTGGAATATCCAGGTGAGCATATGAGTGGGACCTGAAATCAATAAATGACCAGTCTTGGCATGATTTTGAAATCTATACTGTACAGTTTCAATGATCAGGAAAAAAAACGAAGTATTACTGCAATAAGCATTGATACTGGTTTAACAGTCAGTATATTGCATAACAAATTTTCAGCCTCAAATATCAATATCGACAACAAGCAAAATAAATAAATCCAACATGAAAATGTTACCCTAATGCAGAATGTCCCTGAATCTCAATCACATCCAGAGAGTTGAAGTAGGTCACAAACAGATATGGCTCTCTATAGGCTGTAAGAACAAAGTCTTGTTTTAGTATTACAACATGATATGCTATTTTGAGGAAAATATGTATCTATCCAAACCTCACCAAATGACAGAGGCAGGCGGCTCCATTTGATATCATCGGTTCGACTCCTGCGACCATAAGCATCCACAAACACGCCAAACTCTGCAAATTAGACATTCTATTTGTAAGGTAAAAATAAAATAACCTCGTCTATGTAGATAGTGGGAAGACTTTAAAAATGTACATATGTGCTCAATGGCGTGCTGCTTTGGCAATGTAGCACATTGCATGGCACATAAAAAAAGAACATCTCACCATGGAAACAAAGCAGGTATTCCTCTTTCTGAGGAGCTGTGGTGACCTGAATGATGGAGATAGGGAAGCTATGGGAAGATGCTGAAAACACAGCTGAGGCTAGCGTGACGTCATTTTTATCCAGGAACTCTGTAGGAATAGACACCGGCTCAGTCAGCTTCAAGTTAAAACACAAGATGACACTTTCAATTAAATGTTAGAGGAACTACAATAGATTGAATAGGTGTAGGTGGATGACTAACCTTCCAGCACATACTGCTTCATTTCAATTTCATAGAATTTATTGGTGCCAATAATAATGCTATAACCAGTGAAGTGGATACAGCTGCAGGGTTCTGAGGTCTCAATTTCCTGTGAATAGTCACTTTTTGAGTAAGATAACGCACCATAAAACATACACACTCTTGTATTCACACTTACCTTTCTGATACAGAATTTATTGAGACTTTCATTGAGTCGTAGGATTGTAATCTTATTGGGCATAGCAGCACATATACAGACCCCATTGTCAATCTGTGGAGAACCATTTTTTTTTTTGTGATGCTCAGCTCATAACTTTAACTGCAAAAAAGAATGCCTTGCTTTTCCATGATGCACGTAATGCAACTCACCTTTCCGGACGAGAAAAGGTGGCAGCCCTTCACTGTCTCAAAGATGAAGGGGTTGAGGTCCAGTGGAGCTGGGAGGTGGGATTGCGACAAAGACTGTTTTACCTTCTTGATCTCCACCAAACACAGGGCCCTATCTTCTCCTAAAAGACACATCCAGAACAAAAAAATGTATATTTTACAAGACTTGATATCTGTATGAGCAGAATGAGCACATACAGAGAAAAATTAGCAAAATGAATGAAAAACTAAATTACTGGATACACCGTGGTGGGGTAATAAAATTGGGGAGGTTTATAATTCCTGCATGGTGCGAATGACTAACCAGTGATCATCAACAGCTTATCAAGTTCCCTCAGGACCTGAATCTGGAAAACGGAGGTCAGGCCCGGAATGTGGGTTAAGGAATTCTTTATGACATTCAGCGCATACAAGCCCTCTTCAGAGCCGACCAGCACGATCTAAAACGAGTGACAGAGTCGCGTGTTATTTGAAACTTGCAGGCAGATTGTAAAAGTTGTCTAATGACAAGCTTATACTAAATATTTCAGAATAGGACCTGGTCAGTGAGCGGAAGAGTGCAGTTGATATCCAAGCGGTCGTCACCTTCCAGCTTCAGCAAAGAGTTTCCCAGAAGTTTCTGTAAGGACAACAAAGAGCAGGCCGTGAGCAGGGAATGTGAAACAGGAATTCAGTAAGACGCTCGTCAAAAGTGACAATAAGCATTCAAATGCCTAATTTAAGAAAAAACTAAATACGGGACCACCCTCTGTGTATGTGAATCCACATAAAATATCGTAGACTTAAAACCATTAATGCAGGGGTCGGGAACATTTGGCTCGGGAGCCACATATGGCTCTTTTGATGGGTGCATTGGCTCTCCAATAACCTGTGAGGTAAACTATGGAAACTGCTGGTGAGAAAGCGCAGGAATAGTTAGGTTTGTATGATGGCATTGACACTACTCCCAGCGCCTTTATCATTTTTTTTCATGACACTCCTTTGCATGGATTTTTTCATTGATTGGCAACAATGCAACAATGTTGTCAAAAGAATTCAGAGACTTTTTGTACTTGAAAAGTGGTGAAGTGCCTAAAAAAGGCACACATTTTCATGTATGTTGACTTTTAAATTCTGAGCATGGCTCTCAAGGATTAACATTTTAAAAATATGAATTGTTTATGACTTTTTCCATCAAAAAGGTCCTCGACCCCTGCATTAATGGGTAATATGTAGGCCACTGACAATAACTAGACCCTTATATAAATGTAGCTTTTGAAAACCAACCTGAAATATAATGGCCTGCAAAAAATTCCCTAATCTATGCTGGAGCAAATTTTAAAAATTGATAAATCTGTGTTTGTAAAAAAGACATTGAGTGTTCATATTCATCAAAATGCTGACAACGCGCATTTAAAAATCGACACCGCTTAAGAAGACTGTGCTGCATGTATTTCAGTGAAAGAGTTGAAGCAGCGCATGGCTCTTGCAAAAGCATGCATAGCACAGCATGCCATGGGCCAAACGGGCAGAATTCAATTCAGACCCATGCATTCTGCAAAGTACAACTTATGTGCACGTTTGGCTACTTAAAACAGTGACTATGGACCATTCATCAGCCTGGTTCTCATTGATCCTGCACAGAGCAGTGATATTGTTCTATGCATGGACAGGTACAGCAACTACATGCTCAGCCCATTGGTTACTGAAGCCCAAGTATTCATGCATTTTCTTACTGTACCTGAACCAGGGGTGATAGGTTCTTCTGTCTTTTAGAAACACCTGCCTAAGATGATCCACACAACCGCATTGAATGGGGATACACACACACACACAGCATTTAATCACATCAAAAGGACAATGTAAAAACATAAATAGGGCGACAGGAGGGTGATAACATGCAGAAAGAGACAGTGAAAATGAGTAAAAGATATGAAAGTACTGGCTGAAGTGAGATGGATTGAATATACCTGTTGTCGACATACAGTAACAACAACAGTATGCACTTCCTTGAGTAATGCCATACATATGACACGGGCATGAAACATGTAGGTGTTGTTAAAATTTACAGAGACAAAAATGTGACAACCAAGGCTCCAAATGGAAACATATACTGTACATACCAACATACAATTTATATGTATTTTAATGAATGATATTTTGGCTGAATCATTTTGTGCACTTTGCCAAATGTCCACACAATTTAAGCGGCCATATAGTGCTTGCTAAGCAGTGCGGCTGCAGCACTCACCGAGGAACTGTCAGCTCACCGACAGTAGTGCTGATCAATACTGCGTATGGTGCATGTGGTTTACTTCGCAAAAATAAAGGAGGTATGTGCATTTTGAAAAAAAAAATTAACACTTACAGCATCTGAATCCCCTTTGTCTTTGCATCCGCGGCTACCGACCACCACAGACTCCAGTACAGCCACCCAGCGTTGTTTGTCAGGAAAACTGGGAGCCATGAAATAGAGGGACTGGCCTGGCCAACAAGTGGTGTGGGGATGCGACTCCAGCTTCAGAATGTAAGGAATGTCTGGATATAGACACCAGAAAATAGTGAATATTTCCCATGGGTGGATATATTGCATTAAAAAAATTATAATTAGGTGTGAAAGCCACTACCTGACTTTGCGGTGTTAATGAGCTCAGAAGCTCCAACAGCTCCATGAACAGTTACTTCTCCATCAGGTAGACAAAGCTCAAACTCCTCTTCTACATTTATGCAGTCTAAAATAGATATTTAATATTAGCTTGTAGGAGCTAGATATTGAATGCAAATGTTTCATATTAATAAAAGAAAACCGTTACCTTCCCTGGGCTCTGAATCATAAATTGATATTTTGGTTCCATCAAGAACGACATACTTTGTCTCCCAGCCCTGCTGACCACGCTTGCCATTCCTTTGTAAAAGACACACAAAACTATAAGTAAAAAATCTATAGCGAATCATGTCCACATATATAGCAGGATAAATTCTGTAACTCTCCAGCATCCAGTATGTAAGAAAGATGGAATGATTAACCTTGGTTGCTTCATCCATCCCTCCAATCGAACATGCCCACTGGCCTCCTTCACCTGTAGCCCAGGGGAGCCTGCCTTCTCTCGACATAAAGCCTCAGAAAAGTGAGTGGCATACTGAGCTGGCAAGCCACATGTAGCGGGAAGGCATGGCGAGCATTTGGGATGGCAAAGAGTGTGGCACTCTAAAGCAATACACACAAAAAGAAGAGATTTATTTTTAAATGATTGCCTGAAATAACGTTTTTCTAAATGGATCCTTTTCAAACAAGTGAAAAATACAGTCTAAATTTAGGTTAAAAAGATGGAGTTATGGTTTTTGATAAGAATAACCTAAAAAAAATACCTAGACAAGTAGCAGCCTGGCGTCCAAAATGCACTGTGTCCAGGCAGACGGCACATTTGGCAGCCCTCATGTTAAGACCCACAGTGAAGCGATGGGGAATGTTATGGTGCATTCTTTCTTTCACGCGACGACCAAACTCTGCAAATTGAAAAAAAATGGGGGTTGGAGATGCACAACTGTGAGCAGAAAGATTTTTAAGGGGGTTAAAACAAGCAGACTGGATAAAAATGGTGAAATAAAAAGGATTGTAAACCTGGGTTTTGGTATGAATTGATATGAACCACATTATGCATGCCAATTATAATGGGATGAATAAAGAATAAATTATATAATGGTACAAAATGCTTGAATGGAGAACCACAGTTATTCAAGAAAATGTGAGATATAGGAATGGGTGACTGCTAACTTACTTTCAAAGGTGACCCTCCTCTTTTCTGCAAGGAATAAGAGGAAAGAGACAGAAAGGAGATAGCAGTCTAACGATAACACACAAATAGTTTGAGGCCTGAATTACTTCACAGAGGAAGTCAACGGTCATGGCACTGATGGGATAGGAGCAGATTATGCCTAAGTCTGTTCACTTTTTAATGTTATCGCTCTGATAAGAAGACTTTCAAGAAGTTATTAAAAAACAGGATTGGTTTAATGAGATACAATTTCATTTTTCTTCTACTGAATAGGAAAGTCTGCCCTAAAACCAGTTTCATCGGTTTTTAATCCATTATCCTTCCCGGTCAGACAGAATCATGCCTGATTAAATATTGGCTGAATTGGATAACTAAAATATACACAGTTTAACAAAAAAAAGCAAACTTTTTTTTTCTTTATATGTCTTTGAGCATAGTTATTAAACATAATTGAGCACTTAATTGTGCTTTGATTCTTGTTGATAGTCAAAACGAACGCAGAAACCACACCACATTGACAAACAAATGACCCAATTTTGTTGATCGTAACAGCATACTGAGATGTTGATAAATTAGACTTGAAGATTTATGTCAAAGAGGCAATTTGTGTATGTGTATGTGTGTCACCTTCAGGTGTAGAGGTCTCCTTGGAGCGGATTGTTGGGTTAAGCAGCCCACAAGGATTGGGTTGATGTTCTGGGGACTTCACAATGGCGGACATGAGAATTTGATGGCGAGCCTGGGCTGGAGTGGACGAAGTCATGTGATCCTGTGCTTTGAAATGAGCGGCTGTATTTTCAGAAAAGTTAAAGGGACATCGTCAGTGGTCTGGATATATTTGTCCCTTAAATATATGGTACTAAACACTTCCAGTGCAGTGGTGCATGCATCACTATCTTTTCACCCTCATGGAAACAAATAATTATTAACCTGATTAAGTTAAGTATACGCAGCAGAAATTGCTTGCGTAGTGTGTTTATTTATTTATAAAGGAAGTGATTTGGGGAATTTGATGGTGAAATTATTATTATTTTCAGTTTAAAAAGGAGCAGACAAGATTTATTTCCCAAAGTGCCCCTTTTTATTTTAATTGTGTGTGTGGCTTTTTATGTAGGTTACATGAGAGCTGACAAGCATTGACTGCTGGTACTTCAAAGAGTCGTCATGACGTACCCTCTTCCCTTAGAGATCGTAGCTCTATTCTCATCTTCTGAAGAGCCTCTTCCAACTCCCCACATCTTGAGCGCTCCTTCTCCAAAGCAAGCTTCATATCACCGTACTGCAAGGGAACCGCCGGTTGAGATTGAGGAGTCAATGCTCCATTGGTTGTCGTGCCTACATCTTCACGCCTTCGCCCAAAAATACCCTGTTAACACAGAGAACATTGTCAAGTTATATTACTGTCTACTGATCATGAAATGATTATCTTCTTCATGTTGTCAATGTTGCTGTTGAGGAAACCCATAGCTATAAAAGCCTGGTGTCCCAATACCTTTAAGCTGTGTAATGTGCACAGTATTAGGACTAATGATTTTAACAGTAGCTTTACTTGCACCTACAGATTCAAGGTAAAGCTTATTGCCATGTAATATTTTACACAGACCTTTTTTTTCTTTGTGGGTTGGTCCATTTTGGCCTGTAGAAAGTCAATAAGTTTGGTCTGCTGTGAGATGGTGCCCTCCATCTTCACCTTCTCATGAGAATATACAGCCTGTGTGTAGAAAGTAATATTAAAACCTCTTTGAGGACATTATTTAGATCTTAGAACACATTGCTTATTTTTCCTACAGTAGATGTACTAGGAATCGTTAAAATTTTCAAAATCAGTTATGAGAGTCCCTAAGCAGTATCTTAATTCCATTGCATTGAGCACCTGTATATTTTCCAGCTGGTACTCCAAATCAGTTCTCTCTGTTTTGAGCATATCAGTCTGATCCAGTGCATCCTGAAGGCCCTGTGTTAAACGGAAAATGTGGCTCTTTTGCAGATCCATCTGCTGTTGTAGCTTCCCTTGCTGCGAACACATAAACAGGCAAATACTATAATTGTCAAAAATAACAATAATATCATATGGGGAAAAAAAATACCTAATATTACTCATTGAATTATGAACCTGACCACCACCTTCAACAACAAAAAAACGTAATTATGTGACTATACCGTATTACTTTATTGGCCTTCATACTACTTTCTGTGTTATAGGTGCCGACTTGATGGCACCTGAAAAGTTCTGTAAAGAAAACCAAAACAATCCTGTTGCAGTGTTACGTCTCATTGCTTTTGACTATGATAGACATCCAATCATTGGACTCTATCTTTCTGCTGTGAATTTAAATGAGTTTTTCCCCATTAGATGTTTAATCCATTTGACATGGAAAGTCTGTCAGGCTCCCCCTCAGTTTATAAATTGAATGGCCATAACCGCCATAAATGACAGCCAATGAAATGGTATTCACAAACACATTGAGGGTGTGTGTGTGTGTGAATATCATAGAAACCTAGCACAAATTTGGCTTCATCAGAAGCACATTAAACAATGGGAGGTGTGTCCTAACTCTTGATGTTTTAAGGCAATTGCTCAATTCAGATCACAGCCATATGGCAATTAGTATTATCCTAATTGTGTATTTTTACATTGCCACACTTACATCACTGTCACCATTCATATTTATTTTGTCAATTGATTTGCGCAGGAATTTTATTTATCGAACAGGTTACTTTAATCGCGTATTGAATTGCTTTCAAACATTGGTCCAATTTTATGTCTACAGTATGTGCGAAGCAATTTACTTGCGAACAATCAATGTTGTATACCACCTCTCGTCCTAAATCAGTCGCATGATGACAAGTGGCTTAGAAAATGGATCGATGAAACATAAATAAAATTGAGGAATTTACCATGCCATACATGTTCTGAAATTGATGTTTAAAGTGCATTACATTTGTGTGGAAAAATGCCCTGTAGCCAAATTGACTTGCTACCTCTTCCATCAGCCTCTGTTTTAACTCCCTCTCAGTCTCCAATTTCTGCTGCAAGCTGCGAGCATTCATCTCAAGCATGGCGTGCTTCTTCTCCAGATCATTGAGCTAGGAAAATACAGAAGGGAATTCATAATCAAATTTTGCAGCAGCGAGGGTGGCACTGAAATAGTAGCATTGAAACGCTGAGTTAAAACCACATTTTAAAAAGTTAGAAGCATCTTTCATCTGAAATATAAAGCCAGCTATTGCAACTCACAGTATCAGACAGACTTTCAGCTTTGAGTCTCTGCTCCTTCAAGGCCTGCTGCAGGGCCAATATCTCAGCCTTGTGCTCTTTGACTGCGAGTTCCACTGCCTGGCGAGACTCTGTGCTGCGCTGGTCTGCCCGCAGCCTTTGAAAAGTGCAGCAACACATTAAAATCCTTTTTGTGTGTGTTTGTGTTCGTGTATGATGTTGGAGATGTCAGAGAATTTCACCACATTCTTAAAGAAAACTTCTTCAACATTACCTGTTTTGCTTTTCATTATCCAGCAGTCGCTGCAGTTCTCTGGCACGTCTTTCGGCCTGGCTCTTTTCATCCTCCAACGCCCCTCTCCAAGCCTCCCATTGCCTCTCCTTCTCCAGAAGCTCGTCATTCAGAGACTCTAACTCCACCACCTGCTCTTCCAGCATGCTGCACGTGGTCTTTAGTGTCTCAATGTTCTGGGAAGGTAAATAAAACGGCAGATTGAAGAGACAGTCTTTCCCATATTTTTGAAAAATCAAAATATCAGGCAACGTTACTTGTTTTTGATTGTTGAGATGCATTTCACGGTCTGCCACCTCTCTCCTGAGCCTGTCCACCTCCTGGCTCAGCTGCAGTTGGTCATCCCTTTCATCTGATGCTTCGTCCAACTGCTTGGACAAGTAGAAATTCTGGCGATTTAACTCTGCATTCTCTTGACTTAACTGGGTAAGCTGCTCCTCCAGGTCAGTGATCACCTTAAGCAAACAAAGACATAAATGAGTCTGCAGTGCTACTGGAATAGAAAACTAAGTGACAGTGGCAACGTTTTATTTTTTCATAAAATATTTAGCAAGGTGCTGTATCAATATGGGTTATAATTATCCATCTATTAATTTTCTATATAACGTGCCCACATGAAGGTCCTGAGTTGGGGTGGAGCCAAACTCCTTTTACAGTTTTCAAAAACAATGTAAAACATGCATTGGAAGTAATGGATTAACCTGGAGTACCAGTGCTAAACCCCTTGTAAGCATGCAAAGAACAAACTCTACATTACAAAGGCACAACTCATGATTAACATCCAAGCTCAAAATAGTGGGGCAGGCAATTTAATAGCTCTACTGCCTTTTTCAATTAGGCTACATTAAAAAGTAATTGATGCATTTCAATTAACGTTATATAAATCAGCACTTACTGAACAGCTTTCTCGAAGGGCATCAAACTTCTGTTGAATTTCATCCCTGTGATTCTGTCAGGAAAGAGATATACATGCTGTATGAAAACAATGAAATGTAAAAAACTATTTAAAAAGGTATCGTTGAAGATTAAATTGAGTTTATGGAACATGCCATTGTTGCTTGTAATGTAGATTTGAGAACATTCATTAATAGTCTTACCCTCAAGGCGGTGATTTCCTCCTCAGCCTCGGCAGTTGTCTCCTCCAACTCTGTCTTGGCTTGTTGCAGCTGGCTTTCCAAGGCAAGACGAGCTGCCTGCAGGCTGCTTATCTGCGACTCGCGCTCCTGTAGGGAGAGGGTCAACTCTGACACCTGTCTCTTGATCTCCAGTTTTTCCTCTTCATGCTCTAAGCCCATCTGAAAAGCCAAAGGACAAGGATAATTGTGTTTAATTACATCTCCACAATGACCTGAAAAGAATTCTATTTGCATATAATTATCACGTTTGTTCTCAACCGTACAGGGTGTCTACCAGATGGTAGGTTTTTATTGATTTCTTTATTTAGTTTCCCATAACAGTTTGGGAAACAAAAGGCAATTGTGAATATTTGTTGGTGGAAAGTAATTTTGGATCCCTCATTTAGACTTGACTGAGGCTAAGGAAAGGGAATTAAAGGTCAGATATATTGCATTTGAGATATTTGTGAATTTGAGTGCCTAGTCAATTTAAATGCAATGCCTTACAGTCACGATAAGAGTAAGATAAAAAAAAATAGTACCTATATAATAGTGGGTAACGACTGTGTTGGCGTGTGAGGGTGCAGAGTAGTCAGCAATTAGTAACAGACTTTGCATTACTAGTACACAGCAGGAAAGAAAGTATGGAGGAAAGAAGTCACAGCAGGGAAGAATGTGTGGAGGAAGAGAAGAAATATTCACTCTGCTATAATGTAGAAATAACAGAATATTTTAAAAAGGAGCTTGTGCCAGAGCCCATTATGATTAATGTTAATGTCAAATTTGGCGAGAAACTACTGTATAGGACAAAAATGTCTTTTAATCTCACTCAAATGAAGCCATCATATTTTGACAGATCTTTAGTCCCATTTAATTGATGGAAACAGGCTAGAAGCTCGGTAGCCGATCGGATGCCTTAATCCTCTTTGTGGAGAGTAATACTGTAATGTAAAGCTACACTGAGAGACAGCTTAAGCGCATTGGTTAATACGGAGCAAAAAGATGTTGCTTTTGCGTCCTATTGCCTCACTTCTCGGAGCCTACTCTCCAACTCCAGCAGACGGGTCCTCTTGGTCTGCTCCTGCTGACTGATTTTTTCGAGATGTTCCTCCAATTTGGCGTTTTGAGCCTCGAGCTTGCCAGCTTGGGATTCCAAGTAGAACTTTTGCTGTCGCAGCTCTGATATCATTTCCTCTTGAGCTTTCCTAAAATGTATATATAAAAACAACAACAGTTAACTTACTGTATATTTAAAAGAACAGATACCGAAAACACCTCTTTAACAAAAAAGTGAAAATAAGAGCGCTATGGCAGGAAATGTTTTTTTTTACATTAAATGATAATTAAGAGCATTTATTAAAATGCATAACATTTATTCAAATACGAGTTGAAGACACTTTTTTTTCTGCATAGTGTAAGCAATGCTGCATCATTAAAAAGGGTCCATCAGCTGTAGTGCAAAGAGATTTGGAGGTTTAAGTGTGGATTGCCATTGGTGTGTATAGAGATTCTCACGAGAGTGGGTAGGAGGTCTTGTTAACTCACATGTTCTTCTGGGTGTAAATGCTGCTGTTAGCAGCCAGCTTGTTAGCCTCTGACAGCTCAGATATGCGCTGCTCCAAGTTCTTCATCTTTGAGTCCATGGCATTAATGGTCTGCAGGAAAAGAGGAGACAAAATATGATGTTGGAAATGACCAAAACATCAGAAGCTATGGCATGCATTAAATCTAGCAAAAGCAATTCTGGGAGGAAACAGAATATTTAACTTTGCTTGAATTATTTATTATCAATGTAAGAATTTGAAAAGCCCGTTATCTGACTAAATTCTACCAAATATCTTAATGCATTGCCATTTTACTTACTGCTTTCTGCTCACTAATGAGTTTGGAGTTCTCTCTTGACTCCTCCTCCTGCTGAGCTCTTTTGGCCTCGAGGCTCTCTTTGTCAGCCAGGTCAACCTTCATTTGGGCTTCCAGAACCTTAATCAGCAAAAGTCATTGAATGAATATGTAGATATACACCAGATCAATTGTACGCTAAGACTCAAAGAAAGAAAGCACCTTACTGCAAAGAATTAAATTAGTAAACCTAATAGCTTCATTATGTTGTTATCAGCTTTTGTACTAGGTTTATCACAAAGAAGTGATTTTCAGCACCATAATTACACTACCTTAATTTTATCTTCGTAAAGCCTTTCTTTTTGGACAAGCTGAGTTTCCATCCTTTGTGCTGTAGACTGGGCATCCCTCAAGTGGTCCTCTAGTTCCTGGAAAGTAAAGGATCATGAATCAAACAAAAAAGTGTGTAATAATATACTATTTCCTAAAATTGACATACATTTACATTGTATTGTTAAAAGAATGTACCAGCACTAAAACTGTATAAGCAAATTTAGTATAACAATAAATGTAAGGTAAAAAAAAAGGAATCAAGACTTGCATTGAAAAGTTGTAAATCCACAAAACGGCTGTAGCTGCGCCTGTTCATGCTGACGCTGGTTAAATGCTCCACTCTATGTATTTAGTTTATAAGCTCCCATTTATGAGAAGTGAGCTAGCCCAAGCATGTAGTGTGCAAGAATGAGCTATTTGAAAGGAGTGATGAAGATATATGGACATGGGCAGAGGGTGAAATTAGGGGTGAAGAGTATTAAGAAAGTCTTATCTGTGGGTCTCTCACCAGGATCTTTTCAGCCATCTGCTGGATCTGCTGGGATTTGGTCTGAATGTCATCCTTCAGCTTATTCTCCCTGCGTTCAACCATCTCCAACCTCTTAACCTGGTTCTCCAGGGTCTTCCTGCCCTCCTGCTTACACACCAAAATCAACCAAATAAGACATGAGATGAAGTGTATACATGCTACGAAGTTGGAAAATGTATAGAAATCTAAATATAGTAAGAATGTGTCAAAAACTTTACAGTGAGAAGAGTAAGGTCAGGCATTTTTGACTATAGTGATACCTCTGTCTCTCTAAGACGTCGTTTGAGCGTGTCACTAGAATCGCTTTTGCCTCGCAGGCGTTCCAGGTCTCTTTCCAGTCTTTCTTTGGCCTGTCTGACATTTTGCAGCAGTTCAGTAGCTTCTGTGCTGGCTTTCACCGCCTAAGGAGGGTGATAGGCAAGGAAGGTTTTACTCTAGCTGAATGATTTCTCATGGTTAGTCTAAAGACAATCTATGAACCAAACAGAAAAAGAGAAATAAATGCATTTATTTCATCATTAATACAAGTACCTTTGACAGTTTGTCCTGGAGCTCTTGGATTTTGACCTGTTGCTCAGCATTTGTCTAGAAAAGAAAAACAGTTAAGGAATCATATATTTACTGGTTATCAGCAGCCAAATGTTTAAATTTTACTCCATCCCCAGCGCTTGTATCGTGATGATAAAACAGAGGGATGGTCGAACGAACCAACCAAGTGTGGAAAAATCGATTTCAGTGTTTATGCAATGCACTTGGTTTTGAGCGAAGAAGCTGCAGGCTGATCAATGCAGAATCTGTGCCGCACAACTTCTCGAAGCTTAATTGTTCTGACTATCCAATGGAAGACGTGTGATCGATAATGGTTGCAGAAAATAACCGAGGACTTGCACACAGAGCTGCATTCACATTGTCGCACTTCAGTTAATTGAAAGGATTAATCCCTTGTTTTTTTCCTTAATTGTGTTTGTGGTATACAGCAAATAATATAATCGACGGGGGGTTGATTAACTAAACCAGGACTTTTATCTATGCTATTGCATAGATTTCTGACATGTATTTGTTAGAAAATATCCAATCCAACCTGTACAGTGAATTTTCATTTTCAGGTCTTCCTCTTCTTCCATGTCTTTCATTTTTTGCTCATGAAGTTTCAAGGCTAACTCTACATGGACGGAGATACTTGTTGGTTTCCATTGGAAGGTAATGGCGTAATCTACTCTCTAAGATGCCATTCGGGATGTGGAGGAACAGATTTGCCCTGAATTACATTTCAGAATTTCACGAGTGCCATGTTACGTACCAACAGGCTGTTTTCTCACTTAGTCTAATGAGGCGTTAACCAAGCGTTCTCATTTAAGCTTACCCCAGGGCCCCATAGTCTAGAACTAACCAAGACAACATTTAAGCCACACTCATGAAAGCCACTTAAATGACCTCTTTACTAATCTGATTTAGGCCTTGATATAAGCCTTTTGTGAGAAAATGGGCCACCGAGTCTCACTTTACCTTTTCCAGTTTGGAGAGTAGCTCTTCGACATCTGCTTTTCCCTGCTCTTTGGCCTGGAAACAACAATGTGAGGTGACCTTTCTTTAGTCATCTTTTCACAGTGTTTTTCATAACCTTTGATGTAATGCAATCATGTGTGCGGGTTATTGAATAACATTCCACCCAATATTTAAATGATTATTGAGTAATAAGGCAAGGCAAATAATAATATGCGGTGCAATATACTGCAAAATCTTTGTTAATGTACCTTTTGAATTCTCTGCTGGTATTCTACAGCCTTTCGTTTGAGTTCCTCACTGGTTTGTCTTGAGTCTCTAAGTTCCGATTCGTAGAGATCACTGCGGCGACGGGCAGCAGACAAATCTTCTTCCAGCTGCCTGATGGTCACTTGCATCTCTTCCAGCTGGGCATGGTACTCCTAAAACAACACGGCCAAGCCACAACCTCAAGGAACCAATAAAAGAGCTACATCAACTGTTTCCGCAATAATTGATACAAGGTTAGTTCAGAGGGACAATGTCAAAGAGTAGAAAGTATGACCATTAGAGCAGTTTGGAGTTAACACTTCTCCGCTAGCAAGTACGTATTAAAGTATGAAAAAATAAACCAGGGATGGTTGCAATTTTTTTTTTTTTTGCCTCACGAGACACTTTTTAAACGACCAGGGCATAAACAATCTATCACACTCCCATTACGATAAAGCTAGAAGATTTGGAATACAGCATGTTTCTGCTTAACTCCTCATTACAAAATGTTAAGTCTGCTTATCATCCGTCTTTACGATTTGATTTTTCTTTTGATTGACATACAAATTTACCTCAGTTAAGCTTCGTGGACAAAATGTGAATTGAACAAAAAGCTATTTCCGAGTGGTGTTTGCAAAGTATTAGAACTATTCTCCAGCCTGACAAAGATATGCTGACATTGTTCCACTATGCAGCAAGCTGTAGACGTTGCAGTGAACTGCAGTAGTGATGGTTCATCACCACACCAAAAAAAATGAAATTTACCAAAGAAAAAAGATTAATAAAATCTAATTCTGTAATTTCCTGGACCAAAATAAACCTATTGTATAGCAAATGGATTCATCTTTCATAAAAACAAATCCTGAATATCAGTTAGGATATCTTCATTTACATAACGTAAAGAGTATTCCTCAATTAAATGTGTACAGTATTCTCTGATCTAACCGTTGTTTCCAGCCCCCTCTTGAGAAAAGCGTAGGCAAGCATCTTGATTAATGATCAAAGTCTCCATATTTGTACCCTGCAGGCATGCCATCTGCAGGGATGACCTTTGTGATTACAGTACGCTGAACAAGGGAACCCTCAGAGGTGATATGCTGCTTGAGTAAGGCTGACAAGGTGCATCATTGCACTGCACCTTCAGCCAGTCCATTATTACAGGTTGGGACAGTGATTTCCCATGAGGATTGGATGGATTTGATGAATGTTCCCATTTATTAAAGAGGCACTAAAGTCAGTTTCCAATATTTTCTTAACTGTTTCATGCATAACTGTCCGTCAAATTGGGGTTATGCCCCATTTGAAGCGCCTTATCTCTGTGGTTAGTTTGTTTTTTAAAGTGATTGCAACCGCATTTGCAAATTGCAATGTTCTGGAAACAGAAGGTTTTGAAAATGGTCACAGTGTGATGTCACGCTGTTCTTCTTCCACTGACATCGAGAGTGCTAAAGACTGAGAAAATTACACATTAAACGTCTGGTGTTGTACGTCTGGTGGCACAAAAAAGACTATGACTAAAGTCATTTGACATTCTGGTCACTTTTGTCAAATTTGAAAAAGAAAGAATCTAATGTTGTAATAAAATATAATTAAAAAACCTTTACTGTCACCTGAGTTATCTTTTTTGTAATCTACCTAGGCCAAAACACTGAATAAGAGGCCAGTACTGATAACAAGGGAGAACAGGGATTATGTCTGGTAGCTACTACACATACTTGCTCTTTAATTTCCTGCAGCTTGTTGCTCTGTTCCCGGATGTCGTGCAGCAACTGCAGAGCCTTGTCATCTTCTCTAGAGACTTCCACACGTGCCTCCTCGAGGCTCCGCTTTAGGCTCTGCAAACACGTTATATACACGGATCGTGGCTCAAAGTATGGTTTATCTAGTGTAAGGCACCAAAGTACATCATCTTGTGGAACAACATTTAGTGTGGCGGTTGTTTTCAAAACTCAGCATTTATATTGGTAATGATCAATTGGATCTGAGTGCCACTGAAAAAGGCTGTTTGCAACATCATGATCCAAAGCTTCCTTCACAGAAACATAAATAAGATTTTACTGAGGTAATTAGGCTCTGCGGGAGGACATATCACAGGATGTTTATGTAACTTCCAAAATGTCTGGAGGGAACTTCTCATAACTGCAGGTATTGTGTACTGGATGACTCACACTGCATTCTGTTATGTAGGTAGCGAGGTCTTGCTCGAGGATGCCTCTTTGAGTCTCAGAAGCCTTCAGCTCGACATCTTTCTGGTGAAGCACTGACTCCAGATCATTCATTTTGCGTTGGAACTTGGAGATCTCCTGCTCCATCTGTATCCATGTCAAGTTCAAAAAATAAAGTCGTGTCTTTGCAGCTTAACAATGAGCATTGTTGGAAATAAATCAAATGTACTTTGAATTTCGATGCTTTTGGGAATACATTTGTTCTTGCTCATGCATTGTTCTTCTCCAGCAGTATTAATTTATACTGCCAGAGAAGATTATACTAAACATAACGGCTACGCAAATAGAAATATTTTTGGGCCGAAATGTATGGCTTGGGAAATCTATCATAAGTGGACGGATACACATTTTGAGCAGCCATAATATAGAGTCTGTTTTAATGGTAATATGTTTAATTTTATTATTCATTTGATGTTTGCACTGTTATCATCAATATCAATATTTAACATTTTGTTAACCACCGGAGTTCAGCTGGTGAAATTTGATGTTGTAAAAGTAACCTATGAGTGACCTTATTGAACAGCAGCTGCCCACCAATGCACTGCGTTCAGTTCACAAGTACATCAATCAACAACAAAGAGGTTTATATTGTCTAAAGGGGGTAGGTACTGAGTTATGACCCATCAATGGTTAGCTTAAAACAGCCACTGTGGAAGAATAGTGTCTCCATTTATTGGGGGCTGACGGATAACAAACAGAGAAGAAGCCATAAACACAATTACTTGAGGGGGATCACTTTTGGGATTGTCCCACTCTATCATGGTCGGTTTAGTGGGAGTTAAAATGACTGCCGCGCTTCAGAAACCTAGAAAAACGCATTTCTGTTGGCTATTTTTAACCTCATTATAAAAAAGGCTATCCATTGTGTGTGTGTTTTGTATATACTCTATTTATTTTCTTGTATAGATATTAGTATTGTATTACCTTCAATGAATCAGCGGGTGATGTGGCATAAACACCTACGCAAATTCTAATGTTAAATACAGCTAGTAACAAATCTCACCTTGTGACATTTGTCTTGGGTTTCCTGTAATTCTTTGCTTTTAAGGTAGAGCTTCTTTTCCATAGAGTTGGTCTTAGCAGGAGAATTAAGGCCGGCAGAAGCTGCCCTTAAATCAAAAAGACATCAAAACAGAGTTCTTATGGAGCCAAATATAAAAAAATAGTGTATACACATTAGAAAATACAAATTTGACCACCTGTAAGTCAAATTTTACCGTTTAATGCCAGTGCATGTAGAAGTAGCAAGCTTTATTATTTCTCAGAGAAAATAAAAATCACTAGTCAGACAATCCCCTCGAGGGAAAAAAAAACATTCGATTGAATTGTATATGCGGCAGTACATGCTGAAGCCAAAACATTCTTGAGACCTGCACCAAATGTGATAAAATATATGGAAAACGTTGTGCTTAATTGGTGCTTTTCATTTCTCAATGTGTCAGGAACAAGCTGGGTAGTCGTAGTTCATTTGAACTTGTTTTTATTATTTAAATGACATGCATGTTGGGTTCAAATAAAAATCTTATCAGTGGTTTGGGGATTTGGGAAGGAAACTTTGATACTATTTAAACATCTTGCAAGCAGGGAAGGAAATAAGTTATTTAAAAACGCAGTCTGAACAGCCAAATATGCAACTTGATGTGTATCTCCTGACGGATAGAAGAATATTGGTTAAATCATGAATGATTTTAATGTTGGAGGATGAATTTGCACAAATCCTAATTCGAACAATCTAGAGCTGGATTAAAGCAATTTAGTGCTCATTAATCATAATCATTGCATAACAAGACATTTCAGACAATTATACAATTTCGACATTATGTGAACATTTGGGCAAATTCCTAATCCAGAATGCCTGTATCCCAGTTAACAAAGCAATACTGTAGCGTGCTTCGATGAGTTATTTTAGTAGAACATCAAGATATTTACCTTTACTCTAGGCTTTAAATGAATATATTTTTAGTTAGAATATAAATTGGCAAGCATTGTATCTGGAAAAAAATATATATAAGAGGTCAGGCCAATGGTTAAGGGGGACTTTGTGAGGAAGAAGGCTCATGACTCCTGAAAAACTCGATTGTTCTTTTCTGTGACCTCAGATCATTCCCTGTGGAGCTGTGAAAGCTCTCATCAATAGCAACCGATTGTGTCTATTCATGGCAATAGGACCTGTTTGTCAATTAGTCTGAGCGCTCGATTCAAATGTTGAATATTTACCACAACACATCTATTCTTACAAATTCCATTCAGAGGTGAATTTAAAAAAAAACCAACTATTGGGTTAATGGATCTCATTCTTCTGTATACAATATATATTCCAAAAAAAATGACAAAAAGATTGCAACCAAGCTGTTAACCCATTCTCTTTCTTTATTCTCCAAAATAAATAATGGCCCTGTGCAAAACACAGAGTATATTTTACGTTTAAGGCATTCTGCTTCGGGCAGTTCGTGTCAATTGTACTAATGAGCGCATTAGACACATTCATAAAAACAAAAATGAAAACAAAAGAAGGACTCTGACAACGCCTCAAAGCACATGATTAGCATTGTCATTATTCACAATGTTAAGCTGAATTCTATTTTTCTGTGAATGTATAAGTGTACACGTGTGCCCACACTAATGTGACACGTGCTAGGGGGAAAAAGCATTTCCACTTGGAACACATGAGCAAAAAAATTGTACTATAAGTAGTTTACCGGAGGAAAGAAAGCAAGATTCCCAGTGCACTAGGCAGGGAAAGCGATATTTAAAAATGGAAGAAAAAAAATGAGACAATGAGAACAGTCACGATGGGGGTGGAAAACCGAGGGAGAAAAAAACACTACGGTGGTCACCATGGAAATAGATGTTCTACCCCAATCTGAGTTCTCATCCCTTTTGCTGCCTAATTTGCTCACGCCTTTTGCTTCCTTTCTGCTACTGCAGCTGTCATGCTCCGCAGTCTCCGGCACGATCATTCTGGCACAGACAGCTAGACTCCAACACATTCTCTTGGATTATTACCAGAGGTGAAGATGTCAAATAGCATTAGGGATAATTATGGTCCCAAAACTCATGCTGTATTCAGGATGCTATTAAGCAGCACAATAACAGTAGAGAGGGCGGGAATGTCGCTGCGTGGGTGCATGTCTGTGTGTGTGGGTGTGTGTGTGTGTGTGTGTGAAGGGAGGGCTGTTCCACCTCTCAGCGAACCTCATTGACATACTCAGCTGCATACCAATAAGCACCGATGGCTAGATAACACCGGCTCAGAGCTTCTGTCCAATAAATTTGCATTCTATGGTCATTCTACCAGCAAGTTGCTCTCAAGACACACAAAAAATACCAATTGAAGAAAGGAAACACCACATGGGGACTAGAACCCGCCTCTTGTTTATTCTAATTGCAGAATATAAGGTGGGGAAAAAAATTGGTCGCAACAGGCATGACCTTAACGATAAGCCAAATACTATCTAGTTAACTCAAGCCAGGTTACCTGCAATTTGTTATTAAAGTAAAGGGGAATTGTTAAGGCACAGAAAGTACCAATGACAGCACGGGGTATTTAATTAACAAAGGTGTATAAGGTAGAATGTAAGGGGGTAGTGTTACAAAAATAAAATAAAAAAATGTAAAAAGCCCAACATTGCAAAATAAACAGATTGAACTTACTCCGATTTGGCCAATGTTGTCAGGGCTCTGCTGAAAAACCATCCTAGAAAGGGGAGATCCTCGCCCTGGAAGCCCACAGGGGGAGCTCCTCGCTTGGATGCCGAGGCTAGCCGGGGGGCTGCCTGATTCGGCTCCTCAAAATTAGAGGTGTCATCTTCAGCATTCAACGCAGGAACAAAAGGTGGAAGAACTGTGGGAAGCAGACAATGAGTGGAATGAAAAAGGCAAAGAAATGTTTTGAGATGCCAGTTAAAAAAAGGGGGAGCAGAGGAAACACTGAGGGGAGGAGGAACCTCACAGAGCGATGTGCACTGAGAGTGCGGTAAGTCGCACGTTGATGTTGCCTCTGTCCCTCCCTCCTTGCGCTCACTCACTTTCTCTCATGCTCACTTGCCCTCTCTCACTGCAGCAGTGCAAGATTCTCAGCTTAAACCCCAAAGCTCAATCTGCATACACTTATAAATACATCGGAGATCCCCCCCTTTTTTTTTTACACTATTCATGTATGAATGAATGAAATTCAAATGAAAAGGAAAAACATCTAAACCATTAAATATATATTCCTATTCTATTTCTTCAAAAGCAGCTTTAATAGATTCTAAATCTTGCCTCATTGGCTGCAGATGACATTGTGGATTAATTTCCAAACATAAATTGAAATTCAGCAAAAATTAGTATATATTTGGTTATATTTTGTGTTTGGACATAATGCAAATAAACCAAAATTAAGTGGCATGATGTATTCCCAGGAGGCTACACACTTGGGAATAACAACATTGTTGCTCATTTTAATGAGAGCGCATGTGATTGAAAATGTTCCTCAGTGTGACTATGTGTGATTTTGTCACAGATGCTCTGCTGAAAATGTCAACTTCTACGTCTTTCACTGTTTAACCACAGCAGCATTACTCTTTACTGTCAATGTAATCAATACAACTTGTTTGTGTTGTTTATTCTCCTTAACTCAAGAAAATCTTGATGCACTTAATTTCCTTAGCCTCTTCCACCGTTCAATAGTATCCTCCACTGGACAAAAATAGATGTTTGCTTACATCTAGCAATGCAATGTAGGACTGGCTGTTCTCTTTAGGATAAGAACCACACGATTTGATTAGATAGCGATTCCTTTACCGTGTTGCCCTCATACATTATCTCTCAAGTAATATTTTTGGTTGCATTCGGGGTTTAAATGAAAAAAAAACACTATTGCCAGGGTAAAACATTTCCTCACCTTGTCTTAAGTTGTTCCAGTCAACGGTGGAAAAAAATGAATGACATCTGAGTCCCTGGAATCCTAAACGTTCATCAGATCCACACAGCAAATTAAGCACCAGGTCAACAAACTGTTTACTGGCTCGCGGTTCCTCTGGAATTTTCAGGCAAGTCTATGAGTAACACAACAAGGAAGTGAAAGTTCGATCAGTTTATCTCTACCTGTTGCAAGTAGGTAATATTTAGAAATATTAAACATGCAAGAACTGAAAATTACAGTGTTTCCAAATGTTAAAAACCTGGAAATTAAGAATGTTGTGGATGGTCCTTGTTGGAGAGCTATCAGAGAAAGGCAGCCTGGAATAGATCATGTCATAGGCTGTGACACCGAGGGACCACCAGTCACACTCAGTACCATAGGTGCTGTGAGGACCCCCGTTCATGGCTGCCAAGACTTCAGGGGAGAGGAAGTCTTGGGTTCCCACAGGCACTGTGGGGGCAGTCACCTGGAAAATTATAAATGAAACAGTGATGCACCCATCAACAATAGGGTCATTAATACAGAGAGCAAACTTTACAATGCTCTCACCGTTTTGTTAGCGGTGAGTTTGGCAGCAGATCCAAAGTCGGCCAACTTAATGTGACCAGTTCGATCAATGACAATGTTTTCAGGCTTGACATCTCTACAGGTGATTCAGATAAAAGAGATTGTTTTCACAAATTTGGCAATTGGTACATTTCTGTATTTATTGTACAATGCGCTAGATTGTAATGGTGAACATTATTTAGTAAGAAGTTTTGATCAGTGAATTGAATTTGTTTATTAATGAGTGCGTATCGTATAACTCTGGGTGACAAAAACAAGCAACAAAAGACCAGAAAGTGTAGTGGCTTTTTTGTCGTTGTTGTTGTTGTTTTTGCATTATTGATTTTAAAAGGTTTTCTTTTAATTCCTTCTGTGACTTAAAACCATCCATTGAACAAATAAAACCTACATTTTTGTGGCGCTGTTACTAAAATGTCGACCCTATTGTCCCATTTATCATGTAGTGCCTCACCTGTGGACATAGCCCAGCTGGTGGACAGCATGAATGGCCTCTACTAGCTCAGCCAAATAGAATTGAGCCATGGACTCATCAAAGTGTTCCTCATATCGGTTGAGTAGAGACAGAAGGTCGCCACCTGGCAAGTACTCCATTGCCTAAACCCACAAATGTACACAAGTGAGAAACATAGCAGTGGGATCAGTCTGATTTGTTTGTGACTAAAATACACAGCTATCACATGTCGAGAATATATCTCTAGATGCCCATAAGCGGACCTATATTTAGAAAAGCTGGCGACAGTTAAACCATGCGTGTTATCAAAGCATGGTTCAGTTTAGGATTATAGGGTATCGTTCATAGATTATGTAACCTCAGATGTGGTACCGGATTAGCTCCCACACTCCAGTCAAACGATTGTTGTTTAGGAAAAAAATAAAATCATAACAAAGAAAAGGAAAAAAACAAAATACAAAGAAAAAAATGGACATAGTGGGTAAATCGCTACAGTAAGTTCCTAAAGTTTACAAAAGGTAAAATGACACTTGAATTTCCTAAGCGGAATTCTAAACACGGCTTTCCATTTCTAGAAAGCAAGCAAAAATAAACGACTTTTGTTCAGGCCGATATCAGTTATAACGCGGCAACCATTATAGCCATAACAGATGAGAGCCTCTGGTGCATGAATGGTCGGCAAGTCTGAATGAGCGGGAGCATTTTGCTGTGTTACCTAGCAACAGGGAGGCTGGGAGCCTCTTTAACACACAGATAGAGATGGATGCTTTGTATTTTCCTCCATGCTCTATTGGGGAGCAAGGTGAGACAGAGGGGCACTAAAGAAAACGCAAACAGGGAGAAGGAAGGCAGACGCCATGGACACATAAAGCTTCACTTATCTTAACAGTGTTAACAGATCTGACGGCCATCACAAAATACTGGACAGCATTTAGTACTGTGAAACAATTCAATTTCAATATAAATTTTTACTGTTATCATTCCAGTTAGTATAAAAATTGCCAGAAATTAGGTCCAGGTCTATTCCACGCTTGTCATTATCAGAGCTTTAATGGCCGCTTTTCATCTTTGACAATCACCTGAAGGAAATTAACGTCTCCTGTGTGTCCATCCATAAAGGCGTTATTATGGAAAAAGAGGTATCTTTTCCATTTTTTTTAGGACTATTTTTGTCCTTCAATACAAAAGCTTTGCTGTTTGATACGAGTTGCTCCCCACATTGCACAATTCAGGTTCCTTCCCAGAGCAACTCATGTATTATTCCGATTGATATCACCGTTCTACTCGTTTCACATCCTAGAACTCATGGCTTTGAAAGAAAAAAGTATTGTGTGGACATTTTTTTTTTACAAATTTACTTTTTCCCAGTCAATATATTGTAAATTATCTATTTTGCACTATAAGTTCCTTTCCATTATGTTAGCTAATGCTTCAACCTGCTCATACACTACAGAGAACACAAGCTAAAAAAAAACTGATATTTTCAATAAAAAATAAAATTAAAAAGTAAGCAATAGTAGATATAAAATAATCTAAATAAATCGATAAATATTTTAATAAGCAAACATTTGCATTTTTAATATACAATCATTTGATGTAGTTAATCTTCAGTGGGGAATGAATATTACACATATATACCATAATGAATATTACATACATATATAGCATGAATATGAAACAGAAAGAATTTAGAATTAGCTCATTTTGTCATTATGATTTTATTGGAGCCTGGCATAAGAGTGGTTACACATCGGCCTCACAGCTCTGGGGTCCTGGGTTCAAATTCAGGTTGGTCCACCTGTGTGGAGTTTGCATGTTCACCCCGAGCATGTGTGGGTTTTCTCCAGGCACTCTGGTTTCCTCCCAAATTCCAAAAAAACATTTATGGTACACTGATTGGACACTCTAAATATCCCCCAGGTATGAGTGTGAGATCGAATATTTGTCTGTCTCATTGTGCCCTGCGATTGGCTGGCCACCAATTCAGGGTGTTCCCTGCCTAGGCTCCAGCACCCCCCCTCCCCACACACACACACACACATACACACAACACTAGTGAGGATAAAGCGGTTCAGAAAATAAATGAATGAATGGAATGAAATGAATGAATTATTCTATTGGACGAAACTAATATAATTAGCAATGGTCTAATTAGCATAGCAATATTCGTACATACAGCAGAAGTGCAGCAGTGTCACATTTTGAAACAGAATTAGGGGCAGGAGTGCATCGTGTTTACAAGGTGGTCTTAAATTTTCATAGCTCAATCACTTTATCTCACGGCGAAATGCCTAATAATATCTTCAATGACTACTATTAACCTTCTAAATACAACTGAGGATATAATTTATGAATTCCCTATCATAATAGTGGTGGTAAAAACTGTTGTGGTAGTTGAGCTAGAAGATGTGAGGGAATTTACAGTCTCACCAGATAGACGTTATCCTCATCCTGGAAAGCACAAAAGAGCTGTGGAATCCAAGGACTGCAATTCAAAGACAGAATTTTTCGCTCCTCTTCGTGAAAAACCATCTGGAGAAAATGTGGTGGAGAATATGAAAAAAGACAAATACGTTTTCAATTCAATTGTTTTAAATCAAATGTGTTAAGCAGTAAGCAGTAGGAAAGATGAATAAACAATTGGACCCAACAGTGTATATCACTGGAGGTTACATTTAATGTGTCCATAACAGATACAAGTTGACTGAACATTTCAATGCATTTCTTATATATATATATATATATATATATATATATATATATATATATATATATATATATATATATATATATATATATATATATATATATATATTATATATATATATATATATATATATATATATATATATATATATATATATATATATATATATATATATATATATATATATATATATATATATATATATATATATATATATATATATATATATATATATATATATATATATATATATATATATATATATATATATATATATAACAGCATCTGCTCATTTATTGCTCACTTCACCTCTCTTTCTGTCACAACTCATTGACTCTATCTATGATCTGATGTGTTAGTCATAGTTCTGTGGAATGATGTATCCACACTTTGACTCCACAGCATCCTCCAGTGGGATTTTCTTTGAATGCAATAATTGGAGCAAGGACGCATGTATTACTGTAGTATATTCCTTTTCATGTTCAAAGCAATCTTTCATATAAGACCTCCGTGGAATCTGAATTAATGACTTTCAGCTTGATTTTCTGCATAAAGCTTTTTCCCATCAAAATAAAAGCAACTAGCTCATCTCTGTAATTCTGAAATCATCAAAAATAAGAAAAAATACATTTAAGTGTATATTCTAGTTTGGACATAAAAATAAAATTACAAGACAATCAAAAACTATCAAGACATTTTTTTTGTGGTTTTATATAGCTCTTTTTGGTTATATAGTTTTGGACTAGTGTGTTGTATTATAGCCCTTGAAGATTTTAAAATATGAATCAATAAATGCATTTTAAAACCTGATATATTTCTCCAAACTACGATGCTCTGAGAAATGACATGATTGCCTGGATTTCTGATTACGTGATTGGACCTCCAATAAATACATACATAATGATACAAAAAAAGAGATTTAGGCGATTTAATAAGTCAAATTCTTGATAATGAAATGCAGTAGAATACTTACGTTTTCCGCAGCGCGTAAAACCTTCTTTTCCATTATTTTAAGGGCACAAAAATCCCCTGTTGCCTTCTCCCGTACAACTTGTACTTTGCCAAAGCGTCCCTGGCCCACCACAGAACGCATCTCAAAGTCGTGAAGGCTGGGCAGGAAGGCCTGGAGCTCAGAGAGCACCTCAGAAACTGGCATCACATGCAAACAGAGCAGGGGACAAGTTTACAGGTAATGCATCAACTGAAGTTCTTGTATTCGCCAATAAGATTCCATTAGAATGAGTATGGTTGTTTATATTTGTTGTAAAATATTGCTGTTTCTTTTTTAGTCTAGCTTGACTTTGACCATATACAAAATAGATTGACAAATCAGTCTGGTCCTCTGTGTTTTGGGCTGCATCCCAAAAATCGATGCTAGATGTGCGACTAACAAGCACAGACTGAATCTGAAAGAATCAATCAGAGGTGATGTAAACAAAATGTGACTCATGCTGTTGGCTTCAGTCAATTTCAAATTCTCAAGCAATTGAAGAGTACACAGTGTATTATTGTGTGCAGTACGTACTTGTTTTTGAAAATTTAAAATTTAACAATTTGCAGAGTTGGGTCGTGCAGTGACTTGGTCTGACAGCAAGTCGAAGCATATATGTGCAAAGTTTGGTGTCGTCTCGCTCTTCAAATAAGGCTTTATGAGACTTTATAGTGTCAGGCTAGGTTTCTATATACCAGCAGTGATATTCAGAGGATGGTGAATTTGGGTTCCCCACTTAATGTCCTGTTACCAATTACAAAACATGACATTTAACTCGTGCAAAGAGTGCTTACACTTGTTGACAAAATTGGCCACATGAGATATCTTCATGAGCTCAGGAGACTTGCACTCTTTGTACAACAACAGCAGAGAATCAACAAACTGCTCCCGGCTTAAGAAGCATCTTCCCTCCTGTCCACTCAGGCTGATTCGACCCTGTGGAGGAAAGGGGAAGTTACCTCATTGCACACTGTTGGACATGTTCTTATGTTATGAATCTTTACAATATTTGGGGTATGTGCACCTGAAACAGCTGGTTGAGCTTCGAGCTCCGGATGGTGATTGGCTCAGGGGAGGTTCCCATTGTTTTCTCGTTTACCTGGCTCACGTATTTGAACTTCAACATTGTTAAGATCTAACCGGAGCGATTGCACATACAAAGCTTTTTAATTAAATTGTATGGTTGATCGACTCATTGTACAGGAGAACGACAACTAAATGAATCGAATGATAACGTAAACACTGGTTCAGCCTGTTAGATAAAGAGATTGTTTGCAAACCATAAAAAAAGAGTTAACGTTTACTCCCACAAGAACTAAAGAGTATTTCTACTCACGGTACTTTTATGCAGGTAGTGGATCTTTTGAATAATTTATAAAGAGCCTTTAAGATCTAAAACGTTCCCTTGTTGCCTTCTGAGTCTTCATTGCTTCCGGCAAACTTTCAAATTTTGCAGGTTCACCGCCTATTTTTTTTCCAACGTGTGCGCTGGCGAATTGCTCTGTGATTGGTTAGATCTGTGGTTGTGGGCACTGCACATATTTTTAACCAATCACTGACCTGATACACTGCGTCTCGAAGATATCACATATATAACGTGAGATGTCTAATTGCGGAGTTGGTAGATTTAGTAACCAGCGGCCACTCTGCGTCGAAAAATGTTGAAGGCCGCTTTTCTTGGCTATTTACAAACAGATTGACATGATGTTGTTATTTGTATAATAATAATATTTTCAAGTGCAAAAGTGAATTCATTAAATCCCTTCATTATTATTTACAATATATTTAAGGAAGTAGTATATATATCTATTTTAGATGATCAAATATTAAACTTCTGTCTTCAAAATAGAGAACTCAATTTTAAAGCCCAGAAATGGGCAAAATGAGATCACTTGTTTGGGTTTATCAAAAATTGCGTATATTAAAATTATTATTCTTTGTTAGTTTGTTTATAGGAAATTTGAATGAGTGGGTGTGCAGGGTTCCTCGGGTTACTCCAGCATCCTTTTACTTCTATATGCATTTATTTTATATTTTATTTTATCAAATATTTACATTTTATGATGTATTTAATTATAATTTTAAATATCAATTTACTATATGCACAATAGGTTAAGTGGGTGCCCCATAAAAGCTGCATATCTGTGATTGTTGGTGTAAAAGTGTAAAACTACAGTTCTGTAGTTAGTTGACTAGGTCAGACTTCAGCACCCCCGTGACCTTTGTGCAGGATAAGCGGTAAGGAAAATAAATGTTACAAAAAAAACTTAGTGGCAATTTAATGACATATAATCACTTGCAAATATGCAGAGGTCAGGAAGCTTTTATTTGCAATGACATAATGTAAGCCTGTTTCATCTTTATAAATTATAGTGGTTAGTCATTTGCATGTTCTAATGCAGATTTTAGCTTTAATATGTGGCTTAAGGTTTGTAAGGAGGTGTTGGGGTTGTAGACTCAGGCCTGGGTTTGGGACTTGGGATTTGGAGACGGTTTGGGGATAGGAGTAGGATTGGGATTTGGGGTAGGTTTTGGATTTGAATTGGGAGCAGGAGCAGGGGCAACGAAGCAACCCCTTTTGTGCCATTGCATGTCCCTCACACGTCTGACAGACTGGATCTGAGGTGCAGCGGCTCCCCAATCGTTCCAGTGCTTAAATTCTCCATGCTCAAACACATACTGGCGTCCCCTGTAGCCCGGATACATGTAGCCTACCCACCTTAAAAGGAAAGGGACAGTGAACTGAATAATGGTTCTTGAATATAATAGGCCAAATGAAACGCCTGATTACCATACTATTTAACCTTGCATATATTTAAAAACAAAAGATGGTGTCTTACGTGCCGTTGATGGCCTTAGCACTAGCCACACGATCCTGGAAACCATAAGCCCACAGGCTGGGAACATCATCATCAACAATTTCCATCTTCCGGCCCTCAAAACCTGCATTCTCGAACAAGTGCAGCTTGTGATCTGCATTATCCTGGAAAGATACGCACTTGATTCCCTAGTGAATGTGTTTACATTGCAATAGTTATGGTTATTGTAAATACAAACCACATTTAGGGGCTTGAACGAGCCCAAACAGTAGTGGCTCTGGCAATTGGTCCATGTGCTCCAGCGGGGATATTCCCCCTTCTCCAATACAAACTTCTCCCCAGCAAAACCTATATGCTCAAAACCGATCCATCTGAAACAGAAGAGAGAGGAAATGCTCACACATTCTTCTGTAAGGGCTCTGGTGTATTTAATTATTCAACAAAGACACAGAATCCCTTACGGTCCAGATTCCACAATGATGGACCCAACTTTCGCTGTCTTCTCCAACAAATCTTTACATTCGCCAGACAATTCCACTTTCTTTCCACGGAAATTCTCAAACTCAAAAACCACCAACTATAGGACAGAAATGAATAACTGCAATGGCCAAATGATTTTCCAGATTGATTTAGTCAAATTTGAGTCATTCAAGTACCTTATATGAGGCTCCAGCTCCGCCTTGGCCTTTCTCTGCAGGGAACTGGTCTGGGCTTCCTTGTTGATCTGTCATATTTGGGCTTCTGCACAATCTAATAAGATCCAATGCGTTAGCCATATTTATGAAAAAGTGCTTTTGGAGAGACAATTGTGGTATTTTTTCTTGATACGTTTTGACTGATCAGACTTGTCAGACTAAATCTTCTGTACATTCACTTATTTTCCGTTCTGCATACCCATTAATAAGATATACTTTGTTTTGAAGGTAGAACTCAGATGGATAAATAATAAAAAACTAAGAAAATAAACTTTCCAGTTGCAGATTTACCTGAATGGCTGGTGTCAGTGCAACTGGTATGGTACAAGCCAATGTCTGCGTCCTTTGTTGTTCTTGTCTATTTTCAAAACCTGTCTTAGTGTGAGGGTGTGGAGGCCTGGCGAGCATTCGGTGCAAGCCAGTGGGGGTATTTATGGTTTATTTCTGGCCACAGCAGCAAAAAGCCTGTTGATGCAGCAAGTCTGTCGCACCCATTGTATTCATCACACTGCTTCTCAATAGACTTGCCCACTGTTCCTGGCAAAGGCTGCCCAGCTCGGCCTGTATTACCGAGCGCACCATGATCTTGCCATAGATGAGTGTTCTACCATCCAGCCAGGAGAAATAACCTATATATCTGTTCTAGTCAGCTTTTTGCAATCCGCTCATCCAACTTATTGCTGCTTGGCTCATACCAGGTTATTTGCCTTGTGTGTTGCCTAGAGGAGACTCTATGGGCAACAATGGTGTCTTTCATAAACTATAATTTAAATACTTGATGTAATTTGTGATTTACCACAAATAAGATTCTAGGTAAACCTCAAATACTACATTCAATAGAAAAGCTTTTAATGAAATTTTAAACATTGCTATGTAATGACTGCTGGTCATTTTTTTTCCATTGGAAAACAGGCACTTAAAAAATCTCAAGTACAGTAGATAGACATATTCACACAAAGTGGTAGTATAAAAAATATTCCAACATTTTCTGCAATTTTGCCAATATCATGATGTGTTTGCAATTAGCATCTGGAAAAAATGATTGTCTGTTCATGTCTACATGATATAAATATAGAGTCTGCATGATGATCATATTTCTTAAAGTGCAAACATTTACCTTAAAGGATCGAAATACAATATGATCCACTAAAGACAACACGTGAGTGGCTATAAATTGGTAGCATAGGGGGCCTCACGACATCGATCCCCTTCAAGAACCACTGGAAAAGCAGAAAATAAGAATGGGAAAAAAAATAGCTAATCTAAGTCATGCTCCACATTGCATTGATGATCACAGGTTTCTATTGTAGCATTAGTTCATGTTTATGTCCTGGGCATAAATATACAATGACACAAAGCCTTGGTAAACCATTTACAAAACATACAGATCTGAATTACTTATGTATTCTGCATAAAAAAGCCAAAATTTTATTTTGCATATTTCACATCTGGTTCAAATGTCCCAATAAGGCACTTAAGTGCATAGTTTAGATGTTGTTGAAGTGTCTCTTGGCACAAACATCTGACATGGATGGATCCTGCCCATATTAGTAGCTCCTACAAGAAACACAATTCAAAAAAGACATTACATTCTACATTCATTAACAACAAATTCCATTGTCTTTTAGATCTGAGAAAGTAAACCTTTCAAAATAGGTACGACAATAAAACAAAAAATGAAACTTCAAGGACCAAAAGGACGCATCTTGAATGAAACAAGATAATGGGTGAATTTGCCATGAAGAAGTGATTTAAAAATTCCACGGTTATGCATTAAGATACCCATTCAACCATATATAGTGTCTGTAGATAGTAATTCATTTTTGCTATGTATTCAATTTCATCCTCACTTGCTAGATGTGGTTCCGCAATCATTCCCCCTCAAGTTGACTGATACGCTTTTTGGTCTTCAACTCTGTCAGCCAAGCTGGAGAGGAGACCACTCTGCAAAGGACACAAAGATTACAAAAAATAAAATAAAATAAAATAGACTTTATACAGCAGTAATTTTGTCTTCAGCTGCTCTTACCCCCCATCTGGAGCGCCTACTGGTGGAAGTACTCGTGCCGCCCCAGCAAGCAGAGCAGCGGAACGAGGAAGGTGGGGAGAGCGAGGCAGTAGGGAGGGAGATGGCACCACTTCATCATTTGCACTTTCCTTGTCTTCTTCATACTCCTCTCGTCCTTCTGCTCTTTTTTTGATCTGAGCCTGAGAGAACGTGATAAGTACAGTAAGACCACGTTGAGATATAGTACTGTATATCTAGCTGTGGTCTCTGTGAACCCACAATGAGGGCGGACGGACTCATCCCAGGAAACACATTGCTCTTTCTAGAAGGAGTAGGAGAAGGGACGATCCTTAGTTTTGGCTGCTCCTCTTCCGAGTCGGACTGTCCACGTCCTCTATCTAAAATCCCCATCAAATCAATGCATTTAGCTATCAACAGTAAATTCAAAAGAAACTGTTCAACTACATTTAAATGGAAAATGAGATTAAGGATGACCTGTGGAGTCACAAGACCGCCAGTCCAAATTTTCTTTCATAGACAATTGTGAGCGGCTTGAGCGTGATGGACGCGACCGGGTGCGCTTCTTCCCCAGATCTGCCCTGGATTTCTGTGCGCTGGTGTCAAGGAGAGGGGTGGAGCTCTGTGCAATGGAATATAAAAAGTTTCAGATTAATAAAGTCAAAGTGTATACAGTAGAAGATCTGACTTTGAAAGAGTCTGGGAATTGAATAAATGTAATTTTCACCACCAATTTCTTCAAAGTCATACCTGTTAGTTTAATGGCTGGATAATGCTTTACGCCAGCACTAGGTAAAACCCATAAAAGTTTCAAAACTGATTTAAAATGATCTAAATCAGTGGTTTTCAAAGTGGGCGGTACCGCCCCCCGGGGGGCGGTGTGAACTTTCAGGGGGGCGCTGACGAATAAACAGGCGAATGGGGGGCGTTGAAATAGTGAAGGGGGCGATGGAGCAATTACAGTAAAATGTGACGTTGGTGTTTGTAGAAAGACCGGAAAAATTGATTGTCTGTAATAAAAAGTCGACAAAAAACAAGCTTTATTGAAACAAGAAACGTTGTCTGCTCGAGCGCTCACGAGCAGCGCGCATATACCGTATATCACTAATTGTCGCGAGTTTATCGTCGATGCAGGCGACTGGGGAAACCACCACCATCCAGTCAGCCGCAGAGGAGCACACAATAGCGCGCCGGCAACGCTTAACCACAGACGTATGCGCACAGCGACCGGCTTAATGCATCAGCTATCAATTTTTATGATTCGAGGTGAACTGCGCATTGGTCTATTAAAAGAAACGAAATTAGCGAATAATATCTGAGGCGCCTGTCTTCTATTTATTTAAGCTTCGTTCGTTGGAAAGGGGTAAAGAGGGGGGCGTTGGCATTTTGGCCCGGCGGTGAAGGGGGCGGTGGCCAAAAAAGTTTGAAAATCACTGATCTAAATGATCAGTGTCTGGCTTAAGGTTTATAGTTCAACACTACTGTGTGTACTGAGTGTAGTAGATACAAAATGATATACCAAATGGTTGTGTTTTATTAAAATCAGATTCCAAAATGTTTATTGTGTATAAGGGTGGTACTAACCTCAGGGAAAGGAGATAGCTCTGATTCAATTTCATTGATATCTTCTAGTGAGGCATCAGGGAACGGATCAGTGGAAGAGTTGGGAGTTGAATGAATATTAGTCCTTTGAAATCAGAGAAAAATATTGAATCCTCCAAAAATAGGACTAAAACTTCAACAATGGCTACACGTTATTTTATTTCAAATCCAAAAGATACATGCTTCTCGTTCTGTGGCGCACTGTAATCACATTTGAGCACCTGAATATATGTTCCATCAAAAAATAAGTTATATGCTCTCATGTGAACAACCATTAGTTTTATATATTTTCAGCAACAGTTTATCCTACCTGTCAGTTGTAGCTCTCCATTCATAGGTTGAATGGTGCCTGTCTGAATCAAAGTCTATCAACGTCTCCTTATCTTCAGCATGGATGCGGTAACTGCTGGTGGGGTCCTAAATGACACAGAAAGAAAATGTTTGGACACCATTAGAAAGTTCCTTCACTTGTCCTCATCTCATTATGATTATATGAACTGTGTGCAGTGCAAAAATTACAGAGAAAGAATACTCAAGCATGGGTCTTTTAATGAGTTGCTCAGAGAGGCAAAGCTCTGCTCAACATAGCACCGTGGGCATGTGTTTGCAAGCAAATACACACACGCAAATGCACACACTCGACGACATTGACATTTCTTAATCGTGTGTGTGTATGTATATATATACATATACACATATATACACATACACACAAACACACAAACAACCACACAACCACACACACACACACACACACACATGGGTATACTATACATATTCAAAAAATTTGAATATTTGGAGCACTGTTGTTTAATTATGATTAATCCCCAGGGTAAACATATATATAAGTGTGTCATATTATATCATATTTGTTCTCAAAACATATTTGTCTCGGTTTAGGACGTTTGGGGTTATTTTCACAGAATTACCCTTCTTAACAGGACACTTTTTGTCAGGAAGCATTGCCACCTGGTGGAACAAGCATTGATGTACAACCCTGAGTTGAGCCCTAGCCAAGAGGCCTCACCCACTACAATAATTTAGCCATTTCAACCTTAGAACTATTTGATTGGAAAAAAATATTTTTTTCAAATTGATTTATACAACAACAAAGTAATAGATTGACTAAAGTGGCCCTGTGGCTTGGGGTCATGGGTTCAGATCCAGGTTGGTCCACCAGTGTGGAGTTTGCATGCTCTCCCTGGGCCTGCGTGAGTTTTTTCAGGGTACTCCGGTTTCCTCCCATATTCCGAAAACATGCATGGTAGGCCCGAGGATAACATGCAAACTCCACACAGGTGGACCAACCATGATTTAAACCCAGGTCCCCCACTGTGAGGCCGACGCGCTAACCACTCATGCACCGGATCGCCCAAGATTTAGATACCCATTTTCAAAAACCTTATCTTATCCATGATAAGCCTTTAACAGGTCACCATGTACTTTCTCACAAACGCAATTTTTGGACGGAAAAAAAATCATGTGGAACTAGCATGTGCAGTGTGGTACCCGATAACAACCCACCAAATGGGGAGTTTGAGACATACAAAGCTACAGAAAGAAAGTGGGAGCACTCTGTGCATGTGTGCACACACCCAAAGTGTACACAAGGACACAAACACACGCACACACACATTCTCACACAAAGTACACAAACCCACAGGGATGGGTGCAACAGAGCCTGCTGTTTTAAGTTAAAAACATTGTGCTTGTTCAAACAGGCAAGTGAACTGATCTGTCTGTGCCTGCTCTTCATTCTTAATAGATCGGATTTCTCTATGAAGAGTATATTGTTATATTAAAAACCTGTACAGGCTTATGTACATTTGGATTGGCATCGGTATGTGGACTGTACATTAATACATCTGGCGGGGTTGGGATACATGCACCGTGTGAATTTCTCACAAAGAATCCAAAGAATTTAAAGTGAACACCTCAGAAGGAAAAACTAAGAATTAACCTAAGTATGGTAATGTACCTCATTACTACTGTGTTCATATGAAGTATTTTTTGAGCCATGATACAATATATCTTTTTTTTACAAGTAAATAGTTGGTTAGGTCGTAAACAGCATGAGTCATTAGAAGCCAAGTGACAAATAATCCATTCTGAGTCATGAGGAGCAGCTATGTGAATTGTGACAGCAGACTTTTTTTCGACTCTGTAAAAATGTTTACCAAAATAAGTTTAAAAAGCTTTTTGGATCATTTAGAAGTGTGGTAAGCAGAATTATTAGGATGTGTTGATTTAGACAGAAATGTAAGATAATCAAGTAAAATATAGTAAAAGGGCTCTATAAAAATATACACAATTTATAAATCTTGTTTGTGCTCAAAGGTCACTCATTAAAAAGTTGTTCTTTTTCCCCAATCCCCAAAGACTGTACTGCAATACAACACTGGGTGGAAATAAATTATGTGACTAGAGCTTATTGAAAAAAATGCCGCATTGAATGCATGCTGTTCTCAAAGCTAAAGGTGGCACAACTTAGTATGTGTATGACCTATTTTTTTTTTAAATTTATTTCAAGTAGTGGGCTAATAACCCTAACACAGTCTATTTTTTTTTTTAACTATCAGGTAAGTTAATAAAACTAAATTGTCTGTAAACAACTTGAGAACCAGCTACTGATTGACACAATCATCAAATCCATACTAGATTTACTATTTGAGTTACTGTATACCTACCTACCTGTTTTAAAACAAATGAATGAGTCAGACAATATGATCATACCTATTCCTCTATAATTACCATGATCAGCATCCAAGCCTGTCATAATGCGTGGATGCAAATCTAGTTTATGTGCAAAGGTGGTTTCTGTAGTCAGGATCATAGTCACACCCATGCACACCAACACAACACAACACACAAGCAAACAAAGACACAATTTTAGGGCATGGCGTAACCAGGTGAAGCGAGTATAACAAGATTTTTTTATATACAGTACACTCTATTTACCTCCTCACATTTCTAATCTAAAAGGTTCAATAAGTGTCCCCAATGGAGTTATTTTATTTTTCAGAAAATGACGATTCAGGCATGGTAGCCCAGTATTTCATGTTATTCTGGGCATGGGGCAATTATTGACAGTATTCCACATATAAGCAGATTTTTTTTTGTTCTTTTAGTCTTTTTATGATTAGTTATAACGGGTGACAAATTTTAATTTTACTATTAAATTAGAGCAAGAAAAGCCTTCGTCCATCACAGTAGAATGACCGTTTGAGTAAACTTCACTCCTTGTACAAATGGAGCAAAATGATCCATTTGCTATTCCTAGGCTTCATGTAGATGTGGACTAACTGTGCCCCCCCCCCACCCCCCCTTCGGGTCCACAAAAAATAAGCTCTGTAAAGTCAGCTGTCCTAGTAAGCATTTGTTGTTTTTGTTAATTGCCCTTGACCCTGTACAAAGCAGGGTGGCCTGGAGCCACACATGACTATGTCTGGACCACCTGACCATTCAGTGATGTTGACCCTACGGCACCACCTCAGAGCTCAAGACTGCAACATATCCAGGCCCAACATTTGCCCCATAAACTCTCTGCCTGTAACTGATTATAAGGATACATTAAAAGAAGAAAAGCTATGGAATTTACCTCATGCTTGATAGATCTGTGTCTTTTTGTCATCTCTTCCTGGGGAAACCCTTCCTCCTGCACTCGAGACTCCTCCTCTTGCCCTCGGTATTCAGTTTTTTTCTCCAAGCTGTCCAAGTGCGATCTTCTCTCAAAGTCCCCTTTATTCTTCACTCTTTCTTCAGCATCTCTTTGCCGATTGTCGTCATTGAAGGGCACGGGCGGCTCTATTCTTGCGTCCCGTGTAGTTACATCCACTCTCGGCTGTGAACCCCATCGAGTTGGCCTCACTGAAAAATCGTCAAAATGACCGACATCCCCCAGAGGTGCAGGCTCATTGACTGAGAAGTTATCAAAAACTATTTTAGTTTGTGGCGAGAATTTGGATGAACTTTCTTTTCTCTCCTCCTCTTCCCTTCTTGCCTCCAGTCTTTGTCTCTCTGCCCTCCTCATCCTCTCCAGATCTTCCCTTTGCTGTAGCATTTTCATCTCCATCTTTTGTCTTGTCCTGGACTCCTCTTCCTTCAGTGCTTGCACCACTCTAGACTCCTCTCTCCTGTACTCCAATTCTTCTTGTCTCTGTCGCTCATCCTCTTCCACCTTGAGCCTGAATTTGTCCATCTCCCCCCATCTTCTCTCCTCTTCCCTTATACTTTCCCTCTCAATTTCCCCCCTTCTCTGCCGTTCATTATGTTCTATCTTCAACTTGAGTGTTTCGATCTCCTCCTTTCGTTTCTCCTCGTCCCTCAGTCTTTCCCTCTCCAATCTCTCCTCTTGTTCCATTGCCAGCCGTATTCTTTCAACCTCCCTCCTTCTCTCCTCTTCCCTTAATCTTTCCTTCTCCAATTGTTCTCGTTCCTGTCTCTCCTCTTCCTCCCTTTTTAGCCTCAATCTTTCCATTTCCTTTTTTCTTTGCTCCTCTTCCCTGAGCCTTTCCCTGGCAAAGTCCTCACGCAAGCGCCTTTCCTCTTCTTCCCTCATCAGCCTCAGTCTTTCTCTCTCCTCTCTCCTTTTCTCCTCAACCTTCACTCTTTCCCTCTCCAATTCATCTCTTCTCTGTCTCTCCTGCTCTTCCCTCCTCAGCCTCAGTCTTTCTATCTCCTCCCTCCTTCTCTCTTCTTCCTTTAACCTTTCCCTCTCCAATTCTTCCCGAACTCGTCTCTCCTCCTGTTCCCTCAATCTTTCTATCTCTTGCCTCCGTCTCTCCTCTTCCATTTTCCTTTCCCTCTCCAAGGCTAACATTTTCTGTCTCTCCTCTTCTTTCCACACGACCTTCAGTCGTTCTATCTCTTCCCTCCTTCTTTCCTCTTCTCTCAACCTTTCTTTTTCGAATTCTTCCCTTTTCAGCTTCTCCTCTTCCAACTTTTTCACTTTCATTCTTTCAATTTCCTGCCTTTTTCTCTCTTCTTCCCTTACTTTTTCCCTTTCTAGATCCTGCTGTCTACGCATCTCTTCTTCCCTTTTCAGCCTTAATCTCTCCATCTCCTCCCGCCTTTTCTCTTCTTCTCTGAGCCTTTCCCTCTCCAATTCTTCACGAATCCGTCTTTCCTGTTCTTCTCTCTTCAACCTCAGTCTTTCGATCTCAACCCTTCTTTGCTCCTCTTCCCGAAGTCTTTCCTTCTCCAGTTCCTCCCTTCTCCTCTGCTCTTCCAACTTCTTCAGTCTTAAGCTTTCTATCTCTTTTTTCCTCGTCTGCTCTTCCCGCAGTCTTTCTCTCTCTCTTTCCTCCCTCATATGTCTTTCCTCTTCTTCTCTCTTCAGCCTCAATCTTTCAATTTCCTCCCTTCTTTTCTCCTCTTCTTGCAACCTTTCCTTCTCCAATTCCTCCCTTCTCTGCCTCTCTGCTTCTTCCTTCTTTAGCCTCAATCTTTCAATTTCCTCCATTCTTCTCTCCTCTTCTCGCAACCTTTCCTTCTCCAATTCCTCCCTTCTCTGCCTCTCCTCTTCTCGCAACCTTTCCTTCTCCAATTCCTCCCTTCTTCTCTCATCTTCTTGCAACCTAACCTTCTCCAATTCCTCCCTTCTCTGCCTCTCCTCTTCTTCTTTCCTCAGCCTCAATCTTTCTAGTTCCTCACTTTTTCTCGCCTGTTCTTTTAGCCTCTCTTTCTCCAATTCCTCACTTCTCTGCCTCTCCTCTTCCAACCTTTTTACTCTTAGCTTTTCCATCTCCTCCATCCTCATTTCTTCTTCTCTCAACCTATCCTCTTCCTGTCTTCTCTGCCTCTCCCCTTCTTCCCGCTCCAGTCTCAATCGTTCTTTCTCCTCCTCCTCCTCCTCCTCCTGCCTTCTCTCCTCTATCCTTTGCCTTTCCTCTTGTTCCTCTGCAAGCCTATGTCTTTCATTCTCGGCCTCCCCGGGGCTCGTCTCTTCTTCCTTTTGCTCCTCATCCTCCTCTTTTCCTTTCTTCTCCTCCTGTATTATTTTCCCCTCCTCATTCATGCCCTCGCCCTTGCTCTTTAAAGTTCCCATTTCATCTACATTGTTATCAACTTTCGACACTATGTCACGAGGAGCTTCGCCTTTGTCTCCCTCCGTGGCACCAAAGTGAAGAGAGCGGCGTTTCAGAGTGTCAGATCTTTTAACAATTTCAGGTGAGGAGTCATTGGTGGCGTCATGATGTCCGGGCTCGAAATCTTCCGATGTCTCAAGGCTTGATTTTTCAGTTGTGTCAGGCTTCCTTGATTCAGGAACAGCTGGAAATTTGGGAGTCTTCTCTATTGTTGGTGCAGTTGGGGCCACTACGCTGGGAAGGAAGATTCATTCATTCGTTAAATTGATCTGCCAATACTCGTCTTGCCTGCTGCTATCTAGGCTTGAACAATTTACAACTTGGGGCTTAACTGAAGCTTAATTGTTTATCTGGAAAGAAGTTCACTGAGGAACAATTCATAATTAAAGTGTGTGAACTTTACACTGTACAATGTGACTGTAACCAAGACATAATCCCCAAGAGACATGAAATAAAATATCAAACATAAGGTTTACATGCATGATGTCCAAAGACAGAATTTTGACTGAGGAAATGGGGATTACTAACCTGGGTTCCTGAGTCGTCCAGTTCTTAATCCGTTCTTTGACACCAGCGGTTTCGTTAGCAAACTCCGGCTGAATTCTCTTCACAGCAACCTCAGGCCTTGTGTCAAAGAGAAGACTTATCCGGCGTTTAATACTACCACCTCCATTGGTGTTCTCTATTATTTGGTCTTCATCACTTGCTATTATGGGTGTCTCTGGCTCTATTGATTTTGTTTGGTTTGTATTTTCTTTTCCCTTGTTCATAGATGAATCTTTGCTGGGTTCACTTGGCCGAGGGATGCCACCAGAGTTAAACTTTGAAGTTAGCTCGACAGACAAGCGCTTTCGGGTTCCTCCCCATTTAAATGTTTCATTAATATTTGGGGAATCATTACTCAGGACTTCGTCGGTCTTCTGGACATTGGTTGGTGGAGATTTGTTTTCGCCCTTTTTGATGTCATCCTGTTTAGTGTTTGTCACTGCCTGTGTGTCTGTTTTGTTGTTTGTTTTGGCAACTTCTCTTTGTACTGCAATAGGTTTGGGTACAGGTTTGGATTGTTTTGTTTGATCCTTTAAAGGTAGTATACTCATGGATTTTTGCTGAGGTTGTTTGGCGGGTGGCTGAGGTTGTTTGGCGGCTGGTTTGGTCATGGGGGGTTTAGGAGCAATATTAGTTTTTCCATCCTTGTCTTTAGAGGACACATTAATAGTCTTTGGGGCATTTATGGAGCGAATTATGTTGTTTTGTGCTGAAAAGGGTTTGGGAGTAAGTCGCGGTTTAGGAGGGAGAGATGGCTTAGTTTTGGAGACATCAATCAACTGGGAGGAGTCAACTGAGGTCTGCATCATTAGATTTCTAAAAAAATAGAAATAAAAATATGTTAAAGTCTACTTATATAACTCATACAGCAAATATTTAGCCATAGAAACCAAGTCTACACTATAAAAAATATTTTTTTTGTAATGTGGAGAGAGCATAGATTCCATAAGCCAACATAAGAATTATCAAGCAAATTTGAGCAGCCACTAAAGAATGAAGGACTTTACATTAATGCATTGAATTTATGCATGCCTATGTATTGCACACAATGTGCCACTGATAGTAGTGATGGTCAACAACCCCCCAAAACTGATTATAACGGTGTATCGCTCCAAAAATAGTTACCAAACTTTAAGATGAGGGACGCATGCACCAAGTCATTTAGATCAGGAAGTCATTATAAGAGTTCCTACAAATTTGGGACCCAGTACTTCCTGTTTGATTTCCTCTGCAGCCCTCTTCAGGAAGCAAAGTAGTTCAGAAGAGTGTCTGCGACCTCCAAGACGGCGACATAATGTGCTCTTTAGGTGGGTATCATGTCTAAGACCCTATCCCGAACCTCGTACACTTGAACTAGTTGGCCGCTTCATTAACTGTTACCAAACAGTGAAATGTATTAAGGCCTGCATTGCTTCAACATATTAAGTTGCAGACTTTTATGGAAAGATGTACATTTATTATATCTTTAAGATAGACAAGATTTGAAGAACTCACTAGTACACAGGTTTAAATATCAAAAATATAACTCATCGCAAATTCACTCCTTCACAATTTTTTTCTGCTCTAAATTATGATTTTTGTTTTGTTTCTTGTTCAGCAAAATTGTGAAAATCCACGTAGAAACTCACAAGCGGAATCCACTCTTGCTACTAGGACTCAGCACTGAAAAAAAAAAGTTATCATAGTGGTGACCATAGTTGGCGATTTTTCAATTATCATGACTGGTCTACATTTACCGCGATATTCGGGGATTACTGTACACACATGGAAACATTTCAAGCTACTGTACTGTGAAGGTGGCAGAGTGTACACAGAGTCTAAAGTAGCACTACCAAAAGTGTCACTAAAAATTCCTCACGCATTGTTTGCAGCATCTGGTTTGACCTGTCAGTCTTTTTGAATCTACGAGTCCCGCAGATCCCCACCCAAAAGTTGAATGACTGTGCCCGCCTGTTCCACACAATATCACAATTACATTGCTTTCTTTTTTACACACACGAATGTTCATGTCCACTTTTTTTGCAACAGTTTAGGTATAAAGGTGGCGGTCAGGCGACTGAGTAGTTAGCGCGTCAGACTCACAGTTTTGGGGTCCTGGGTTCAAATCCAGGTCAGCAGACCTGTTTGGAGTTTGCATGTTCTCCCTGGGCTTATGTGGGTTTTCTTTGGGTACTCTGGTTTCCGCCCACATTCTAAAGACATGCATGGTAGGCTGATTGGACACTAACCCTGGATATGAGTGTGAGCGAGAATAGTTGCCCCAAAAGTCTGCTGGGATAGGCTCCAGCACCCCCCGCGACCCTTGTGGGGATAAAACAATTCAGAAAATGAATGAATAGGTATAAATGTATAAATGGTGCCAACCAGTTGCGAAATATGAACATCTCCATCCGGTCAGGTGAGTGTGAGAAAGAAACTCCGTCTTCAAAGTAAAAAGCTGCGCTTGACAGACCAACATTTAGTGCGTGTGTATTCAGGACACGGTCTCGCTTATCCGTGAATAACATCATTTTCCGAACAGCTATGTACGTCATCTTTGTTTGCTTGCCCTCTTTTTCCTCGCTGCTCACCTGCTTTGCTTGAGTGATGCACAACTATAAATGGCAACACAAGTTTAACCCATAAAAAGAAGTTATAGTTGTCGCTGTCGAGCTGGGTTAATATGTTACGGATAAACACACGTCAACAGTGAACGATCGGTCGTTGAACTGAGAGAAATCAACTCTTTAAAAATGTGCAACTTTATAAAACTAAACCATTATTTCCGTCTTACATCTTGTTTACCCACACCACTTAGTTAAATAACAAACAAAATACACGCTGTGCACCTGCATCGCATATAGATGTAGAAAGGTGTTTCGTTTACCTTTTAGTATTCACACAGATTCATACGGATGGCGGCTGAAAATTGCCGTGGGAAGAAGTTATAAAAGGAAAAACCAACTTGGGGTTTTCCTCCACCGTCTTGCCTGCTGTTCTCTGTTTTTTCCTCATTCCCACTTAGGAGGCGTCACAATGGTGTTGACTCCTCCACGACACTCCTCCTCTGGTCTACACACCAGTTTTGAGGTTAAGTTAGACGTTATATTAACGGCCGTTTGCGAGTAATTATCCTGGAGTTTCAAAATAAAACCAGTATTTTAAAGCAACACTTTTCAAGGACAAAAACATGTTGTTTCCCAGAGTTTTTACCAATAATAGTCAAATTTGGGAAAAAGATACTATGTATCTGTCTTATCCATATGGCAATGAAATTTCCCAAATACTGGATGAATAAAGTTATCGCATATCACACATAGAGGTATAATGTGCATGATAAAATAAATAATTTGACCTGTGAACAGGCAGATGAGGGTGGCCCAGCGTCTTGAGTGGTTAGCGTATCGGCCTCACTGTGGGGGATCTGGGATCAAATCCAGGTTGGTCCACTTGTGTGGAGATTGCATTTTCACCCCGGGCCTGTGTGGGTTTTCCAAGGGGATTGCAGTACTACATAACTTTTGCATAAAGATGCTCAAAATGTTGATTGTACCCAGTGGAATGGTTATACTAACCACACTCTTTAATAGCTTCAGGAAATCGCTGAATATTTGAACAAAACTGCAATGTTTTGTTGTATATTCGGATCCAGCACATCCCAAATGTGGTAAATGGATGGGATGGTTGATACTTTGCGGAGCTGCCAATACCAACCTTGTAACCGGTGCAAAATCTTGCTGCAACATGAAATGATGTTTGTAAATCAATGGCTTCAGAATCTCATCATATCTCTTCAGTTTGTTTAAAGGGCCACCAAAACATGCACCTGTTTTTGTTGTCCATTACAGATAACTAACTGTACAACATGAATCCCATTTCCCCCTTTGACCTCCCAATCCACAATGTCGAAATAAGATCCCTCAAAATACATAGAGAAAATATTCATTGGTTAGAGTATTTACCTCACTGTGGTCAGGCTAATTAACCGAAATGATTACAAATATCTATTTTTTCCAACAGTGATTCAGTATGTACTGTGATATTTTACTTGCAAAAAAAGAAGGCAAATTTTTATTTTGAATATTTTTATTGGATGTTTCCTTTTAGCTCTCGATCAAGCTTGACAGTAAAGCGTTGTGTCTGCCTTATGGACCTGATAAACCTGTTCTGGTGAAAGCAGACTGCCATTTAACCGATTAGTAAATGGATCCATGCAGTGCATTGTGCTTATTGGCTATATTCAAAAATAGATTTTGATTGCATATCTGGCCTCTATTTCATTTGCCTTTTTAAAATAAGAAGCATAAATGATGATTGGGGACTATGAATGTTTTTTTGGGGATGTCGGAGGACTCAGAGTTGGAATATTTTATATTATTATATCTTTTTTTGTAGTTTATTGAAGTGTGAAATTATACTTGTTTATGATTTGCTGTCTTACTTTACCTCATGAATGTAGGGTGATTCATCCAACCCTGGCATCAACTTCCTCACTGACCCTGCAGAGTGTGAGTGTGAATGAATAAATGGAAGTTATCACTCATACAGGGTTTTAGATGTTGGCCTCAAATAGAATAAGTCCAATCTTAGTTGTATTTAAAATATATGTACTTTGACTCAAACATGCACCCGCCCACATAAACACAGGTAGAAAAAAATCAATATTCAACCCCCAAGTGTCACACAGTCAGTATTCAGCGTTTGTCAGAAGCAGCTGCTCTTCTGAGCTCCTGCCCCCACAATCCACTCCAGACAATACCAAAGAAAAAAAGAGAAACTCAAGCCACAAAAACACTTCTGTCAAACACACATGGTTTTGTAACACCATGCTCAAAACCTATTGTGCTTTAACACACACACACACACACACACACACACACACACACACACACACACACACACACACACACACACACACACACACACTGTCACAAAACACTGTTTTATGTTGAATAAAATTTTTGAATTCATCTTCAGTACCACTGGTTAGTTGGCAAATACCTGTGTTGACCACTAGAAGGTGTAATGTTCCAACTTTTTTTTCCATCCTTGTTCTTGGTTTCAGTTTTGTTTCTTAGTGGCTATCAAAAACAAAATAGCAGATTGTTGGAATACAAACAAGCATGCTGACCTTGACCTCTTATTTTATATACATTTGCCTGATTGATTTTGGTCAAGCTGTCTACAATTTCCTATACAATGACTTTTCTCATGGAATTCAATTTTTTTAATGTGCTGTTTTGTGATCTGTCTCTCTTTTAGCCTTTCTATTGCAAATTGTAACAGTCTCCAATGAACATGGCCAAAATCCCACAGTCCCTCGCTGCTCTCCTTCACACACCTGTGTCGCACTCCTTTCCGTTTTTCCTTTTCTGTCGGCCTCTCTCACCTGGTAACCAGACCTCTGGAGAGCAGGGTTGGGTTTCCACTTTCCCAGAAATGAAGACAATCTGAGCCACACAAAAAAAATCACAATGAGCCTTCTCTGCTCTCGGCGTGATATGTATACAGTATGTTTCACAAATTGTTTTATGAAGGTCCCTATCCTGTACACACCCTTTACATTTTTTTTTATATTTCATTTTTCATCAGGTTGTACTACCCATCTTTCCTCAAATATTTTCTTTTCATCTGGCATGGTGGTTCGGCGTCCACATACAGTCTTATAATATAATCCTTTGAATCAAAAGAAGCATTATAAAGCCGACTAGGGCCCTCCTGAAATCACTCATGAGGAATAAAACTAGACAGTAAGGAGTACATAAAGGACACTAAAATGATTATTGTAATTGAGTTGATTGCAGCATGTAGAGAGGATATTGCTTGTGGCACCTCTCAACTGGCTCTGAACTTATGTTTGGCACAGACCCTAAGGGACCATGCTAACGTTCCTAACCAAGCCAATTGCTCCTGGACAGATAAGAGACAGAAACATAGAAAAAAACGGCGAATTAAATTATACCTCAAAAGCTTAGGATGACCGCAAACAGATGCCATTTGTCCTTGGGTAATCATGGGTTTGTTTGTACTTGATGTCATAATTCAGCATGAGGCCCTTCAAATAAAGCATGGTTAAGTAGGTTGTGAAGACCCAACATAACAGTTGCCAATTAGCCCACAAAGCAAAGCACCATTAGAGTGTGAACTCATGAATCAATAACTCCAGCTTTTCATCAGGCTAGCTGGAGGCCTGAACTAAACACGGCACGCAAGAAAAACTGCTGCGCTGGACTAAACCACGTGTTGTATTTAACATCAATCTCAGGAAAACATCATTTCCATCATATAAAATTATTATACAAACACAAGCCCCTAATAAATCCACACTTTCAAACTTCCAAAGGGATGATTTACATGTTCCCAAAGCCTTTCGGAAAAGCAGTCAATGGTGGTCGGCACATTCATCGGAAACAACTGGACAAGGAGGATAAATCAGTCATACTCCCTCCCCTTTTTCTACACACAAACACACACAGACACACACCTTCTCATGTATGTTGTTCAGTGATTTACACACCATAGCGATTAGGAGTCGGAAACTCAAGACCATTCAAGCTTCCTTGAAACACACACAGATCTGCATTCAAGCAGGGGAACATACAGGGGGGGCAGTAGCATCCTATAAATAGCAGCTCGGAATGGTGTTGAGAGGTCCAGTGAAAAAAGAAAAATACATTGGGGAATGGAAAAGGGATTAAAAAAGATGCAGGGACGTACTGCACTTTCCCTTGCATGTATATGTGAGATGCTTCGGCAAGGGATGCTTATCCTGCCACCATTGAACCTTTCTGTCTCCTCGCCCTGATAGAAATCATTAAATATCTTAAATGCAGACTTTCTCTTCCTTTCATTGCACTTCCGTTTGCCATATATGACAGCCACTGTTAATTAACACAACATTACGTGTTTCTTCCGATAAAAAGATAATGAATCCCCACAGGCTGGTAGCATAATGCTCTCCAACATCATGACTCCATCAGTATGTGTCACGATGTCATTTCCAGCAACTGCTTCAGTGACATCACCTCAACTCCCCTCCATCCTAAATAAAAACGACAAGGGCATCGCTAAAGCCAGGGCCGGTGTATAAGTGTAGATAAACTCTACTCCATCCATTGTCAAAATGCTTATGAATAGCTCATTATATACCACTAAATCTGCCCTACTTCTAGTTAAGTTGTTTTTGTACTGGAAAGAATGGTGGGACAGCACTCAGATTTTCTATATTAGTTTCACCTTAACTGACCGGCAGTTACTTGCAGGGCTTGTAATCCCAACAGGATAATGTTTCAGGCTTAATGTAATTTAGCTAATTCAGATGCTTCTTTATGAACATACATTTTGTGATTGAATCCATAACTAACTAACATAAGGTATGTCATTATTATTATTATTACTATTTTAAAGTCTAAATTTATCACAATGTTATCCGGCCGGGCATGTACTTTGTCCCTCTAATGCAGAGTTGCCACTATTTGAGTTGAATGTGAAAGGTAATTTCCTAGTGTTGTACAACAATTTCTGTTCCTGCTGATCTCTAACTAGGTTTTTGCATTGTGTTTGTATGTGTGGCTGGAGAGCTTTTCCCCAAAGAGCATCTGTGGTATTACATTATTGTATGTACTGAGGTCTAGTGCTTTCGCTCATGTCCCATAAACAAAAATAATCTTGTGTCATTGGGGTAAATAGAGTACAACGGGTTGTAGTGTGTTTCTAGAATCTCATAGCAACCCCCTGAAGCCTCTTCTTAGACTTCCTGCAGTGCCAACTCCAGTCCAATCATTTGTATTGGATGCAAATGATTAATGAAAGCTTAACACAACTATCAGTTGACAGTTGAGGAGGCCTTTAAAGCCCCCCCCCCCCCAATCCTTTCCTTCCTGTCCATTCCTCTTCTCCATTTCTTTTTCTTCCTTCTACACACCTTCCCTGAGGGCATTGAGGGATTGTTGCTGGGGAATCAAGGTGGGGCTTTCAGCTCCAGCACAGGTGTGTTTATTGCCACCCTTTTCTTTCACCTCTTATGACTTCTATGGTAAGCCACCTGTCAGGTTGAAAGTAAACCCACACAAAACGTTACATTTAAAGATGTCTCTTAACCGTATTGTAATGGACCAGTTACTGTGTCGCCATGTACCTGGTTGTTGTCTGCATTCTTGACCCTGCTGCAATCACCCGTGGCAAAGAGGTCTAAGGAACCAAAGAAAAACCCACTCTGAGAAACATTATTTTAGAGTATTGTTTTCGCCCACAAGGTCAGAGGTCACCAGCAAGCTCTTACCAGGACAAGAGGTTGCGCACAATAGGAAGGTTCAGGTGCTCGGCCCTACTGGGCCAGGCATTGTACAGGCCAAAGAGGCAACTTGGCTCCAACTTCCATTGAGCTCCCCAACTAAGGGAAAAGTATAGAAGATCAGGTGTATGACAAAATGAGAAGGGACCTTTGGGCTCTAATATTTAACTAGAGCAAAGTGGAATGCCTCCTCTCTGGTAGAGACGAGTCTGGCTCACCTTGTCAGAAAACTAAGTAGTACGAGTTCTTTTGAGAGGAGTGGGAATTTAGTTCTGGAGTCACACATGGTGAGAGTTGTAGGTCCAAACCGTGGATTGACACCTGTGAGTTGCGTTTTATCCAAGTGAACAAGAGGATAGCCTCTCCCTGGTTTAAAACTTCACCCAGGGACAGTGGACCTTTCGACTTAGTATTTGTGTGACTTAATGGTGTATTTTTTCCAGGAAACGCTTGGAATTTAAGGACATATAGAAATGCAGTTCATGCTTTAATCATCCAAATTATTTCTCCTTAATCAACCAAAGTCCAGAGCAATCCTACTGTATCAAACCTGCTGGCTTTTCACATGGTTAAAAAGTTTTTTGGGGGGCATTCTCAGCTTTCTTTAAATCTGCCTCGGGCCGTAGAAAAAAACAGGTCCCAGGCCCTGTGTGGTCAAAGTTCACTTTGAGACAAAGGGTTCCTACTTTGGGTCAGTTGTGGTCAGGAAAACAAAAACGGGGTGACAACTGGGTTGGAAAAAAATTAATGCAGTGTTCCAAAGTGAAGGAGTGACAACAAAGAACAAGTGACAGATGGAGGACAATATTATTGAGAAAAGTTTATTATGAGTTTTCTGACAATTGATATTAGGCCGGCAAAGTTTAAAAAGAAAATGGGTAACTTCTCAGGAATGATGCTAATCCTCACTAAGTGTGGTTAAAAATACCAGTAAATATATCTATTGGAATGAGTTTCTGCTTTAATTAACTTGCTCGTATCCTTCTAACCTGCTCATGCCGCTCCACCACCCTGCTGACTTTCCCTCTTTCCCCCCTCTTTTTTTAATCCAGTACCATTGATCATGCATGCAGAAATTGAGCACGCCCAGCCAACAGGATAGGTTAGCTGCATGGTGCAAGGCCCTGTCCTACATACTGTTTCCTCGCTATGCTCCACCAGGCCACAGTCCCCCCCAATTTGCCTCATACACACACAAACATGCACACACTCACATATTGCAGTGGGTGCTCTGTACGGAGATGATTTTTCTCAAACATTTCTAGAGAAGTGAACAGTGCATCTGCCTTTATAATTTTTTTCTATGAATAAAATTGTGTCGAAGGCAAAATTATTTCAACATGTTTGTTTGGATTTGTTCCTAGCAGATGAGATATAAAGTAACTATGCTCAGTTGATCAAGAGGTCCCTGTTAGAGAGAGTAGCTGACGTTGAGGTAATGCTGCTAATCTTCTATTTAGCTGGTTAGGTCTGCCTGTCACATGTCACATTACTGTTTTATTTTTATTAAATTAGGCACAAACTAAGAATCAGTGTCACAACATTACACTAATATATGGCTGTATGTATAGTATATCAATACAGACCATATATCCTCAATTTCAAGTCACATGGGTCACACAATGAACCACTTTTCCAAAGAATGCTCTTTTATTCATCATTATACTAACAATTTACACCTCCACTAAGGAAGGTGGAGGTTAAGTATTCGGTTCCATATGTCTATTAACTCTTACTTTGCGATGGATTATATGTGGGTTAAATATGCAACAGCACAGGCCAAAAAGTTCCTTACAGATAAGCCCTTTCTAATCAAACCCTTGCTTAATAAAACTTGGATCAATACACAGTATTTGGTATCTGAGGTTAGCAGCAACTCCTCCCTTTAATAAGATGAGTGGGACACAGATAAGTGCACACTATAGAGAAACTCTGAAATGACAGTTCATTGCAAAAAGCAACTGAAATCCGCAAGGCAACCTCATTGGCTGATCCCAATCAGGTGGGCTGTGTCAAGTGAAAAATATGTGTCTGTTTCTATATCATAGCAGTGAAATACAAAACATTAATTATAGTTAATGTAGAATTGCACTGAGTTTTTTTCTCTTGTGAAGCTAATCCATAAAAATATAAGTATGTCATTAATGTATAAATTGTTAAATTAAGACGGTACAATAATTTTAATTAAACATAGGAGTGTTTCATCCAGTACACGTGTTAGCTGTCGTTATTAGGAAGAAGCACGTAATGTGTGTAACCAGTCAACTATTCCAGGCCAGCTGACTTTGTAAGGGACCTTGGGACAATTTAAGTCTTCAATTAACAAGGGAGGGGTGAGCAAAAAATAAAGACATAGATACAGAAACAAGGTCACTCAGAAAGTGTAGCGCTCTACCAAGCTTTTGGAGTCACTGTGTAAGAATTAGAAAACCATAACTTTCATTTTCCATAGTGGTATTGCACATTGGGGTTCATGGCATTTTCTAGCTATCTCCAAAGGCACTTATTAAAACAGCCACTGTTAACTCACATTTGTGTATATTTATATTTTTTAAATAGTTAACCAAACAGGAATGTTTTGGGAACACTAGACCCCAGTCTTTATTTATTTTAAATAAAGGTCAACATAATGGAACGCTAAACAAGGTGGAAAAAGGACTCTATCTGCCATCAATTGTAAAAAGAAAGACCCCTTTCAGTCCTCTGGACGCATAAAGGCTGACTTCATATCCCGAGCTGATGTTTTCCTTTGGCGTAATGTCGTCTTTGAGTACAAACTCCACACTGGAGAAGCATCAATCCCGTTTGTGCATGACCTTGAAATACAGGAAACCCACATTTTCCACCAATAACGCATCAAAACAAACACCTAACTGCTTCAACTGTTCTTCTGCATAGCCCCAAGATTATTTTGGCATAATGCAGTGAATGATGGCCCCTTCTTGGTGATAATGATGCACAGTTGCACGAAGAGGGAGCAAAATAGAGGCTGGGGTATTAGATAGAGGGGAAATATTCAAAAACGCCTTCATAGGCCGTCATGTGGTGAAGGACCAACCAGATGAGCGGAGGGAAACACTAGTGCGAGCGGGCCAATGGCAGCGCGAGGCCGGCTGGAGGCGAGGCTTCTCCCCCCCCTTGCTTGTGTGTGCCAGTGTGTGCGTGTGTGTGACGCTCAACCCTCCTCCCATGAAGCACCCCACCCCCAACTCCCCTCGGTTTTGCCCGCCCCTGAGTCTGGAGCTGCAAGCGGCGGAGCTTCACTGGCTCTCCTCGCCTCCTCTCAGTGCGGGAATACAGCAGCGGAGAGCGGCATGGACACGGAAGGGAGCCCGAGCAGCCTGTCGTCCGTCACGGACAACTCCCCCCACGATCCCTGGTAAAAAAAAATTCCGCCGTCTTTGCCCGGCCTTTTCGTCTCGTTTCGAGTTCACCTTGGACTTTTAAGTTGAGTTGAGTGCGGGAGCGGAGCCGAGACAAAAGACAAGCACGCCGTGTTTGTGCGTGTCTCTCCGTGTGGGATGCATCCACCAAGCGGAGGAGACGCTCGCTTTTATTTTCACATCCATCCCCCCCACCCCCATCACGGGAGGCCACATTTTGCTCCAACTTCTGCAGCAGCAGCAGCAAGGGGAAAAAAATCGCTCGCTTTTTTTTAGCCCCCCTTCTCGTCCTCTTGGGGATTATAACGGCCCCACTGGCCCATCGGTGACTTCTCAACATGGCCGATGCGTTCGTCTTACTTTAATGATGCTACGGTGCACGCACCGAGCCCACTTTTCACTCTTCATTTCGCTGCTTGTGTTGTTGTGCTTTTCCAGAACACGCGTGCTACCCTCTGTGACTTACCGCTTGTGTTTCTCCCATTCAGCAAAATGTTCATCGGGGGTCTGAGTTGGCAGACGACACAAGGTGAGCTGTCCCGCACTCTACTTTACACGCACACGCACGCGCACGCACGCACGCGATGGTATATTCCACGGAGTTGCAAATAGACTGTAAACAGTTTGAATGCATGCCTTTCTGTTCGACGAGGATCGGCTTTTAGGATTTCGTCTAGCCGAGACGCGAGGAGATTAACGCTGCACAACACATGCAGACATTCTGAGGGACTTGTGTGTCCTCTCATATCCAGAAAACAGCATCTAATATGTCATGGTCGATGGACTATGCCTTCCCAAGTTTACAGCGATGGGCACACTGGCGAGTTGTTTTGCTTGCCGCAGCTATCGGTGCACCCCCAAAGGAGCCATGCGCTCGGCACTCTTGTTTATTCCCTCTACTATGCAACCCCCCCATCTTAATATCATCACACCGATTGCGATGGTGTCCAAACAACGATTACCATCACGTGCTTGCTGTTTTGTTGGTGCTCGTCCGTCAAGAGCCACCGTAGGCCGAACGCTTACTTGAACAAATCGCCCATTTCACGAATAAAAACATGACTGTGTTACAGAGGGCCTGAAGGATTACTTCTGCAAATTTGGAGAAGTGAAGGAGTGTACAGTAATGCGTGATCCCATCACCAAGAGGTCGAGGTAAGCAGGAGGCGTGTGCTCCACAGCGTCCAATCGCTGAATGGGACCCATGCGTTTGTTGTTCTTGTACTTGAGGGGGATACAAGTCTGAGTTACGTTCTTTGTTATGCCCTCCCAGGGGGTTTGGGTTCGTCACATACGCAGACCAGGCCGGTGTGGAAAAGGTGCTGGCCCAAAACAGACATGAGCTGGACTCCAAAACAGTGAGTCCCACCCACCTCTTTTACTTACGGTGCCACTCGCAGTTGTAACTTTTCCAAATGTGTGTTGAGTGTTTTCCCCCTCATTACATCTAGCAACCCACCGTATGGCTTGTAAAGTTGAGGAGTAGGTTTTGGAGCAGAACCCCCACCACCTCTCTCCCTCCTTCTCCCCCTCCTCTTCATCCCCTCTCTCTGTGCTCATTTCCCCCTCGAAATCCTGGTTCAGACCGCCAACATGAAAGCGTTCTTTCTTGGTCTTCATTGCCATGGTTACCTGGGGGACCTGAATAGGGTCGGAGCCCCCCTGCAAACCCCTCACCGTGTTTATGCATTTTTTCTTTGCTAGAAAAGGTTTTCTTGTGGTCCTCTAAGAAGAGGGAAAAAAATAAGAAAACTGTTGTATAGAGTGACTGTTCAGCGTGACGCTCATGAATGCCTGCTAGTTGAATTTTAATTAACGACACTTCATGTAATTTCTCCTCCTACACGTTTAACATGTGGGCACTCAACAGTGTTCAGAAATATGTCTCACACACCCTACATATGTGACGCTGTGTGACACTCTCATTCAAATCACTATGTAGGTGTGAATGTTGCTTTCTTGGTCATGTAGATTTGGTGTTGTCAAGTTGTGGGCTTTCCTAACCACATGCACAAACATAACAATGGCCTGATTTGAGAGTAAAAATGAGTGGCACAGCATGGGCCTTAAGGTGGAGAAAGGTAGTGTTGGTTAGTTGCTAGAGCAAGACTGTTGCCGGGGGTGACGCCATCCACTAGAGACCGTGCTGTAAGTACACAGCCTGTTGGGAACTATGTCGCCACGACAACTTTAGAGCAATAATGTATTAATTAAAGGAAAACTCTGTGTGTGTTTGTGTCGTTTGGCTATGGATGGACAAACTGTAATTTTGGCTCTTGCTAGTGTGTGACTTAAAGATATCAAAGAAGGACAAGGTAGTTGAATTGCAATGCAAAAATAGAGATCAGGGTTTCACAGTGCTGGAGCCTATCCCAAGTGACTGCGAGGCGAAAGGCGGATGACACCTTAAACTGAAACTAACATAAAATTCAGTTGTAGGGTGCAAAAAGAAAATAGGCATTCAAGCATACAATCCAAACGCCACAGAGTGGGAATCGATACCATGCTATATACTACACTATGATGGATTTTTGTTTAGACAGAAATACATATAGAAGGCAATACAATAACTCTGTTCATGATATATATACCTAGCCTCAAAAAGCTCCGTTTGAATGAGTGAAAACACTCATTAGGTAAGGATGTTAGCTCTCAGTTTTGCCTTTATTGTAATGTTAAAATCACATTTGATTATCTGTGTTTCACCATAATCTCTAATCTGCAAATGATATTTAAATATAGTAAGTGTTACATCTCATTATAAATGTAACACTTTAAGAACAAAATTTAAAAACTACACACCATAGTAGATTATCTAGTTAACATTGTTTACAATTTTTAATCCACAGTTTTCATGTCTCAAGAGCAGCTATTTACAATGTGATGTCAAGTTTTGAGAGGTAAACATTCCTTTTTGGAATGGATGAAAAATATGTCAAGTTAGGGCATCTTTAACCAAGGCCAAACATTTAGTGCGTGAGAAAACATGTTTGTAAGGTACAAAATATGACAAGAATAGGAGATATCGTCAGGGTACCGCTTCCTTTGTAAGACAGCTTGGTTAACAGGTGCAAGGTCCGTAAAAATGCAGGCACAACCATTTGTGTCCGATATTAAACATTTACAGTTTTGTTAACATTTGACGGGCAAAATGTCTAATTCTGATTAAGAACCAAAACTGTCCCACAAAATGAGAACATAATATATAGCAGATCATCCATTTTTTTTCTTCTGTAAGCTTGTTGCTGGTTAGATTTCCTGCCAGGGCAGAAATTGGCCTCGGGGCAGTGCTGTGCTGTTTTCTGGACGCAGGAGAAGGGCACAATTTGTATTTGTTTTCTCGGGAGGAGAAGTACTTGACTGGAAGCAGTTAAGTAAAAGGAGGATTGGTGGGATAAGAATCCCCCCTACTTTTCCTTAATGTGAATTTTGTCAACACTATTTTAGAATTCATGCCCTTACTACTGATAGTCGACTTATAAAGATATATGGATGTTAAAATGGGTAACTTGTGTGAGGTTCCTGGTGCAGTTTACTCTTAATAGAAAAGTCTATATGACAAAATATATTTATTTAAAAAGAAAAATGACTAGGCCACTCAGCATCAATCATAAAAGAGCCTTAAACTTAATCTCTAAAAAGGAAGTTCTTAAGTTACATTCACACTGCAGGTCGTAAAGCCCTGTACTGATTTTGTTTTTGTAAATGTTGACATTTTTGTGTAGGAATTAATATTGCACATATGCAACTCGCAGTGTGACAACCGTCACTTGACAGGCGTGGGGACTGCGACACGAGTGACACTTCGTCACGTCGCAGTGTTAACGGAACTAAATATGATCCCTTCGGGAAGTCTCAGCTGTCTCACGCCTTGTGGCAATTTTTTAAAGATTTTATGCCACCAGATCCAACATTTATTTTTAACCTGATAGCTTCACATGCTGTATCAAGAAGGAAAATGCATTTTTCATCCAAAATGGCTTGTTCGTGTCTCTTGTTTGTTATGTTGAACCATGTCGGTGTATTTCATTTAGTAATGTCGTATAGGTCGCATGGTATTGGTGTTAAAAGTGCCAGTATCTGATATATATCTGATTTATATCCACATATGAAAAAATGGAATTTGACTCCTACTGATTGACCTGTGCTGTGATGTTAACCTTATTATGTTGCAAAAAAAAATATTGATGATTGATTTGATTGAGTTTGAAGCAAACTATATAAGTGCAAGTGACTAAAACACAGTATCATTAGCAATATGACATTTTGGACATTTAATAGACTCCGCAGTGCAAACAAAGCACTATAAATAAATACAACTTGAGCGTAAAACAATACAACATTCCGTTATTTCGAATCAAACCGAAATTGCACAGTGTAATTAAATGAATTATTGACTGAGTGAGTGAATGGACAAAGATAAATACTTTTAAATGTTAGAAACAAAAACTGCATCGGGAGTTTAGGAATAAAATTTGGTTTTCAGGCTGCTTGTTTGATGTATGAACTCACTTTAAACCAACTGTGATGCATTGTTGTTGATAATATTTTGTGCTTTTGTGCGTATGGCACAAATGCTTTCATCAGGAGCCACACACAGAAACTGCATATGCTTCAAGCAGCTGCTGTATACTGATGGCACTTCACTTGACTACTGGTCTAACACCTGGTTAGTGGAGCCTGGCTGTTGGCCTAAGTTGGAGATTAGTGGTTAATGCTGACGTAGTCAAGACTCGAACAAGGGGGATATAGAAGGTGGCAGAGAAGTGGAGGGTGGGAGGATTTCTGTAATTAGTATAGATCTGAAAAGCAACTAATCGGATTGAGGGAAACAAACTGGATTGGGCTTCCGAGGTCCATGCTCGGCCTCGGATATCTGCAGATAAAGTCTGGACCTGCTCTGTAGGCGGATCCAGCCGCTACATGTGCACGCCATCTTTTGCACGCATGCCTGATTACCAATTCCTGCAAAGCAAAGCTTTCATTGGTTTGCATTGACATAGGGGTACAATTTGCTCGATTCAGGGTGGAAGCCCTCATTAGTCAGCTTCGTTATCATTATTTACGCCATTGTCGAGGTGTGTGGGCTCAACCTTTCTGTAGCCGAACCCAGTCTCTCTCCACTTTTGTCTTATTGTGCTCATAGGTTTTTGTTGATCCCGGTGTGATAATTCCGCTGGAAGTGGTGGCTTTTGTTTGTTTACTATTTTGTTGCAAGAAGGTCTGAGTAGGTTGCTTACAATGTACTTTTGGAAGTGGAGTAATGAGCAAGTCAAAGCAAGGGTATTTATGTTAGTGTTTATGTTGGTGCTACATTATTGCGACGCTTGTGTACAGTATGTGAGGAAGTGTGTGTAACACAGGAGCCCCAGTTCCTCAATGGGCCCATCTGTTTTGTACTCTTTGTCCTGTTAATTAATGAAATCAGAGGGGCTGCCTGCTGGGACGGCCCCGCTGCACTGGACAGGCCCACTTTCTCTTGAGCTGACTTTCTTTTTCAAATCAATGCTTTCTCTTTATTTGGTACGTTTTCTTCTCTACTCTATCACCTTCTCTATTTACCTATCAAGGTATCGGATAGAAGTTGTTTTTTGTGGTGCATCGGGTATTTTGTATGTGGGTTTGACGCTCTTTGTTTTCAATTTTCTTTCAGCCTATTATGCTGGTGAACACGCTGAGCCATGTGAGGTGACTATTGGTGATAGATTAGTCTTCAAGCCAAGCTACTAAAAAAAAATCATATTGCCTTCACTTTGTTGCATAGCTGCAGCACAGGTTGGATGTTATGAAGCAGGATGTTAGTCAGACCATTACAAGAACACTCAGTTATAACTCTGGTTCAGGAAGAATTGCTTACTTCTGTCATGGCAGACAATTAGACACATTTTCACTAGTTGACTGTTACATGGTGGAGACACTTCTCAAATGTCAAGCCTCCATTGAAGATGTGAAGAGCTATTTCTGAGTGTTGCAAACAGTGACCTGGCTAAGCCATTTTACTTGTGCTTTTGTGGCCTGTCTGTCTTCCTCAAGGCTAATCCAGCAGTCTTAATAGATGCTTTAGTCTGCATTTGTCATAGCCTGCCTCTCAGTAGGACCAGTAGTAGAAATTACATGTAAGTTACATTCTGTTTTTTCGCTGAAGTGGAATGATGTTTTAACAGCATGGCATGACTGTAGCCATAGTAGCACTACAATAAGATGCATTAGGCCTAACCTAGTCATAGTTTGTAACCATCTTTATTGTAGGCTGTTTTTATGAAGTCCTTATGGTTGAAGATAGTTTCAATAGCTTGTATATTCTGCTCAAAATTAAAATCACATGGTAACAGGAGTATACATAAAAAATGTTGTTTTATTTACTTTAACTAATTCAAATGATCAGTAATTCCAATTTGGTAAATGTAGTCTAATGTTCATTTGGAATAAAATATTTAGTTTTCTTACAGTATCACAATTACATTTTAAAAAATAGACATGTCTCTTACTCCCTCTTCTTCACTTCATAGCAGCCTGTAATGAGTTCATTTTAAAATGTTAAATTTTGCACTCCGGTCACTGAAAAATATTGCCATGTGAGCTGTTCTTATTCCAATTTATGTCAGTCTTAGACACAGGTGAACAGTTTACTTATTCTGCTATTGTGTTAAAAGCTTTATGTGACCTTTGTTCTAAGTGGTTACATATTGAATTTGGGACATTTCGGTCAACCCATTCATATCGCGTAGAAGGCTTTTTATTTAGCCATAATGTCTTTTGCAATTTAAGGGTTTTTGCTGGCACCTGCACTTTATGAGATGACAATTCTTTCTTAAATATTGGATTGAAATATCGGAAAAAATACTGTGTGTCCGGTTGTCCCAATCATTTATCTTTGCACTCACCGCCGAGTCACGTGATTTTGAGAAACTGCCATCTCAAGCATTAATCGGATATTTCATCAATCAAAAAAAATAACCCAATCCAATCTAAATGTAAACTATTTCCATACTACAAAAAAAGATTACTCTTACACGACAATATTGTACCATTATATTACTATTTTGCTGCGTTATGACATTTCATAGTACAAAAACTTCCCCCCGGCAATATCTTTGTACATTTTGACTAGTCTGTTACTTTGTAGTATTAACAAATAAAAAATAAAATTGAGGGAATTAAATGCAACTTTTTTCACTCGATTCCGATCGATGGAAAATCACGTGATCGAATGAGGGACATCCCAAGGCGTGTGGTCACTTCTCGTCCCACTGCTCTCACCAATAGTGCATGACCTTGTCACCTTGGTTCACACCGTATCTAGAGTCGGACCAGCTGGAGGTGACAAGGCTTCTTGTCTTTGTCCTACTTGACGCTGCAAAGTCGCCCAGCAATCCCTCCCAAGGGCACTGCTGCTGCATGGTAGTTACCCAGCAGCCCTCTGCTCACCAAGCGGCCGCAAAGACACTTAAAGGTCCTCCAAGGATATTTTAGTCTGAAGAGTTGTCATCAGAAGCCGGAAATTATCGCGGGGGAAAGATGAATAGATTAAATGAACATTGAGGAAAAGCTTGCTCACTCTTGTGTGGTGTACATTGCTGGCTTTTCGAGTGCATGTTGCCTGGCTGTTTGATAGGCTCCCTTTGGTTGCCAATATAAATTCGACGCTTGTGTAAGACACTTGGGGTTTCTCTTCACACATCCAATTATTAGAACAAAGATGGAAGCCTAAGACCTTAATACACTACAAGGTTCTGTGACCTAAATCATCTCATGTTGGCTAGAGTGGGAATAACACAAGATTCCAGAGAAATTTAAAATGCCAGACTGGGCTTTGCATATTTAGCATTTTTACACACCAACTCATTCAAAACTCATTTATTTCTAATTTTATCTCTAACCTTGACCACTGCTCAGACATTCCATGGGGGCAAAATATGGATACATCAAATCTGGATAATCCTAAATAGAGGTTGTCTGGATTTGTTAGTGTGAGCAATCCTTTTGAAAATTTGAATGTTAGATGCGTATTCATTTACACTTGTAAAAATAATACAGACATTTAAACCAATGTATTCATCCCCCCCCCCCCCCCCCCCCCCAATGTGTATCTTGTTCACCATGCCCATGTGTTTGTATGTTTAGGGGGCTTGCAACAACAAGGGTTTACTATACTTGAGCATTAGCATATCGTCTATTTTTGGACGTGTTGCCCTTCATTTGCGCTCAGTGACTTAACTGCAGCATGATCTTAGAGAAGTGATCAGTCTTGTTGGATAAATTCATTTTCATATTTAGGCCAAATTGAAAATTTAGTTATTGTTCTTTTATTGTCCTAAAACTATATGGTTATTGTATCACATATTCAGGCACAATAGAATAGAAACGTGTAACCATTTTTGCTATATTTTTTTTATTTTATTTGTTAAGATTGTTGTAGTTGTAATTGGCAAGACATGGTAAAAAATTCAGTGAAAAGGTGTGCTAAGGTATATCTATGTGAAAAACATTTCTATTCATATGAGAACGGGATGGGAATTATTGCATTTTGTTCTTCCTGCTCATATGTATATATGTGCATATTATATACTTTTTTTTATTCACTAATGGCTCAACACACGTACTTTTGGTCCCCAAAATTATGACCTTATAAAAAAAAAAAATAGCACTAGACATAAAATGTGTAAATAGAGGTTTACAAAATAAATTATTGCTTTTAGTTATGTTTTGTAATGTTTTAAAATGATGTACACAAAGTAAGAGTAAACAAATGTTTTACAATTAGGTCACTTATAGAAATTAGTGGAAAACAATTTTATAAAGGATCACGTGGTTACTCCAATGCTCGTGTACAGAATATCACCATCAAAATATTGTCTTTTCTGCAAACATCAAATACACTAGTATGCTGCTTGATTAAAACTGTAGCTTTCATGTTTTTCTCATTAGTTAATACTACAATTAGTATTCTCACTATACATATGACTAAATGCAAACCATCTTCCTTCATGTCTCCCTTACAGATTGACCCAAAAGTTGCTTTTCCCCGCCGGGCTCAGCCTAAGGTGAGTTTACATTGAAGGAAGGAGAGTGATGTCATTCATGTGTCAACCCAGCTCTGGTTGGTCAGGATTAGTGTTGGCCACATGGCAGAAAAGGGACAGCAATCCACTTGACCAGCTTGACATTGTGGCCCTGTCACCCTGACCTTACCTATCCCAACCTGACCATAAGCTACCCCACACACACTGACTAGTTTGTGTCCTTAGACCAGGGGTCAGCAACAAGGGCTATGTTGAAAGAGCCATATTGGACAAAAAAAAATTCAAAGCATTATATATAAGCCTCATAATAAAAGCATGTATCCACTGTAAATTGTTAAGAATGTTTGTCATGTCTGTCTACAGAACCCATATTAAAACAAAATATATATTTCTGTCCCCCATTTTTGAACATTTTATAAAAAGCTCCAGGGAGCCACCAGGGCAGCACTAAAAAGCCACATGCGGCTCCAGAACCTATGGTTGCCAACCCCCGCCTAAGACAAATGGATAATCACAGCATGTGTTCACCTGCGCACGCACGCACCCACGCACGCGCACACACACACACACACACACACACACACACACACACACACACACACACACACACACACACACACACACACACACACACACACACATCTAAAATTTAAAGCCTAGTTTCAACGTGAAATACATCCCTAAGAGGTTGATAAAACAATAAATAAAGTTGGATAAACAGTGATATAAAAACTGTGCTCCGCTCCTTTTCTGTGATTCCAGTTGGTCACACGGACAAAGAAGATCTTTGTCGGAGGGCTGTCAGTCAACACCACCATTGAAGACGTGAAGCAATACTTTGACCAATTCGGAAAGGTACTAAAAATTCTTTCAAATTCCAATTTCTGTTCTGTACACCTGTGAGAGACACTGTAACATCCTTTTGTATTGTTCTGGTTCTGTGTTCAACCTTTTCTCAGTCCTACAAAACTGACAGTCATATTGAATTTCTTTGCTTCCCTCACTCGTCCATCTGTCACTAGTTGTAATAAATAGTGAGAAAGTTAGGAATCTCTTACAAAAGAGAAAGAAACCTGGCTATTAGGGGTTCTTGTAAAATGGTTTGACTGATCTTGTGCAATAATTTGCTTGTTTAAATGGAAATTTGGTGCAAGACAAACACATGCTGTGGAGACAGATGCATGGCTAGGGAGAGGAAAGACAAGAGAAACAAGCAGTGAGAGGAGGGGAAAGGGTGAGGGAGATGGCGGGGGACTGAAAGGGAAGAAGCAACCCCCCATAGAGCGAGAGGGAGGGGAACTCGGAAGGGTTGAAGGGCAGAGAAAAGGAGGAATGTTGGGATGGTAAGGAAGAAATGTGAATTTGAATGGGGGAAAACACCAACCTGATAGGCTCTAAACTTGAACATAAAAACACTTTGTAGTTGACTACAGTTGAGATGAGGTTAAGGGACAGAAACTCGTTAAGGATCTTAAGATTTTGTCTATTAACTAAGCAAGTGCAGCAGCTGCTCAGATTCAACTACCCCCCTCGGCACCAAACATGCATCATATATTACCCCAAAAAATCACCACCACAGATGCCTTGTCAATTCTCATTCACCCTCCCTATAACCGTTCGACCCCGCACACACACACACACACACACACACACACACACACACACACACACACACACACACACACACACACACACACACACACACACACACACACACACACACACACACACACACACACACACACACACACACACACACACACACACACACTCACACTCACACACACACTCATACACACACGCACACACTGATAAGGTCCCATAGCTTGTTGCTGTGGTGACCTGCTTTTGCCTATTGTCTCACAGTAATCCAGTGTTGTTTTTTTGGTTGTGTATTTGCATGAATGGAAAAAGAGATGTGTGTGACAGTGGCACAGTTTTTGCTCTGAGGAAAGGTGAGCTTGCATACATTTGTGTAGACAAAGAGGGCAGAACTGGCTGGCAGTCAGTGATTCAACAAATGGAATTGAGTTCTGTTGTCAAAGTAACTAAATATAGACATTTCTTTGTGTTAAAGGCCTAATATGATCGTCACACTTGGCCTATGAGTCAGGACACTAAGCATATTTTTTGACATTGATTTGATTCAAATTAAGTTATTTTTAGCCTATTTACCACCAAAGAGTTCTTTACAGCTAATGTCTAACCAGCAAAGTACAACTGTCTATTACTAAGTACTATTATTAACAGTAATTTAGTTTGACATTACAATTTGAGTCAGGAAAAATGTCCCTCTGCTTTGTATTACATTGTTGGTATTATATCTGTGAATTGCAATCAATGCTGGATTGCATGTGATGCATCCTTTACCCGTTTTAGAAGTGGTTGTGTTGTGCGTCATGCTTTTTGTGTACGTTCTCCAAAATTTCTGCAGTTGTGAGAAGAATTACTTTTTGCCGGTGGTTATATTCTCTCATGTGACAGACAGCTCTGACTCTACAGAATAAGGGAATATTTCAACGGTTTGGACACATGAGACTGAAGCTGTATCATGCGTAGCGCCAATCCCACAGTGCATTCCTGCTGAGCAGGAGGTATTTCTTGTTTATTATGTGAGCTTGGCTACAAGGTGCAGGTTGGGATGGAGTAGGACTCAGTGTCCTGTTTATTTTCATACCGTGGCACCGCCTCAAAACCAAAACACAGAATGCAGTGCATTTTCTGCAACGCTTTGATGCACACTAACGTTTGTTTCTTTAAGCATACTTCTGAAAGCACTTTGCTTCATCAGACTGGACGGAAATGGCTACTCACCTACTACGTCAGATGCTTTCACCAAGTCAAGGTGTGACTTGGTTTGGGGTTTTTAAACTGAACAAATGTGTCAAATTCATGTACGAGCATTAAAGGCCATGCATGTGGAGTGGGAATCCCTGGGCCTCAACTCAAAGGAGCTGAGACCACACCCCCTTCCTTTTGCCAAATGTGATTTGAGTTTAGTTGAACTAAAATTCACAAGTTAAGTAATTCTATCATTAGCGTTTTATGCAGCCCGTTGCGGTCCAAAGGAAATCCCCATTTCAGGCTTTTCATCATTCCTCTCTGAACTCTAAAGCACCGCAGAGGGGAAAGTGCCTGCTAAAATCCTTGAGTAGAAAACATAGCCACTGCTAAAGAAATACTGAACCCTGGATACGCATTAGTTATGGATGGAGAACAGAGTGGCAGAGATAAAAAAAAAAAAATGCAGCATGGACAGGGCAGACGGGAAAAGTTGGGACTCCACTCACCCATGTGAGCCAGCAATTAGGAGGCTTGACTGAACACTTTGTCTGCTGCCCTGTTTAGAGAGCTGTCCGGCGAGAGAGTGCAAGGATGAAAGCGGGAGATGTGAGGAGAGAGCGGTAGAAAAAAATGTGACCACCAACCTTTCTAATTTACTAAGTTTAATGTGTGCTTTTCACACAAATAGCCGCATGTAAAAACCTGGTTGCTTTTTAAAATCCAATGATCTCAGGTGAACTTCAGTCGGACAATGGTGGTCACATCTCTATTTTCTTCAGAATAATGACACTCTTGCTACTCTGAGTCGTTTGTTAGTAACATCGCTGCTGCTAAGTCTACCTTAGTCCTCTCACAGAAATCCAATCATATTGTCTTACAGCACCCTGGGTAGTAGACATCTGAGATCGCCATCTTATTGGGTTTGGCAAGTGTAAGAGGCCGGTGTGCGACAGCAGCGTAAGATCATACATGTGACAAGCTCATTTAACACTATCTTCCATAGGAATTTGATGCAGTGAATCTTTGTAGTCATTATAATCATGCTGTTGTTCCTTACATTGCATGCAGTACATGAAAAAAAAATTAAATGTACACGTGATGGTAACCTGGGATCAATCGTTCGGATGCTAACAGGGGCTCCAACTACTCATGTAACTCAAGTCTTGACATAACATGTTGGCTTGCAGCTGTCTACTTACTGTCCTGTTCCCTGAGCTCTTTGCTGTGTCATTGAGTTTGGAAGATTGGAGAGTCGAGGAGGACAGAATAAACTCAATGAAGGACTGCAGGAGGAGGAGGTGCTGTGTGTGTGTTCGTGTTAGTAGGGGGTGCTATATGACGAGATGGATGGGAGTCAAAAGGGTCATGGAGAGTGAATAGGCAACCTTGGTCCTCTCCATTTCTATCATCACCATATCTAGCTTTCAGTTTTTTTTTTTCCAACTTGTGTTGGGACAAACACACAGAGACATTCTCAATTAGCGAATATCTTGATCAAAAGTAAGGGTTAGAAATCATCTGGCCTGGTTATCCTAAGCTCTCTGCCACTCATGTTACATTGGTTTGAGTTTCAGTGCTGCTGCAGCATAATGAAAATAGTTATATAGTCATTCCCCACTTGTGCCACCATGTATGACAGTGTCGGGCCACGTCTTTGGATTTCACCATTTCTGTTGACACAGACCTGTAAAAACAATTCAAAACATTAATATGCTTTGAGACATGTGCCAATAGTTTCCATATACTTGGTAGGGAAGAACACTCCTCTGAGTAAAGTCACTATACATTCAAAATGTGTGTTGGCAATGTATTAGAAGCTCAAATACTATTGTCGTGGTGCCTTTTGTAATCAGTCTCGTTGGTATTTTAAAAATGGTGTTGTTTTGCTCTGGATTTTGCAAAAACAGGTAATCAATTAAAATTTGAATGTGTGCAACATGTCCTTAACTTCAGATTCCTGCCACCCTTCGAGCTTGAGCAGAAGCTTACAAACTTTCATCCTAGCAAAGGGCAGGCAGACTGGGGGAGGTGGCTTGGAGAGTTTGCTGGTGAAAAGGGGGAGGAGGAGGTGGTGGAATATGAATAGGGCAGTGGCGTGAGTGTGAATAGGAAAGTAGAAAGAGAAGAAAAGGAGTCCATGTTGACAAAGACCCTTGTTCACTTTGTTCACTGGCTTTCAAATGCAAAGTGTCAGCAGATTTTTCATGTTCAGTCAAAACTTTCTCTTCTCTTGATCACCACGTTTTTCAACATTACAGTTCCCCGTTTTTGCTCCCTTCTTCTCTTCTATTGAAATGAGCTTAGAAGAGCCTATGTTCTTCTAATTGAAATTCTTTACAACATCTCCAAGGCAATTGTAAACTTTGTGGGGAAAGACAAACAGCGATTGAATGAAAGGGAGGATAAACCAGTGAAGAATTTCCTGCAATCTCTTGCCATTATTTGTGGTTCTTCCTGATTGTCACATAAAGAGTGTGCATTTCAAGTTACTCAAACACAGCACTTATCACTTTTTGGACCTCATTCTGTCTGTGCGCCTTTGTCACCTGTCACCCCTCCGCAAGCTTCCACCCTTTCCATCTGTTTGCCCCTCTTGCGCCAATGCTTAAGAGGGACAATGGCACCCCATGCTGTGTAAAGATGTGTGTATGTGTTGATGTCGTATCCCATCCCAATCTTTGCTTTGTTCTCACAGGTCGACGATGCCATGCTTATGTTCGACAAAACAACCAACCGACACAGAGGTGCGTGCTGAGAGTATCACACATCCACACACACACACATGCACAAATTAAAGTAATTGGTGTGTGAGACCTTATGAGATGTCTTCCAGGGAGTATAGAAGGGAGAAAAAAATAGCCAGGCATATTCATGTGCCGTTTTACCCTCTACTCCCCCCGCTTCATTTATCTCTGTCCTTTACCCGCAAGGACGAGGCGTTGTGCCTGCTGAGGGTCGCAATAAAGGGTCAGAGTGGTTCCCGGAGAGGATGGAACTTAATGAGATGAACGAGGAATAAGAGGGAAGGAAAGAAGCAAGGAGTAATATACAGTAGATGTTATTATACGGTGGCTGTAATGTCAGTGGGGAAGAAGGGGGTGTTACCGGCAAAGGTTAATTCAGGTGTGGAAGAATCAACATATCCACAACAGCTGATTGACAGGGGAGCAATGTGACGATGGTTTCATGTTGCTGCCTCCCCTCCTTAGAAAAGTGCTATGATGAAGGGTGAGGACAGCTTTAATGGACGGCCGTCACTCCTGCCCAGTCTATTCCTGTCTGCATGTCATCAGCCTATAATAGTCTTGTTCCTTCTTACAATCAAAAAAATGAGCCCCATTTCTTTTACTGATTGCTTCAATCTGTTCAGCAGACCTGGGGTATATAACACTCATATTTGAGCTTCATTGTGTACATTATGTTTTACAGAAGCCTATCAAGCAGTAAAAGTCGTGTTTTCGTTTTAATAGTCAATAGGGCATTTCATGGCTGTTTTTATGTCTTTCAGGCTTTGGTTTTGTCACCTTCGAGAATGAAGATGTTGTTGAGAAAGTGTGCGAGATTCACTTTCACGAGATCAACAATAAAATGGTAGGCAAGCAGAACGACTACGTACCTAAACACTTGCATTTACACAACATTACCTGCCACTACACAAATTGACAAAAAGCCACTACTGGAACCTTAGTTCTAATTTCACCTCGTTAATAATCATTCTTGAGTTTCTTTGTTTTTAAAAAAAAAAGTGGACTGTATATTCCTCAATGTAAGTATCTGTGTTAATACTGTTCTTCTTAATTAGCTCAATAGACCCAGAACAACAGCAAACATAATTCTAACAAACATAAGCCAGACAACATCAACCAAACCTTCCCATGATTCAACACCAAAATCTAGCATATGCCAAATATTATGCTCAAAAGAGTGATTGTAATTTCTTTATTTATTGCCGTAATCAAGCTGGTTTCATCATTTTGTTTATGTAAGAGTGAACCTATCTTCCCTGTGTGCGTATAGGTAGAGTGTAAGAAAGCACAGCCAAAGGAGGTGATGACGCCAACAAGTTCAGCCAGAGGTCGATCCAGAGTGATGCCCTATGGGATGGACGCCTTCATGCTGGGCATTGGCATGCTTGGTAAGACTAACATCTTGAATTACCTTGAGTCTATTTTGCTTGTACGCCCTGAAGAGGATAAGTAGTGTACAAAATGGACGGCTGGCTCTTTTGCATTACGTTATGACCTTGTCTGATGCTAATTTTGTTGGTGCTTTATATTAATGTGCACGTTTAGTTTAACAATATGGTCTCATAATATTAATGAAGAGCATAGTCTCTTTTGCATGCTAATTTGAAAGGAAAAACAAAAACCATACAATGCACCTTGAGGTCACAAACGTGTTGTTCGACTAAAAATATTAAGCTGTTGTTTAGTTCCCTCTAGTGGAAAGTTGTAGTAGTTGTAATGCCATCCGCAATAATTGAGCAAAAGTTGGTTAGGCATAACATCTTCATCTTTACTCTGTTTCTTTTTTGGCTGACAGGCTATCCAGGCTTCCAGACTACCACCTATACCAGCCGTAGCTACTCTGGAATTACGCCTGGTTACGCCTACCAGTTCCCAGGTGAGTGTGCAGTACACTCTTTTTCTCTTTGCACAGGCGGCTAGCTGAGAAGAAAAGCCAAAAGATGCGGGTTGTGGCATGCAGTTGATTCAGCTGCGAACAGATTTGAGGTCATCAAAAGTGTTGGAACTGCAAACTACAAAGGCCATGTGCTCTCTTTCTCTCTCACATAAACATGCTCCAGTTTAATACAAACATGCCTCCAGCAGAGTTTGTGTTTTTTTTTCTCCAATATTTTGGAGCTAAAACTTTTTGCACTTTAAAAAAAGTCATTTTGTAATGGTAACTTCAAATAGGAATACCCTCATTTTGCCTGAATATGCTAAAGTCTTTAGTCACGTTTATTTTATTGACTTCTGTAACCTTATGTTGTGTTGGATAAGTGACGCCTCCTTTCCTCTATTCCCATCATCCTGCCTTTACCCCACAATAGATATTTTCATGTGAAACGTTGTACTTTGAGCTCTTGCCTTCATGTTAGTGTGCTGTTGTGGCTTAAGTCTGTTTTGTGACTTTTTAGTTTGGCTTGTGGATGGTGACTGTATTTACGGAGCGCTTTCTCTTGACCTCTGTTTCTAGAATTCCATTTAGAGAGGACCCCCCTCCTGACATCTTCCCATCCCCCTGAGCTGACAGGTCAGTAGGAACCGGATATATTCAACAACTCAAAGTCAAATCCAAACATTTGCCTTCCTGAAACGGACTTTGTCAAGAATCCCATTCCACAAAGCTTTCTATGAGAAAGAAGAATAGTCCTGTAGATCTATGCAATATGTTTAGTTTATGGTAATTTTCACGACCACCAGAATGTTACAGTGTTGTTAATGTTAGGCTGATGTTGTCTTGTTGACTTCAAGAATCTAAAGAAATATACATATATTTTGTTGCCTGATTTGACAACTTTAAATTTTTTTCATTGGGTACTAATCTGTTTGCAACTCTTATATTAAATTGTTTTTTTTTCTCCCTTTTTCTGCTTCCTTTTAGCCATTCCCCTGACTGCATATGGACCAATGGCAGCAGCGGCAGCAGCAGTTGTTAGAGGTGCGTACGTGACACACAATATGGTTGCAAAAGAAAATGTAGCAATCCTTTGGGATCGCTTGGGCCTTCATTTAAGTCACATTACTAGACAAACACATTCTACGGCATTTACACTAAAGTTTATACACAAAATGGAAGCATTTGCAGTTTAGGGTGGAAAGAGAATGATCAGATTAGACAGAAAGCATTCCCAATGGTACACATGTTTTTCTCGTAAGTGTACATTTGGAATAACATGGATGAAGGGGGGCTTCGAAAGAAATATTGTATTTGCAAATGTGTACAGTAGATTGTAACGTTCAACCTTCATTTATCTCCCCTAATACCAAGGCGCTACCCCTTCTCGCACGGCTGGGTTTTTGAGTACCACTAGCCCTGGACCAATGGCTGACTTGTATGCCGCAGCAAATCAGGACTCAGGAGTAGGCAGCTACATCACCGCGGCTAGCCCCGCCCCCAGCACAGGGTTCAGCCATGGTCTTGGGGTACGTCAATACTTCTGCACACTCTCCACACTTAGTGGACATAAAAAAAGTCTTCTGTCCAAATTCCGGGTCTAGACGATACGAAGTATAATGCGGTGGTCTTGATAAATAATATGCACTTACATGAAGTCGTGGTACTGTTAGTTTATAAACTGTATCATTCAATTGAAAACGAATGAATGTTCAAGGGAAGACCTGGTTGGTATACAATATATACGCACTTGATGTGCACACTTGTGTAACCACAATGTGGGCGTAGGTTTATTTTTACGTTTTCCCAGTAAAATATACGATATATTTCATTGGAATGTGACAGTGAACATAGTTCATCTTATTGGTAGGACAAGTCTTGATTTATCTGGGTTTCATTTTAATGTGCATTATAAAAACGGGTATTTGACCAGGCTTGTGTCAAATTTTTATATTTACTCTGCATTGATGTACGCTAATGCTTATTTGTAATGCTAAAAGGTATGTCTTCCTTGGTTATGTGTGTCCTCAGGGTCCTCTGATTGCTACTGCGTTCACTAATGGCTACCACTGAGATGACTCTAGTCATAGGTGATTTGGTGGCTTTTCTTCTGCTGTTGAGCCAATCAAATGCTGAGTGTCCATTGGCGGCACAACCTGATTGGCTGGCTGCAGCTCTGCCTGGCTGTCCTGTGGCTCTACCCACCGACGGAATATCTTTTTAAAAAACGTAAACTCTTTTTGCTGTACTAATCTCACATGAACATAATATCCCAGTGGTTCCTCACGTGGATCGTCATTAAACCCCCCAATGTCTATTGCTTTTTTCTGAAACTGAGAAAACTGCAGAAAAGACTGGTAAAAAAAACTTTGCCATTTTTGACAAAGCCACAAAGGACAATTTTTTTCAAATTTTTACCGTATCTGTCTGTTACATTGCCATCTGAAATCCCCGAGAGCTGTTTCTGATAAAACACACACTGGAGACGAAGGGCGTTTCCTTCAAAAACTCTTTTCAACATCCATACAAAGAACAAATCCAATGACAAGTCATTTTTCTAAGCATCATTGAAACATCGGGGGGAAAAATGTATATTTTGATAGACTTTAAAATAAAAACAAGCATTTGTAATATTATTAATTATGACATAATATCATAATCAATCAATGAGGTATTTTATTCTGTCATCGGTTTGAAAGCAATGTTTTTATGTCTTCCTGTAAGATATTGTACATATATGTACTTTGGGAGTCAGGTGAGGGACTACTGAACCAGCTGGCATGTTATTGGTTGGTTTGAAGAGGGTCAACTTCTATTTCACTGGAAGTCATGTACATGAAATGATATGTGGTCATTTCTCTACTTATTACATAAGAGTAATCGTAAGGCTCTTATGTATGTTTTTGGCCATTCCTCTCCTGCTTGACGCAGTGTGGCACTGTCGATGATAAGACAACTACTTCCATGAGTTTGTCTGGCATTCACCTTCTTTTACGAAGTCATATTTTTAATGTTTCTCTGGAAGCAGCAGCTGTTTTTTCCCCCATTTTTTTTTCTTTAGCTGCTCGAGAGCGACTTTCGATTAAGATGATGGAATTTGTTGATGGAGTCATTTCAAATTCAAACCGGAGAAATCAGGGCTTTATTGAGGGATTAGGCTGACATGGGTTTTATTTGATTATATATATATATATATATATATTTTATAAGACATTCACTTCTTTAATTTTGGAGAAACACTGTGAAAATACATGAAGGATGTTCTCTAAGAAACAAGGGTCGGGGGGAAAAAATGATCTGAATTTACTGTTATTTTATCAATATTCAAGGTGCATGTGAATGTGGCTCACATGTACGTGAGCGACTGTTAGTGCGCTTACATCAAAATCTACTTTTTGCAACCCGCCCAGTTTTCTGGTGGCCTGTATTTGGTACTGATATGATCTCCTCGTTCCATTTTGATTTACTCATCGCTTTTATTTTGTATCCATGGCTTTATGCTCCTCCACATAATTGTTGATTATACACAGTTGCTGCTCCGTGTAATCTTGGGTAGGGGGGATTTGGGGAGGGAACTTGAAATGTAACAGGGTCTGGTCCTAGTCGGCTCAGATAAGGGGTCTCGATGGAGAAAAACGCTGGCTGGAAGGCAAAGTCAAATGCTGAACAAATTCAGTGTGTGCAAAAAATATAAACAAGTGACCTGGATGTTCAGCCTTGTTTTATGTTGAGAGGATGAACATACACACTTGAAGATACTTCCTCAGCCAGCCAGTGGTTCCTCTGTCAGATCATCTGAGACACGGCACAAAACTACTGCTGGACACCTACACTGTAACTTTTTAACCTACAATAAAGCAATAAGTTATTTTGTACCTTGCAAATGAAAATAGTGCTGATAGTGGAAAAAAGGAGGACAATTTTGCGGCATTAAGACTTTATTTTCAGATTAAAAGAATATATTTTTCTGTGTTGAGACCTTGTTCTCCATTGTACATTGATTTCAATGAAGGTTCTTTCTTGTGTTCATGTCAAAAACAAAAGGGCCAATGCTTTGAAATGCATATGTAGCGCCTTATACATTATGGTAAAAAAACAAAAAAAATTGGGATGATCCCCACCAAGCTTTACAGCAATTTTCTTTTTTTGTGTGTCGTTTTTCAAGTCCTCCTACACCCCAAATAATTTCAAATTTAAAATCTTAATAAATTATTCTACTGTATGCCTTGGTGTGTTTTCTTCCCTCCTGCCATCGATATTTCACTTGATGCAAACCCTAAGCTAAAGTGCCATTTTGACAGTGTGAAATTGAAAAAAAAAAAGCTATAGTATGAGGGGGGGACAATTTTATTAAGATACTGCCGCTCAGTGTAAGGTCCTGCTGATTCATTTAACTGTTGGAACTAAACTGGTCAGAGGCCAAATGCCAATAGAGTTAGTGATCTCTACTAACATCATGTTACAAGATGACTCGAGTCATCAACACACGACTTGGATATGCGGATTTGAAGCTTTTCTTCTAGGGACTTACTGAAAAGTGGGTGGCAAAATGGCCTTGGGAGAACTTAACACGCAAGTGACCTGTTCGCTGAACGAGGGTAACTTTTGTGATGACATTTCTACAGAGGAAAAGGAACCTCCACTTCAAAGTTATCTTATTCTAACTATGCTTACCTGTTTTTGTCCTGCATATCCCATCAACGTTGTTGCTTTGGTCTACTCTATTATGGTATGTTTGCTGGAAAAATGTGTTAGCGTCATTAAAGCAGGTTTATTTCTGTTTTCAGTAGGAGTTGTATATTTTCGAAAGGATGTAGAGAAGTTTATTTGTGGATACAAAAGTGTCTTTGAGACAGAAATCAATTGATTTCATGGCTTTGTGTACTAAAATATGAACTTATACTAGAACCACATCTACAAAATTTACATAAAGAACCAGAAATTTAAAGTAATGCAGGATTTAGATTGCTTTTTGTTTAATAATGTTTATTCACCATTACTACTTTTTTTAAGTGACTATGCATCTATTTTGCAGACGCTCTAGAATTCGGTTGATGAGGTCCCAGGACATTAGGTTAATTATTCACATCCTGAATACTGATAGAAAAACTCAGATTATGCTTAAAGGTTGATGTTCTAAGAAAACAACAACAAGATAAAAATACAAATGTACACACATCATTCATCCTGATCAGGAAAGGCGGATTACACAAGGATTTTGTTGCCATTCAGACGCAAAACAACATACAGAGGCGGAAAATTACACACATTACTCGCCTAAATCAGCCGATTGTATCACCATACCGACAGGGATCATAGTTTATTCTTTATTTTAGATAGAATGCTGAAATATTTTAACCAAATGTTCTTTCATTCTCAGTCTAGGAACAGCTATTATAATGGTGACTATGATGGCTCAAGGCGGTTGGGCCAGAATGCTCTTTATGTTGCCATTGCTTCCATTTTTGTTGGCCTACTCGTCATCACTGTCATCTGTATTGTTCATTTTACCACGGTAAGAATTTTATTTCACTTATGTGCAATGCATGTAGATATTGTTGTTTATAAGAATAAGGTCATGTATTTCTTTGTGTTTGTGTTTTAGATAAATAATATGGTCTGAGGAAATAACAAAGAGGGACATTTCAAGATATCTGATTGTAGGATGGCCCATCATATGTGAACGTGAAGTGGAGGGAGTACAATTTCATATTTAATTTAGTTCATATTTTCTCAAATATTATTCTGTAGATTTTCATGCAAATAATGAAAGTTTTTGGTTCTCGAATTAATCACTATTTGAACATTGTTTATACTTTAAAGCTGTGCTACGAAGCTGGCAAAAAATACACAAATCCATGTTTTACATATTTTGCTATGGCCAAATATTATGGAAAAAAACACATTTAATGACTGCATACCATTATGTTTATAAATGTGCATGCGCTATATTTTCTGAAAATATATCCTGATTAAAATGGAGAGCACTTTATATTTTGTTTAAAATCTTGAAAGCAATTCAATTGTAGCAATAAGGTGGTTTCCTCATAGATGAGTGTGTGTGTATTATTTGTCAATGTTATATTTTATATATATGTATATAAAAAAAACAATTATATTCAAGCAATCTCCTTTTTTATGCATGTTGCCTCTGCTGACCTCAAGAGAGCTTTTCCCCCTCCCTCCCTTCACTTCCCACGCAATGAAGGAAAACTGATTCCTATTGAAAACTGATTCCTATTTTGCTATTTGATTAGCGTCACACATTCTGGCCAGCACAGCCCAGGGCCAAACATGCAAATTTAGCTGAGATATGTTCCGGTAGCTTGATATGTCATAATATATCCTCGACTAAATATAACCAATTTCCCATGTCCTTTATAGACCCCCCCCCCCTCTATCTCTTACACATAGCCTCTATAGTGCCATTGGTCTAAAAAAAATAGCATATTTTATTTGCAACAGCGCAAATCAGATTAGAGCAATTCCAGTACATGATGTTGAAATACTGTACTATATGTGATTGAATGAATTTCTGAGAGTATTCTGATTTGAATCTGAGAATGAAAGCCATTCGCTGTAAAACACCTGACACAGTTGCACAATAGCAAGGGTGCTGGAGCACTCAATGACTCACTGAAATAGGTCAGTCATGGCAGCTGCCTCCATTAGATCGAGCCTCCTTGCAAACATATCCAATGTCACGTCACAGACAGTTTGCAGTGTTTGCTGATACCTTTAAGGAACCATAAAAAAGGGTTTAAATAAAAAAGACATTGAAAAATTACTAGAAATTCTTACTATAGTGTTTTATGGACTCGTATATATATAATTATAAGTACATATACATATTTGCTGAAAGTAAAATTAATAAAAAGAGATACACCCTGCCTATGGCTTCAAGCAACTCTCTGAAATTGACTTTATTTTTCAAAGTAAAACATTTATTTAGGTTTGCATTGTATTGATGGCGACAAACGTCCAATAACTAATTAAATCCAAGAAGACTGGCAATGAATGCTAATCTTGGTGAATATCAATTGTGTGAGATAAATGTGTTATGAAATTAAAAAAAAATGGTCTGTAATCTATTCTTCCCTTAGTGATCATAGTTAATAAAAGGCAAAAAAAGGACTGTACTTTCAAAACTAAATTATATTATTGTCCAGAGAAGGGTAATTTCAAATGGGTCACATTTTAGCAAGACAAACTGTCCAAATTATTTCATGCTTTTTAATAGTATTTTGTTGGAGAAAAAATATTGCTCTGTTCTTAAAGTTGATACACAATTTCAATGAAAAATCAATGTTCTCGCAATGAAAGCTCTTTATTACAGTCCTTGTGTCCCCAGACTGCATGATTTGCATGGCATATTTTATTCCTCCCACTCTCTGTCAGGGGCGGCTGCCAGTTTGAATAATGATGGTCATCAACCTCTCATTATAAAAACAGTGTTTTCAACAATGATCCATTACATCATTTAAATGCAAGAAGTCTGGCTTGATTAAACTTTGAACCTCATTTATGTGCAGTGGCTTAAAATGGAATCTGTGGAGATGAAAAACTGTTGCATAATTAGCACTTATCGAATCTTTCAATGATTAAAAACGTATTGTCTTATTCTCTGAAAAAGTCAAATGATAAATCGTCAAATATGCATTTTATATTTTACTATAAATTTAAAATGGGCTTGTTTTACATAAGGTAATAGTCTCATTTTAGCTAAGCCTGAAAAAACAGTACTCAGTGATAATTTTAATGCTATATCCTTTTCTTTATTTATATAGCTATAACATATTTCAGGAAAAGAAACATTACATTTTAGGTCCTCTAATATTTGTATAATTCCTATCCTATTTATATTTTCGTATGAGAGGACTACAAATTTAACAAACATGTATTGTATGTAAAAAAACGCTGCCCTCATTATGATTACGTCAGTAATGTCATGAAAACCTTTATTATGTCATCCTAAAGAAAAGTCAATAGAAAGCAGAAGAGCACAGGATTTAGCTCACATAGGCAATAAAATCTCCATGCAGGGATACGGATAACAAAACATGAGCAAAGATCAAGTAAGTAACTAATTTGTGCCACATTTATTCAATAAATAAGGTATATGGAAACAATGATAGATCTGTCATTTAAAACATAACCTCCTGGATACTTATACATAATCTTTGGAAATTAAGGTCTATAATTAGAAGCAGTTCATTTTCTAAATTCCTCAATTTGTAACATTCAAATGGGTATTATATAGATTTTTAGCAGCCTACTTCAATTGTTTAACTAAAAATTATACCAAGATAGAAAAATCTACCCACTTGAAAGACACATGGTTTTGTAAACAAAGGACATCATGTAATGGAAATAACTTAGCACAAATATTAATTCTTATTGTGTGTGTGTGTGTGTGTGTTTTCACAACTCGCCCTCATAATTAAAGGCACCTGCCAAGCCATACAAACCTGGAAACAAGAAAAAGGTACGTTGCAATGACTGCTATAATTCTGGTTATAATATACCATATATTTTAAATAATAATTTTCTGATTTCAGGAGGATGAAGATCCGGGGAAACTTATTAAGCCTCCAGATCAACTGGAACTTTCTGAGACTGTAAGACGAACACAACCATCAATCAATCAATTCCCCCACCAAATGATTTTAGACTGTATTAAAATATTCCTACTTTGTTTCTCTAAATATAGGAACTAAAAGAAGAAATCACAAGAACTCTGACAGCGAAAAATCCACATGCTCCAGAAAATCTCGCCCACTACAAATTTAATGTAAAAGGAGTCAACCTATAACAGTAATTTTTGATCATCTTTGCATAAGAGTTTCATCACCAATATCACTTTTCTCCTCTCCCCGTCAGGATGGTGCTTATAAAGTGACCACCGAGGTAAATCACATGACAGTTCACTTCGCAATTGAGGGTTGTCTTGAACATCAAGACGTGGATGAAGATGAAAGTGAGACGCCTACTGAGGAACCCAGTGAAGAAGGTGACTGAAACTATTCAAACTGCTCAGAAATTACCAACCCATTTATGACTTATGCCTTCACTTTTTGCCCTTATGCTACACTATACATTATGGAATAGCAAAAAAACCCAAAAAATCCAAATCCAATCATCTTTGCAATCATTTAAATCACTTAATATCTGTGCAGCATCAGGAGAGGAGGGAGAAGAATCTGAGGAGGTGAGGAGAAATGTGTTTTGCTTAACAAAAGCATGATTTTTAACTTCCAACTTTGCTGGTTCTCCATGTAGGACGGCTCTGGTGATGGAGGGGAGGAAGAAGAGGCTGGAGATGATGACATACCAGACAGCGTTGCCTCCAAGGCAAACAATGGGGAACCCAAATGTACAAATCAATTCAACTTTATTGAAAGAGCCTCTCAAACCCTTAATAATCCTCCCGAGGTAGGAAAGACAAAAAAACTACAGATTATTCCACTTTAATGAATGACGCTGATTTGATTTTTCAATATATGGATGTTGGTAGAATCTATTGGACAATTACAAATGCAAGTTCCATTATTTTCTTTCAGGGTCGAGGTTGTCAGACTTTACCTCCTCCACGCTGCAACTACTATGCCACTGCTTACCAGGTAGTGTGAATAGCTCCTTTTTCTATCCATATATGTAGTGTATTAATACTTCTATGCTGACCTGCTGATTGTCTTTCAAGTGGGACATATATGATGTGTACATGGCTGAGCTGCAGAAACAAGAAATGATGAAAGGGAAACAGAAAGATAATGATGGCGATAGAACCAAGAAAATGATGCTCATTGAAACACCAGTGAGTCAATTCAATGCCAAAATTACCAAATATTCTTATCTACTGGTCAAGATATATGACTTTGGTTCTTTGGGTTTGTAGATTTATTTCATATAACTGGATTTTTCTGGTCCAACAAAATAGATGAATAAATGGCTCTGAATTTTATATGCAGAGTGACGACATCACCAAAGTATCGGCATCAGCAAAGCTGTTAGAACGGATGGTCAATCAGAACACGTTTAATGAAGTAGCACAAGGTGATTTAGGTTTATTCAGTCTCTACAGTATAATACTATGGACCTCATATTTTTGTACATTTACTATGCGACTCCCCCCTTATCTTCAATTTGTATTTCCTTTCAGATTTCAAATATTTTGAGGATGCTGCAGATGAATATAGGGAAGAGGAGGGTACTGTACTCCCCCTGTGGAAGTTCACGTACGATAAAGCCAAAATGATGTGTGTCACTGCTCTCTGCTGGTGGGTTTGCTCACAAACACACTAAATATGGCATCACAGTTACCCAGATAGTATTGATTGAACCAAGTTCCCAATTTTACATGAGAAAGAGACAAAACAGTAAGTGCAAAAATGTCAAAAGCCATTTGGTAAACACGAAATTGATGATAAGAATTGAATTCCCAATGCAATACAAATGGCAACACTGATGATGGAATGCCTTTATTGTCATTACACAAGTACAATGAGATTTAAAGCTTCACTGTTAACACATAAATAAGTAATCCTAAATAGATTTATGTACAATAAAAATGATGTGTGGTTTAAATCTGTCGAGGAGCAATGTAAAATGACTAATTATTTCCCTTATCTCACAGGAATTATATTTATCCAGATTTTTTTGGTGTGGGATTGGGTTCATGTAAGTCAACAGCAAACATTGAAAATGTCATTCATGATGAGGAGGATTGACATATGATTTGATGTGATCACTTTACAATCATCGTCAGATGACTTCAGCAAACAAGGCCGTGGGATGATTCTCTTCTACACTTTGAAGAACTCCACTTATCCCGAGTACATCTACCCAACCAGTTCAGGCGTTTTGGCCATCGATATCCATAAGAAAAATTCTTACCTGGTAGCTGTGGGTTTCTACGATGGCTGTGTCTGTGTGTACAACTTGAAGAACAAGGGACACGAGCCGGAGTACAAGAGTGCTGTTAACAATGGCAAGCACACTGACCCTGTCTGGCAGGTTAGAAAAATTAACATAAGGAGGCTACTTTTACCTATTGAGAGCTTTAATAAACAAAAAAAAACAAAAAAAAAACGGATATGTTCACATAACATAAAAAAAAACGTTATACAAAAGATTACACAATATTTTCATGATTTAATGTATGAAGCCTAAATTTGTTTCTTTTACCACACAAATTAGCTATTAAATGTTAAGTGGCTTGCACTGTAGCAGCTTTAAACTTTATAGCACAGTCAACTAACATTTGCCTGTTTCGACCTTAAAATCTCTTGTTGGAATTACAATGTTGAGAGTTTAAGAACTAGCGCGTCATCATTTTCTTGAGAGCATAAGAGTCATTGCGGTCTTCTATTTTTGTAACTAGACTTTGTAACTTCGTTTCAGCTCCGAAAACTTTGTTGTATGGTGTGTCTTGATTTCTTTTTTTCTTTGCAGGTTCGGTGGCAGAATGACAAAAGTCTTAATTTCTTTTCTTTGTCCTCTGATGGCCGTGTTGTGTCCTGGATCCTCAGTAAGGTTTGTTAAAAGCAATAATTCACAATATAGTGTTTGATATAGGCATATATTCTTGTTCAGCCACAAATCCTGGGGTTTCTTCAGTCTTGAATCACATCAAGATGATATGTCATTCATGTTCAGAAAGGTTCATCCAAATAAATGTGCAATGTCTGTAGAAAGAGCTGCTCTTCTCCGATGCTATAAGGCTGGTTTTGGATTATTCTGTGTCGGATGGACCAGAGGGGATTCAGAATCTCACTGCTGGTAAGTTTTCACTCTCCAATGTCGCTGGGACTGGATTTTTATTTATTTAATGCAATTCTTGGCGGCCATACTGACAAATGTTAGTACGTCGGCTTCTCAATTCTAGGTTCGAGGGTCCTCACTGTCCCTCACTTTGCATCTTCTCTCAGGCTTGTGTGGGTTTTCTCTTGGTATTCCTGTTTCTTTTCATATACCCTTCAAACAAAGGAATGGTAGTCTAGTTGAAAATTGTAAATTGCCCCTCGCTATTGGTGTGAGTGTGAATTGTCGTCCGTCCTTAGATAGCTAGGACCGGCTCCGGCTCCTTGCACCATCTTTGTGAAGATAAGCGTTTCGAAAAATGAATGAATAATGCAATTTTTAATATATCTCCTGCTTGTTTACTTTTTGCCTACAGCTAGTGGCACATCCTTTGACTTTCACCCACAGATTGAGGACCTCTACATAGTTGGCACTGAGGAGGGTAAAATTCATAAGGTATGATGCAAGAAATCATTCCACTACCAAAGATTTTCCTGTAAATGAGCTGTGCTGTCAATCACTTGGAATACAACAACTGCATGGCCACAATCTATAAAGTTGATTTGTTCTTGAGAGTAGGTGCCTTTTATTTCACTGAATTATCTCACAAGTGTTCCTTTTGTTTGATTCTGAAGTGCTCGAAGAATTACTCAAACCAATACCTAAAAACATTTGATGCCCACAACATGGCAGTGGATACGGTGAAGTGGAATCCATATCATCCCAAGGTTTTCATCTCTTGCAGCTCGGATTGGACAGTCAAAATTTGGGACTTGGATTACAGGTAAAACATATCATTGATTAAGATCAAAATGTACAAAGCACAATTTTGTTTTGAATATTGAAATAGCAGTAGCTTTTAAAGTTTACAATTTTTATTTTTACTGCTGTGTGACTGACATTGTTCCATCTTATTATGGCTATTAGTGTGCATTTCATTAAAACATGTTACATGACTGTTATGTGTTTTCAGTAGATTTAAGGCTTTTTTTTGGTCTTAAATAATTAACTGACATTTAACCCTAAAATATGTATTATATTTTTCCCCTCCTAAATGATTTCTTCCTATCAATAATCAACAATACTAATTTTCATTTAACTGAATGATGCTCTCTTTTCTTTCCAGCACTCCAATGTTCACATTTGAACTAAATGCATCGGTTGGCGACGTGGGCTGGGCACCGTACTCCTCTACTGTTTTTACTGCAGTAACCACTGATGGATTGGTGAGAATTAAACATAATGGGAGGGGAATCATATGTAACTAAATTTTACCCTGATCTAACTCAAAACCCCCATCCAAAACTGTTTTGACAGCCTCTTCTTTTATACCCCATCTCAACTGGCGGTTACCTAAACTCAACTAATTCTACCTCGTGGCAACATTTTACTATGGCATAACTGGATGATGTTTCCTTTTTTTAATTTTTTATCCTAAATCCAACCACCACATGAAAACACGTTTTAATACATACTATCAGTTTTTCTTTGGGGATATATGGCTTAATTTAATTTAAATAATCTTTGCTATTGAACCCCACCAGTTTCATATTCACATTCACCGAACCCTACTTTAGAAAAAAAATGAATAGTTGGGGTGCAGTTTTTAAAGATTTAACATTCCACATAAATATGCTCATTATTTGTTCAACTGACACAATACTACGGTATCATTTTTTCAGGTTCATGTTTTTGACCTTGTCATCAACAAGTTCCAGGCTATCTGCCAGCAGCCAGTGGTGAATAAAAAGAAAACCAGACTTACTCACATTGAGTTCAACCCTACCAATCCTGTCATCATTGTGGGTGATGACAGAGGTACTGTCATTAGCCTCAAACTGTCTCCTAACCTTCGAAAGAAGCCAAAAGTAAATTATCAAATTATAGTACAGATCCATTAAACAATAGTTTTTTTTTGTCATAGCTTAATCGCTGTTTGTGTATGTGCAGGGGAAGAAGGGCCGAGATTTGGTTGAAGGTCCCGAGGCAGAAGTCGCCAAGATGGAGAAGCTACTTAGTCTGCTGCGAGACCTTGAGCAAAGCCCAGTTTGAAAGTAGCTGCAGTTTGTCTTATGAGCTCTGTAAAGTATAATAAAGAATATTTGATATAAAAAACAAATTGTTCAAAAACACTTCCATACACCCAGCATATATCCAAGATATGTATTGTATGTATAAACACCACTGCGACCAGTGAGGCATCTACAATTTTTTTTGTCTGTTTTTGGAAGCCATCCATCTCATCTGTTGTGTCAGGTTAGTCACCTCCCTAGAAAGGGATCAATGATTTGAAATGGATGAGTCAGGTGGCGCTCATAGTGTAGGACTTGTCTGGCAGCGTGGGTTCAGTTCCTGTTCAGTGACAGGATGACTGAGTGTCAATGGTTGGTTTGTCTGTACGTGCCTGGAGATTGGTGATCAGCCCATGTCAATCCCGATTAGATCCAATCCCCCTGAACAAGAGAATTGAAAAGAAAAAAGAGGGTTTTTTTTGTTTGCGTGGCCAGCTTGCAACAAAAGATGGCAGTTGCATCTTCTTGTCTTTATGTGTAATAGCAGTGCGGAGATTGTGATTGTGACACAGATACTTATGTCATCAGTTTCACAGAAGACATGCTCTAACTGTGCTGAAGTTGTTTGGTCAGCCCCTCTGCACTGCAATGTGCTTGTTGGCCATAACAACACCCCCTGTGCTGCAGCAGGATCCTGATGTAATTGCATCCAAACTGTTCCCCTTTCTTTTTTTGCGCTTGATATCATGCTGACACCCACTAACTCTTAACTCAGCCCCGCATCCCCCTCTCTCCCATTCTCTCCTGCTCACTCTGTCGCTGTTTTTCTCACACGCTCTGTTGTCTCTGCTATCACAGAAGTCCTCAAGCAGTGCTGCCTCATCTTTGATTGTGTTTGATGAACAGATGGAGAGGGCGGGGGGCAACAGACACAAGTGAAAAGCTCCTGAAAGGCTAGAGAAGAGCACTTGGATTCATATGAACACAGCAGAGAGTGAAATGTCAGCAAATGGGTGAGTCTGGAACTATTATTTTGTTACATCAATGCACTTTTATGATGACAGAAGGATAAAAATGCATGATCATAGTTAGGATGTATCTTTCTTGTTTGAAAAAAAAACAGCTTCAATGCTTTTCATTGGAACAAAATACATAGTATAATGCTACAAGTATGGTTTACTTTTACAGAGTAACCTTAATAAAATCTAGAGCAAACTTTATCTCGGTCCTACTGGATGATTTTTTTACATGGCTATTTTTTGTTGATACATGCCTAGTCCATTTTATGAAATGTTTTTTTTATAACTGTGAAGGTTGCCGTAGATATCCACTACTGTGACCACTGTCCTTGAAAGGGTTAAACACCACTCCAATATAAGATGCCTTATTCAAGTACTGCTAAATAAAAGAATGCCTTTCTCTAGAGAACAAGGAAGCAGTGATAATAAACAAGGCCTTGAATCAAAACGACATGTGGTGGTGCCTAATCAGTGAAATTTACGCAGCTGTTGTTGTTTCTAAAATTAGAGTGTAATTGGACTTTGCTTTGTTTGTGTCTGGTTAATACTACTGCCAAATTAGCCATGTGGAAGTTATGGTGTAAAGTCACAAATAAAAACACCATTTCTTATCTCATATTCTGAACCGCTTTATCCTCGTTAGAGTTACGGAGGGTGCTGGAGCCTATCCCAGCTGATTTCAGGCTAGAGGCGGGTGACACCCTGAATCGGTGTGGCCAGCCAATCGCAGGGCACATGGAGACAAACAACCATTCACGTTCAGACTCCTAACTATGGGCAATTTAGAGTGGCAAATCAGCCTACCTTGCATGTCTTTAGAATGTGGGAGAAACATGGAATACCCGGAGAAAACCCACGCAAACGCCACACAGGTGTACCGACGTGGATTTCCACTTTGTCTTATGCATGTTGATAACTCATAAATTTAACTTTACACTGGTATATCAATGTCAAAATGGTGTGTTGAATAACTTTGTTAGATAAAGTGCCGTTAATTTTGCTACATTTGAGAAACACCTATATTATGAATATTTTAATATATCACTAAGGCAAACAAACAAATTACACATTGAAATTTATCATTTTTTCCTTTTCTTCATAGTTTATTATATTGAATATACAATACTTGGACATCATTTTTAAAAGTTTATTATTGTGAATAAACCAACCTATATTCTGATTTCCTTTTCTCCAGACTCAATCCTCCGTTACAGCGTTTTTTCGACGCCTCTACGGAGGAATTAATTTCACAAGGAAACATTTTCCTACATGAGGACATGTAGTTCAGCTGTTATGTGACCCCTAAAAAGCAAAAAGCCAACTTTCCTGATCGTTTAATTAACAGATCAATGCACAACGGACCCAACGAAAATCAAACTCAAAGACACTTAGCCACTCTTTGATTACTGAAGACATTATGGATTCTGCCCAAAGTTCAAACAGACACTGAAGCCTTAATATGGAGTCCGAAGAGAATGTGCCAGTACTGTCTACAGCTGCATTGGTGGCCATTGTGTGTAACACGTTTGCTGCCATCTTCCTTCTCCTCCTGTGTCTTGTTCTTTACCGAGCTTGCCGGGTTCCTTCCAGCCCAGACAGACTGATGGTTTTGACTCCCGGTAAAGGAGAGAGCACGTCTCTAAATGAGAAATACCTCCTGACTTCTTGACTGCAGCGAGAGGAACCACATGTAGCAGAGAGAAATGAAGAATTGGGACACACGAAAAGCTAAAATTATGGATGAAAATTCACACGACCATATGCTTTGAATGAAAACAACTATGATGTATGGAATCTGACATCGAATGCACAAAAAGTGAGGAAAATGAAAATTCTGTAGGTGGCTTCTAAATATAGTCTGTCATTTTATCTCGGCATATTGCTGACAACAGGGGACAAGCCTGTCCATGTACTATTGTCACTCATATATCCCAGCAATCTTTGCGCCACAAATCCTTACATAATGATCCGATAATGGCTATAATAGTATCCTCTAGAATATATAATATGTAAACAATTACGATTCCTTTCAAAAGTAACTTATTCTTCATTTTTCAATCAAGACAAGAGCATTTTTCAAAATAGATTTTCCAGTTGCAACATCTCAATTTGAATCCGTTTACTTGTTCCACACTTTAGGAGTATTTTGTTTTATAGTTTGTGATCCAAATTTTTGATTTTAACTTTTGGATTCCTAAAGGAAATGTATGCATGAGTTGGAATGCACTTCTTGATGCATGATGCCTGGCTAAAATGACTGGTAGGGTATGCTGAAAATCAGATAAACAAATACTTTGGGATCTCATTTTTTCAATGGTTAACACTACACCAAATTATTTTTTTCCCATTTTACTAAAAAATGTAAATGTTTTTTTTGTTTTGCTTTGTTCTAACATCAATGTGCCCAAGCAGAACTCCCTATAAAAACCTCAGGAGCAAAATAATGGACAGAGTGCTGCATGTGGGCACAGCAAGATGTCAGAGGGGCATTAAGTGGTACTTGACTGAACTGAAGTGTCACAACCAACTAGCAAAATCATAATTCAAAGCAAAGCCCTTCCTGTAATGTACATAGATTTCACAAATCTTGCCTCATTTCTGGCATGCAGTCCAGGACTGCAAATGCAAGTCAATTAATATCATAGGATGTTTCATCTATCAGGCTAATTTAGTTTTGCTGGTCACTTAGAAGAATGCTCCCCCACACTCAAGATCTTAATCAACTTGTATAATGCATCTAAAATTGCCTCGGTGAATCACTGCAGAAGTGCACCGCCGTCCTATTTTTGCCTGTTTACTGTGAGGAGTACAGTATGCAAATAAATGCATTTTGGAATTCAAAACGAGTAGTTTATTTGGTGACATGTTTGCATACTGTTTTTTTAGTAGAGCTCAGACCTCAGTTACATTTTACAAGGTGAGTTTTTTTCCCTTTTTTTGCAAAAACATGACAGAAGCTCTAAGCGAAAAGCTGTGAGCACGATGTCTACTTGACACTGCTTTGGTCTGAGACCCTCAGTAAACTGAGGAGCTTTTCCATTTTAGCCATTTCCACTTCAGGACCCTCGGGCAGCTCTTGACCTTTCTTCCCCTGCACATAAACACACGCATGCACAAACCATTTACGAGACGTTGGTTGGCTCAATATACAAGGAGATGTGATTACTTATACATTAAATGTATTCAAATCATCACTAAAATAATCTTGAAGATGGCCCAAGCATGTGCTTTTAAGTTTTTTTTTTAAACAACCACACATTACAGTTCATTCATTGCATTAGATTCTCCCCCCACTCATCTTTTTACCATCTTTTTCTCCCAACATGTTTTTTACAGCTAATTGTTTAAACCTAGACTGATGAAAAACATGAAACGCATATTTTTTATTAGGGGTACACACTGCTATTTGTTCATTGGCCTTAATGGGAAAAACAACACGATCAATTGGTGATTCTTATAGTGAGTATAGGAGCAGCTGTCAAGTAAAATGGAAAATGTGTGGCTAATACTACTTGAGGTTTCTTACCTTTGGTTTCTTGCGGAGGTTAGGGGACAGTTTCAGGCTGATAACAGAGCCTTTGTCATTTCCCACGATAATGATGGGATGGATGGGATTGAACTCAATGTGAGTCAGTTTGGATTTAAATTTTGCAACTACTTGTTGTTGGCAGATTGCCTGATACTTGTTCATGCTCAGGTCAAAAACATGAACCTGAAATTAAGAAAAAAAACACATCATATGCACTTGCAGAATCTATTCATAAACAATTGAAAACCCCACGCTGTATTCTCACATTATTTAAGTTATATTTTGAGAACATACATTTTCAGGATAATGCAAAAGTTGTTTCCTGTCTTGTGTTTGCAGGATCTGGAAATATCTCATAGTTTGACACAAATGACATTTGTAGTTTGAGGTTTTTTTCGCTCCAGGGATAATTTATGTAACACCACAAAACCCAAAAAGTAAATGGGATTTTTCTATTTTATTAAAGCGGCGTAAAACTGCTCTGTGACATATGACTCACTTTGATAAAAAAAAAATATTCAAATAAACAAAACATTGCTTACTTTAGAAAGGGAAGGCTGACTTTCAAAGGGAGAAATGACAGAACAAAATTAGATTTTCAGAATAATCTCTTTTAGACCAAATGATGTTTCATCTTGACGTGACAATTCTACAACTCTCAGCTCTGAAATGAAACAATTCATCCAAAAAAGAATGAAACCGAGACATTATGTGATGAATTCTTCCACACGAGTCATGTGTTAGCAGAGAGCACATTCTCAAGTCTCAGGCCAGTTATGCTGTAACTTTATGGTATATGTAGATATATATGAACATACTATATATATATATCCTTCAGTAAATCTTCAATTTTAACCTTTACATTTTTCAGTGAAACACATAACATGAAAAAAAACCTTCATTGTTATATTCATTCATTTCCTGCACCACTAAGAAATGATTGAGAGTCATTCCCATTGCTAATACTTGAGGTACTTACCAATCCTTCTATGGTGACTGCAGCAAAGACGGTGGAGGAATATGGTGCCCAGGCCACATCACCAACGGGTGCATTGAGCTCAAATGTGAGCACCGGGGTGCTGGAGAAAACATGTCAGACAATGGCTTTTAGTCATTCTCTCTCATTTTCTGAACCGCTTTTTATCATTCATCTTACTTGATGGTATGGTCCCAGATTTTGATGGTCCAGTCCGAGCTACAAGAGGAGAAGACTTTTGGGTGGTAAGGATTCCACTTTACTGAATCCACTGCCATGTTGTGGGCAAGATACGTCTCGAGGAACTGGCTTGAATAATTCTTTGAACACTAGGGGATAGTATCACAAATTCACAATTAACTTAAGGTGATGCAAAATACTCACTTGGTGTATTTCAGGGTACCGACAGTTCATTGACAGGCAAATCTTGGGTCGGTGGAATGTATTTCCACATACCTTATGTATTCTACCCTCCTCAGTTCCAACAATGAAGAGAGAATCAACCTTTTTGTGGAAATCAAAGGATCTACCTCCAACTGTAGACGAGAGGTATTTAAGCATTTGAATGAGTTTGCAATGACAAGATTGTTGTTATTTACCATATACAGTTTGTCCTCATAATTATTCAACCCACACTGATGAATGTATAAATATCTAACCAATGTTACGTTCCTGAAATCCATCTGGCCCATCAGACGCAGTATCATCCATGGTAATCTTGATAGCATCGGTGAAGACCAGCTCATTCTGCAGCCATACAAATACATTGTGAGTAACTTATGCACAGTGCTTTGCAAATGTATTAAATCACTCATCATAAAAATGAAAAGAGACCCTCTAGTGTTATAAACTGTCTTAATGTGGAATCATTCCATTTCAATGCGTAATTAGTTTTGAAATGGAGTGAGGTATTTCCAATTTAATTAACATTTTATACCCAATTTGAAATAGCACATTGGGGTACCAAGAAAAAGGAAGGCCAGAGCTTCAAACTCGCTAAAATATTATTTGAATCAAATAAAAGTTATTTCCCTTGTAATTGTCAAACTAATGAGTGTTTAAATGACTATAATCTCTGACTTATATCTAATATTTTAGACATAATAGACATAAAAAAAACTAAAAAAAACCTTAATGAGTGTCCAAGACACAACACGCCCATCAGAGGACACGGAACAGAAATAGTGATTGTTGTCCATGTCATCATTCTGCCATCGCACCTGATTCAAAAACAAAGAAACAATTACCGCTAACCAAAATACAACAATAATATAGTAGTGTGATATGCTGGTATTGTACCAATCCATTTTCAACACCTACTCATTCTTTCACACTTTAACCCCTTTTCTACAATATGCAGTAATCCCATCTCATCTCATTTTCTGAGCCAGTTTATCCTCATTATGGTCGTAGGGGGGAGACGGACAACCATGCACACTCACATCCATACCTAGGGGCAATTTAGAGTGTCCAATCAGCCTACCGTGCATGTTTTTGGAATGTGGGAGGAAACCGGAGTACCCGGAGAAAACCTACGCAGGCCTGGGAAGACCATGCAAAGTCCACACAGGTGGACCGACCTGGATTTGAACCCAGGGCCCCAGAGCTGTGAAGCCGAAGCGCTAACCACTGGCACCATGCAGAAATAAATAGATGAAAAAATGATCATACTTGGTACGAGATAATTTGTCCACTTGATGGAAAGAGAATAACTCACTTGCCACACTGGCTCTGTGTGCTTGCCAGTTTTAGCATTGCTCTTATATTCAGGGTCCAGACCTTTCTTCTTCAAGTTGTACACACACACGCAGCCATCATAGCAACCAACTGCTACTAAGTGTGAATATTGCTTATGAATGTCAAGGCTCAGGACACCAGAACTGGTCGAGAAGATGTACTCAGGGTAGGAAGAGTTTTTCAACGTGTAGAAGAGGAGCATCCCACGACCTTGTTTGCTGAAGTCATCTGGACAAAGGACATGTTTATTCATGTAGACCAATAATCATGTATGGTATCCTTCTCAGGTAATACAAAAAAAAAATTCACATCATTGACTTACAAGAACCCAATCCTACACCAAAAAGATCTGGGTATTTCTCATTCCTGCAAAAATATGAAGCAAATATTTTTCATTTTGCGCTTTTATAAATGGCCCACTTGTATTTTTTTTATGGGCGAACGTACCAGCAGAGTGCCGTGACACACATCATTTTGGCTTTGTCATACTGGAACTTCCACAAAGGAAGTAGAGTACCTTCCTGTTCCTGAAATTCATCTGCTGCATCTTCAAAATATTTGAAATCTGAAAGAGCATCCAAGGAAAGAAAATGTGTAACTATTAGTAGGACGGATTATTTCCAGAATCTGGATTTATGAAAAATAACAAACATACCTTGTGCTATGTCGTTACATGTATTCTGATTGACCATTCGTTCCAAGAGTGTGACTGCCGTTGCAATTTTAGTGATTTCATCACTCTATAGAGATAAAATTAAACTTAATTGCCAATTAAATGTGCCTGGCCAATAAAGAATGTGAGTTTTCTGTTGCAGAATGAGCAAACAGAACTTTCCAGAGAACATTTTTTTATGCTTGAGTCATATATATGTGGCTGAACATTTGAAAACCAACTTCGGTATAGTAAGAATAAGGTAGTTAAATAGAAGGCATGCAAGTAAGTAAGGTTAGGTACCGGAGTCTCGTGAAGTATTATTTTCTTTTTCTTTTTGTCACCATCTTTCTTTGGATGCAAGGCCCTCTGCTTCTCTTTTTTCAACTCTTGTTTCTGCAATTCCTCTATGTACGCATCATATATCTCCCACTGAAGACACAAAAAGATTTCCTGGCATCTGTAAGCATTTTCCTTTGCTCCGGCAGTAAAGAGTCCACTACCTGACTAGCGGTGGCCGAGTAGTTGCAGCGAGGTGGTGGTACCGTCTGACAGCTTCTGTCCTGCATGAAAACAACATTTTAAGAATGAAGAATTACCTTGTACACATTGTTTGATTCCACATATGTAATTTGAAAGGAAGGGTCTTAATTACAGGTTTTATTGACATATTTTTTTTCCTACCCTAAGTGCATTATTGAGTGTTTGGGAGGCTCTTTCGATGAAATTGAACTGGTTTGTGCATTTGGGCTCGTGATTGTTTGATTTGGATTCAACACTGTCTGGTCTATCATCTTCACCAGCATCTTCCTCCTCCCCCCCATCACCAAATGCATCCTAAATAGAAAACATCAAAACCTTTGTAGATCACACTGTTGACCCAGCAAATAAACACTGATTTCAATTTCGTCCAATTACTGCATGTGAATAAATATTTCTCAACAAATATGATCATTGAATAAAGAATTTACCAATATTTCTGATTTCTCCTCACCAGATTCTGCTCCATTCTCAAGTGTTGATGTCTCTAGGCCCAAACAAGGATCAATTAATAAACAAAAAACATTTGTTTGTTCATAACTCTCTCTATGTAATCTATTGATATGTTAGCAGTGACACTTGGTGGCAAAAAATATGAATTGCTCGAGAAGCACACAAATAAGGATGCCTGCAGTTGATATAATTCACAATCAGTTCCTGATTTTCTGTTTTAGGGACTCTGCAGGTGTCAATAAACACCTTCAGTGAGTTCTTCATTGGCTGCAAGCCTGCGAGCTTCATCCGAGTCCTGATGTACGAGGCAACCATCCAAGACAAAGTGGACAGCAAGCTGATCAACAACACTGGTCAGCTTGAATGCGCCTTCCTAGAAATGAACCACAAGAATAGTGAATGTGATTCAAGCTGCTTATTTTGACTCCAACTATTTAATCTTTTTTTTTTCTCCCCTCAATTATAGTTATTTGGATGCTTTGAGAACTATTATTGTGAAATAACTCTCTGTAATTAGTTAGGTCGTTTGCTTTTCCTCCTATTTTTCAATTTATGTTCATGTTATTGCATGTATTTTATTGTTATCTTGCCTTTTGAATGCTTGTTTTTATATTAGAGATGATTCTAGTCACTAGAATCTAGTGATATGATATGATATGATGATCTATGATTGATAGCACATCATAACAATTATACACAGTGCAAATATGCCCTTAAGAACATTAAAAAACAGTTTAAAATTCTACTCGTCATCAACCTCTCCTATCCAGTTTCCATAATCAAATTTGATCATATTTGATCTATTATTTGGACAATAAATGCATTTTGAGACAAAAATTTGATTGAAATCAATTGATTTGCCAGGGCGAAAAAGCATAAAACTTAATGTATATTTGGAAGATGAATTGCTACAATGGGTAGGTAAATATATAGGATTGTTATACAGATATCAGATATGATCATAGGGGGCTCTACTTATCTTACCTTGAAGCTGTATCGGACAATATTTTGTGCGGCATGTGGATTTTTGGCTGTCAGTATCCTTGTGACTTCCTCTTTCAGCTCCTATTATATTAAAACAGAGTTAAACACATTAAATCTCCCTGAGTAATGTAATGGTTTAACTAATGATGCATAAATGATGATTAATGATATTTCTGTTTTCTCACAGCATCAGTAAGGTCCAGCTGATCAGCAGGTTTAACAACTTTGCCATGAGCCCTTTCTTCCCAGCTATAATCAGCATAGTCATCTTCCTCATCCTGGACAGTTAAGTGCAGTTATATTGGGATATTTTGTCTTTTACAATTTCTTTAACCAAAATCATGAAAATATAAGAAACATTGGAAGCGTGTAAATGTAACTTACCTTTCTCTTATTGATATTTTTTTGCAACTTTGCACCAGGCACCTTCTAATTAATTGAGTTTGAGAGACAAGCAAAAATATAGAGTATTTGGATGTTACATTTATGCAAAGTATTAACCCAAAAACTTTGGTATAATCATAAACAGTACTAGTTGTAACCAATTGTTCATTAACTTTGCATGACAGCTATTTTGATCTATTTTACCTTTTTTCCAGGTGCTGCAACATGATTGGTTGGCATCGCCAAAAGAGTCAACCTTTGAACAAAACTTCAAAGGAAAGGTAAAGCATGTAAAAATAGGGTTGTCGTGCCTGTTGTGTACCGGTTGCCCTGACAACCACCAGTCAGTCCTAAAAGAGCTTCCTCGATTCTCTGTCTGGCAGCTTTCAAACAAACTTGGTGTGCAGTACTGCCACCAGTGGATAGTACTTCTAGTAGTACTTATCTGAAGCTAGTATCCTAAAATTACCACAATTCCATTAGGCATATGTCAGTTTTGGTCCCATTTATCCCAAGTAGTAAGGATGATTCATTGATTAAGTAGAAAATTAAATTTCAACAATTCATATTTTATTATTAATTGCTTTTTTCATTTAATTATTTGGGGTCGGGGTGTCAAACTAAAATGGGTTTATGGGCCAAATTCAAGGCAAATAGATATGAAGTGAGCTCTAACCGGACTAGTATATTTTTGGCCTCGTGGTTACAGATAACAAAAAATATTTCCACATGGATTCTTTTCAACATTTTTTTCACAATTAAACTTTCATTCATTCATTTTCTGAACCGCTTATCCTCACAAGGATCGCTCGGGGTGCTGGAGCCTACCCCAGCTAACTAAGAACACCCTGAATCGTACAACCATTCCAGCAAACATTGCTGTTATAGTAAATATATCTAATTGAGCTTTGTTAGATTTGAAAAAAAGGTTCCAGAATGATTTTTTTCCAGTAAATATGTCAATATAAGAAGCACGCTTTTTGCTTCAGTGCACAGTGGCGAGTGATGTTGCCCCTGATAGGAGGAGATCCTCATAAATATTTAATGAACCAGGAAGTTAGGCGGTGCTGCTGTTTTGCTGTCGAGTCACCTCTGTTGGGATGAAAGAAAAAGAACTGCCATAATGCTGGAACGGAACATCTCAAATCGGGACACTTAGACGAAATCGCGATTTATTTTCTCAGTACCGAGCCGTTGCATTAACGTTGTGTTAAAAATGATGGAAGAAATCGACAGGTTCCAAGTGCCTCCAGTCAACGGAGAGACGCAACCTTTGGTAAGCGAGCGCACGTACTATATGCTAATCGGCCCATTGACTACGATTGGAAATACTGTTTTATACTTTTTATCATTTGTCTTAGCCACTCGAGGGCATTGGTGTTTATCTGTCGTGGTGATATATGGGATGGGAGAAAGGATGATAACGTCAGATTGATAAACGAATAAGAGCATCTCTGCCAAATCTCGCCCCTCCTAGGATGAGAGCGAGCTGGTAAACAACGCATTATCCGAGCCCTAGGACTAAATCACGCCCTTTTAAAAACCAACGCTAGTTACCCAGTTACTACATTTAACGCAACTTGCCCCTCACTTTCACATTTTGTCATTTTGAGACGGATTACATATGGGTGCAACCCTACATAATGAAGAGGAGCGCCGGTCTCCTAGTCTGCTGCAACCCTGTGGAGGCTTCTATATATTTTTTAAATGTCATAATCAGAAATAGCATCAGGAAGTCACGAGAATATGAACACTTACAGGACAACATTTCCTAACATTTACTGAGCAAAAGCTTTGCACACAAGAGAATAATCTGCCCAAAATGGTGGGTATAATGGTCGTTACACTGCCTTCTTCCATCTAGTTGAATGGCTCTGCATGACAGATTTACAATACTATTTTATTTAGAGGTAATTCAATTTAGGACCAAGTAGGAGAAGAAAAACTTCCCAGTCACACCCGAGGACACGTCATGGTTTAATGTTCTGAAATCAATGGTTTGGAGCTCATCATCTAATAGTCATTTCCTGTATACAAGCCCTGGCCAAATTTTGGATGAGGACACCCAACAAATTATTTAATTATGCAGTAAATGTCTACGGTTGAGTGAGTGCTTATTGTGAATATTTTACTGGAACGTAACCTCAATAGCTGAACCCTCCATTTTCAGTTTTTAGGGAGCTTCATTTAGACTATGTTTCCACCATATGGGACCATATGCATGTAGACTGTTTACAAGTGAACAGTAGTGAGATATTTTTCTTGTTGATTGTGTATAGTTCGGATGATAAATATTGGAATTACATCCATGTGTGAAAAAGGCTTAGGTCGGATTTGAAAATGTCAGCATATGGGCAGATGAAGTCGGATTTGACCTGCAGTGTTAAAAGTAGTCCCTATTCTTAGGCATCATAAAACAGTAATAACAAAACAAATATTTTAGGTAAGTATCAATTTTCAGACCTTACATTATATTATACACGGGCAGAAGCTGTTTAGCTTTCAAGTATCAGTGTTTTTGTCATTTTATTGGGGTGGTCACTCACTTTTACCCTTTCTACATTCTCTATGTTAGTGACGCATATGGCAAGGCCTTTGTAATGCTAACCACTTCGAATTAATTAACATGACACCTGCCCCCTCTTCCTTACCCCCACACACCGAGTACAACCTCAGTGTATGTTGCTATTATGGCACTACGCCAAGCAATAGAAAAAAATAAAAAGATTTTAAACTTTAAGATGGAGGCTGCATCCTTATCATTTGAATAGAAAGAACCGCATTGCTCGAATTCAGATCCCTTTTGGATAGATTCGGGTGTCGATTGTCGTGGGTAATGTAAAAGAACAGTTGCTATTTTCATTCATGGCACCCGATTAGTCAGGCCTCACTGCTATTGGCCGCAGGGAAGCCATGAAGACATGATGTGTAATCCGGCTTCTAGCGCTGTAGACTCCATGCTGCGTCAGCAGCCTCGTGGCGCTGGCATCATCAGAGAATGCAATAAAGGAGGATCAGGATAATGAAACAGATACATTGGGAGATTGTGTTAAAGTGGGTGTTCAATAGGATCTGCAATATTTCAATACCGATGGCGTCAGGCTGTATTTTATTTTCATTTCATCTATATATAGAATGTTTATTCTATATGTAGTATGCATATGTACTATACATCTTGTACATAATGTTATAAATATAGCTTTCTTGGGCAATGCATGCAATATTTCATTGCAGTTTGTATTTTAATTTGTCAAAATTGCATAATTCATACATTTGTATGATACAGGATAAATTCTCTTTAAGAAACCAAAGGGACTTGTTATTAATTACTTGTAATAATTGTCATTTAGTATTCAAGACTACATTTTATGCATAGAGGGTTAAGTATTCGGCCATAACTCTAATACTAATTAAATTACAAGTATAATTTATGGGTTGATTGAATGACGCTGATGACAATTTATTTATTTTCTATCACAAATGTTTCCATTGGAATTTTTGTGGCTACACTTTGTAGAATGTGCTTGATTTCTGTACTTCTCTCATTCCCTCAGTCTCACAATAAGCCAATTTATTTTTTTCCAAAGAAGATAATCTTGTACTAGGTCATTTCTTGACACATCAATCAATCACCAAGGTAAAGGTTGTGTATTTTCTTGCCAACTGCCTGGCAGTCTCCATCCATGTGCCCTGTGATGTCACTCCTCTCCTGTCTGCAACAGTGGAGGGCCTTAGAATGAACATAATGTGTAACTCTCTTAGTAGGGCAGGCCAAGCCCGACCGACCCTGCTCCCCTCTCGTCAATCTGTTGACGCCCAAGCTAGAACAGGAGCCCCCTCTGTTCTCCCACGGCCTCCTTTCTATGCCATCAGCGATCGCGCCGAATGAACCAGAGCCAGGAGCGTATATGCAGAACACTCGAACCTATTGACGTTGCACACCACCGCGTCATAGTTTTCCGCCGGCAATTACTGCTGGCGTGTTGGACATGAATAGCATCTAAAGATTGTTGATTTTGCAGGGTTTTTGTCTTTCGGGCAAAGTTTGTCACTTTAAGTGTGTACCAGGATGAATGACAATTGTGGGTCCTAGTACAATTAACCAAAATGACTAACTTTGCTGTCATTTTTCCAGGATCCAGCAGCCTCTTCCAACTCAGAAGCTGACCCAGATGCCAAAGGAGAGACAGTAGCTGTAAACTACAAGCCCTCCCCACTGCAAGTCCAAATAGGTATCACCACCTACACAGTACAAGTCATTTGAAATCATTACAGTGCTTAGATTTGCCAAGTAAGCAGTTTCCAGGGAAATGTAAATACAATTGGACAGTTGAAAAAGGTGCTAAAAGTTGTGGGATTTTTTAATTTTTTTTATCATTGTGATTTATAACACAAAGCCATTCATCACAATCAGTCATGTTGCAGTTTACTGATGATCTCACATCCTGTGGTTACCCAGAGAAACAGAGGGATCTTGCCAGGAAAGGATCAGTGAAGAATGGCACTGTGGGTAGTCCTGTCAATCAGCAACCTAAGAAGAATGCTAGGACAAGGTAACGAGTTCCTTTCAGTATCGGTGTTGAAGTCTCCCTTGAATACAGATTACACCATTTATGCTTGAAAGACATTCACAAACGTATAATAGATTTGCATCTAGCCTATTGGAGAGATGTCTTCTGACTTTGTAGTGCTACAAAGACAATAGTGCAATAACAAAGGTGTTTTTTGTGTTCTGTGTGAGTGAATGGCAACACACACTACGCATAAAGCTGGTGTAACACACAGTACTGACAACAGGCTCTGTGTAATTCCACCCACTCCATGCTGGATTAGTAGAAATATATGGAAGGCTACCGAGTGGTTTGATGACACTCGAAGGCAGACTGATAATCCTAGACTTCTGCAGTTTTACGTTTACAGATTTATCCCACTTTTTCCTCCTAGAATTTCCAGATACCGCAAATAACAATTCTTTTACACCCCTTACGAGCAGCTGTTTGGAAAAACAATCTACGGTAATGTGTTTGCATTCAGACTTTCCTTGCCATCAAATATCCGACATCTTCTGTATGGTATGCATAATGGGTAAGAGTATTTACAGGATATTAAGGGAAGTTTTCGTTACTGTATTTTCCTCTGACTGTGAGTAACTTTGATCCCTATTTTCACCAACGCTTCTCATAGCATGGAAACAATACTATAATTTGTATACTGAATATGGCATTATTCATCTATAGACTTAAATGGAAGATGTTCCCTAATTCAAATTAAGTTTATTTATTGATTAGATTGCAGGGCAATTCCGTTTCCATTCATAACTTATCTTTATCTTTGATTTGAATTTTTTTTTTACAATCCTAAGCATTAAATGAAAAAAAAACATGCAAGAATTAAGAATTTGACATGTGAGCAAATAGTATTCCATGCCAATGTATATTGTTACGTATGGACTAGACTGACAGTATTGCCACTGATGCAGAAGGCCTACATATAACAAACAAATTGTTAAAATGACTTCTACATATTGTTCTTTGATTGTGTCCAGGTTGGTTGTGCCAAATAAAGGCTATTCTTCTTTAGACCAGAGCCCAGATGAGAAGCCCCTTGTAGCACTGGACACCGACAGGTATGAACAAATTCCTCAACTCCAGAAATTCATCCGAAAATAAAAAAAACCCTCTGTTAGAACAATCATGAACTAAGAGATGCGTGAGGGATTTGTTGCGTCACCTAGTTACATTAATCCGTGAATCCACTTGAGAGAGTTGGAACAGTAAGGTTCCAAAAAGGGGGCAAAGCCTCTCCTGGGGTGTGGGATTTGAGGATAGTGGGGTATTGATTTGGAGAGAAAAAAGCAGCTCTGATGGAGCAATGACTTTTGGAAATTGTTTTTGTTGGACAAATATATGTCCCAATGGATGATCGTTCACTAAATCAAGCCTAGCAGCAGATTTCATACAGGTCTGTCAAACAGGATAGTGTAAAAAAGTTTACTGTATGAAATTATAAAGTCTACATCACCTATGCAAGGGAATGCATCTACAAGGGACAGAGTGGTTACTGAAATATAGATTAAAAATGCGATTAAAGAAGTCTATGATGTGTTATCGTAATGTGAAAATTGCATATCATCAATGTAACAACATGAAGACATCTAGAAGATTGAAGACAAGGTAAAGTAATCTATGAATTCACAAATAATTATTTTATTTAAACCGCTGTTTGAGTTTACTGCATTGTACAATTTTAATCCAGCAACCTGACTGACCATTGTTTCATGCCACTACTGTTTTGTTTACCCAATACTGTATGCAATATATACAATGCCAATCCTGTATACGGTCTTCCCTAAATTATGGTGACTTCACTTATCGCAAATTCACTTCTTCGCGTTTTTTCCTGTTATTAATTATTGATTATTTTTAAGTTCATAAATATGTGAAAATACACACTGAAACCTGTAAGCAGAAGCCCCTCTTGCTACTCAAACTCGGCACTGAAGAAACAAAAAAACGGTAGTTATAATAGGTGTGACTCTAATTCGCGATTTTTGTATTATCGGGGCCATGTTTGGTCTACATTAACCGTGATATTCGAGGGATTACTGTACAAACGAGCAAATAAATAAATATCTATCTGAATGACACTGTGGATAAAGAGTGAAAACCCAGATCTTCTAAGCTGTCTGTCTGATTTGCAGTGACGATGACTTCGACATGTCCAGGTACTCATCATCAGGATACTCCTCAGCCGAGGTGAGATGTCTGAGGGACCAGGTATCTATACAAACATTATATTTAAGTTCATGTATTGTCACACCCGCATCACCTGGTGAACAAGCATCACCTCCTGGCCATCAATATCCCATCATCTTTTTAGTCCTTGACCAGAATGACGCTGACCGTACCATTTGCCTAATCGGCTGTGGATGGGCTTGGAGTGGTGGGATACCTGCACATTGTGTTTGTCTACCGCTTTTCATTTCTAGTTATCAATTCCTTTCAACACACTTTCTTACTACTGTCTAATGTTACCATTGTATTGTACATTTCTATGGAAATATGCCAAATTGCCTTTAAAAAATCTCTGCAAAATGTGAATATTCCCCCATTTTTATCGAAGGTCATGATTCAATTCCTAATTCCTTTTTACTGCAGCAAATCAACCAGGACCTCAACATCCAGCTCCTGAAGGATGGTTACCGACTTGATGAGATTCCAGATGATGAAGACCTGGATTTGATTCCCCCCAAAGCGGTTAATCCAACCTGCATGTGCTGCCAAGCTTCTCCTTCCACGGCGTGTCACATCCAGTAGCACTGCCCTCCTCTTTACAAAAGGGAAAAAAAGTCCCAAGGCCACAATGAGAGTGGATGAAATAGTTTTTGCGCCTTTAGAGAAGACAAAGGGGTCTGTAAATGTCAGAAAGTCAATGACAGAGGTAGGTAATATTAATGAATCATGTGCACACTCCTCCTATGGTTGGATGTGTGCACCCTCTGCATTGTATGGTGAACTAGAACAACAATGATGGCACTGCTTGAAGGAGAACCTATAACATCTTGTCTTCACCGTTACAGTGATTTTTTTTCAATATTTTTTTTTAATGCTTACATGGTCAATAGAGGACTTTTGATTAGAAACAACATTGGACAAAAGGCCAAGCTAAACTGCTCTCACAGGGATAATGAATCGTTGGAATTATTCTGTTCTTTGTCAAAGAGGGGAATTTTGGATGATCATCCCAGGCCAGACTGCTTTGTCTTTTGTGTGTCCATCATAAAAATTGACATGTATGTGTAAGTATATACTGAGAGAAGTAGCCGTCAATCATCAAGCTTCTCACCATAATATACTCAAGGTTGTTGAAATTTTAATTTTGTAATGTAATGTCGGTTTTATCATTGCAGGGAAAAAAGTGAAAACTTACTTTTGCATGCTGCCTGTTAAAACTGTCTTAAGGCCAACTAGAGCAGATGGCGGCAACCTCTCATTGATCCCTTCATGTTTCTGTCAGATGCCATTCACAGGTACTTTTTGTTTTTGTTTTTTGGAGCTTCTAAGAGATGTGTTTAGAGCAGTAGGTTTGCAAATTTCTACCCATGCAGAAATATGAAGGGAACATCTTGTAATGAGAATTTAGCAGGAAATGGTACAAAATGTTATAGTATAATCTAAAAAAAATTAGCAATAGTGCATGCGTGAGCTCTGTGTGCATGCGATAGATCTCCACAAAACCGAAGTTCTTTCAAAGAATAATTTGAATAAAAAAGGATTGTTGTTCAAAGAAACTAAACATGTACGAGTTTCTACAAGTGGACGAACATTACTTTTTGTACCAGATCCTACTTACGTATTTCTCATGAGACCTGCCATTTTTTTGGAACGCGTTTTATGTGCAATTTATTAAACCTGCTGTGAATTTTGACATATGATTTCAAACTGTCTTCAATGGAAAACATTTTTATTTATTCTTTATTTCTGTGTTTCTGTTTAAGTGAAAAATAGATTTGAGTTCTTCAGTTATATTTCAAGTTTAATTTTGTTGTTGTTTTGTACATATCCATCCTGAATAGTATATATTTTTGGACAATATCCATAAATCCTGCTACAACTTTGTATTGTCACTGCCAATGGCCTTTTCTCTCTCTCTCTCTCTATTTTTTTGTGTCTACTACACTTTTTGCACTCAGTGAAAATCATTTCCTGTTTGCTAGCAATAGTTTGTGATTTTGTTCTGATAAGTGACCCTAAAAGACCAAGGCTCGTTTCCCCCAAACAATGTCATTTTGTTACACTTCCTGTGCGCCAACTTAGTTAGCTGATATAAAACAAATATAACATCACAAACTAAGCCATGCTAAATGACTTGGATACCCCCCATGTGTATGTGTGCACTTAACACTGATGGAATTACAGCATTCTTAATATTTTGACAATTTACACAACAATACACTAAATTTCAACCTTATTTTTTATGTATTTATTACAGCATATGAAGTCAAACCTTGTTTTAATGCTTCAAAGCCTGGGTATCTTATTTACATTTTTCTTTTAATACTAAATTATTTTGGGGCATGTAGTATCCCTAAGTGCTGTTGCATTTCAATTTGGCTGCATATGAAATCATGTTTTATTTTCCTCAAAGGGACAGATTGTACTTGGTGCAATGGTGTATGATGAGGATTCCCCATTTAACAAAAACAACACAATTAATGTGCCAGTTGAATTGCTTCAAGTTTGTCTACAGAAAATATTCAGGTTGTTCAGATGGAGGATGCTTAATTGTGTGTCACTTCTCTTACAAGTGACACAATTCTGACTTGTCATCTAATATAGGTTTACTTTCTACATTTTGTTCTAATGCATTACCAATATTTATTTGCAGTTGTACATTTTCCAGCTAAATATATTTTCATTCAATTAATGTTTTGTTTTGTCAGACATTAATGATGACTGTAAAAATGGTTCCATTTAGACATACCAGTGTTCAAGTTCTGTGTATAGTGCAACAAGTCCCAAAAAAATAAATGGCTATCTGAAACATGTATTGTTTTGCTTGTTGTTAATGACAGTAAATAATTAAAACGTTTTGTTCTCTCCATAAAAAAAGCAGATGTTTCTTCAAAGTGTTAAAAAAGATTTATATCAGTCTGTATAATTAATGAATCTCTGGGAAAGCTAAACTTTAAATCCACATGAATGGAAACATCATGATGGTGAAGTTAAAATATTTCAATGCCTGTAAGACCAGTTATAAAAATCACAAACTTTGTGCATCCATAAAAAAAATAAAGATAAATAAATGGGGATATTTCATCCCATGTTGATGTGGGATAGATATAAAGAATAAAATACTGTAGCACATGTCCATGTTGAGGGGTTGGGTTTTCTGTGATTAGCCAGAAGCTGATCCCTTGGGAGCAGATGGTGAATGGTGACTTACCTCGACGCCCGGAGTCTGAAGAGGTAGTTTGTATTTAGCAGTACAGTGCATTCGACTTGGAAGACCTTCAGAATATCAATATATTACAGGTAAGTGATAAAAATGTGATTTTCGTCTTTAAAGTAGAGCGCTGTTTACTGTGCAACTTTTATCATATAACTCTTGTAGGTTGTGAAAATGGAATTTTATTATGTGTCTGCGTATGTGAAACCAAGACTTGTATAAAGCTTACTGTCTGTTTTTTTTATGTAGATCATCATGTACCTGCAAGACTTGCGCTTTGCAGTCATTGTGTTGCTGCTCTGTGTCAACTCTTTGCATGGTGCTATTCTGTCTTCTGCATCTTCCTATGAGTTCACGGCATATAGGATGCAACAGTACAACTTAGAAAAAAAGGTACATGGTAAGTTTTCAGCATCACATGACTATTTGCCCCACACTTACCTAAGCCTTTGCAGAAAAAGATGGATTGCAAAGCTTATATTTTGACACCGGTTATTAGCATTTCTCTGTTTTTTTAGGTTGCCGAGGTGCCATCGTTGTGGCCGAGGCTCGGTCTTCGGATGAGCCAATGCTGACCCGCCGCTGTGTCATCATGAGGGTGGTGGACTTCACCACCAAATCATACACTGAGGCTCAAAGACAAAATGCTGCTGCCATTCTGATTCTTCTTCCCAGAAATGTGTCAAGTATTTCACCTGAAGAAATAGAGGTAGCAGTTTAATCTTGATTCAATGATTACAAAAATAAGATAATTAGGTTAGAATTATTAGAGGAACCCAATATTGCAATATATCCGTAACACTTGAACCGAATTTGTGCTTTTCAGTCCTTCATGATGAGTGAGAGCCAAGCCTTGATGAAGGAGACTCTCATGCCAGTGTATGTGGCTCCTGAGGATGAACAGCTCCTCTACATGTATGAAGAAGTGAAGAAGGCTGCATCAACTAGGACCTCGTCTATATTCATTCGAGGTAAAAACCAAAGTATAATATACGCTAAATGAACCCAATCACTTTAAAATTGCTACTTTAAAAATGCCTGTGCTTTATTCCGTGACAGTCTTTCGAAGTATGGTAACGGCGACTGCCTTTCAGATCTTAGTGAGCAACAATGCCCCCATCAAGGCCATTACAGACACCACACTGGTTACATTGGAAGTAAGTTGTTTTTTCCTTTACCATTACTTATAGCTTATTTATTTATCTATTTCCCCCCCTTTATCATGCGTTGTATTGTATGTAAATGCAAATCTTGAAATTGTGCGTTTAAGGGTGTGCTTCCTGGAGTCGGTGAGGACGTACCCACCATTGTGATCACTGCCCATTATGATTCATATGGACTGGCACCAGTGAGTTATTGACCGTAAATATGAACAAAAAAAACCCCACAAAATCAAGAGAAATTTTACACACACTAGATTCCAACCAACCAGTTTGTAACCAAAATTGTATTTCTCTTACCTGTTGGTAATATCACACATTATTTTGAAGTACAAAGACAAATAGTTAGTATTTGAGAATGTATTTATTTACAAATTAAGCTAAAACATTCCTTATATCAAAATATAAACACCTATATATCATCCTGCCACAGACAATTGTAACTGTAGAAAAAAAGCAGTAGGAAAGGACAGTGACATTGTGAAGTATGTGGCAATGATACAAGGATCAACAATAAAATTCAAAGTCACTGTGTTTATATTTTCTGTGTGTTTCTATTACACAGTGGTTGTCCTATGGAGCTGACTCTAATGGAAGTGGCGTAGTCATCTTGCTTGAATTGGCACGTCTCTTCCAGATTCTTTATAGTAGCCCAAGATCTAGGCCACGGTTGGTCACACTTCAAAACATTGTAGTTCTTTTCTTCGACTCTAAGTCTCATTGCTTTCTTTATGTTGTATCATTTAGCTATCATTTGATGTTCTCCCTCACTGGTGGAGGAAAGCACAATTTCCAAGGCACCAAGAAGTGGATAGAAGAGAACCTGGACCATGCTGGTGAGTTCTGGTAAACTTTGGACCCTCTCAATGACTTTTGCTTCCACTTTAATGACATCCTATTTATTGTTGGCTTTTTTTCAAAATCATTTTATCACCAGAATCGAGCCTTCTTCATGATAATGTGGCATTTGTCTTGTGTTTGGATACATTGGCCCATGGCGATGAGCTGTACATGCACGTGTCGCGTCCACCCAAACCAGACACTCCCATGTATGCATTCTTTCAACATTTGAACAAGGTAAACAACTACAGTACATAATGTATTGGTCTTTTGAAATTTACAGTACTATCTATGATTAAAATAGGTAGCACGGACACCCCCTATTACATTTGTGGATCCTAATGCGAAATGTCTCACTTTTACTCAGGTGGTTTCCTCCAGATTTCCTTGGATGAAGACAGAAGTGGTCCATAAAAAGATCAACCTTGTGGATTCCACTATTTCTTGGGAACACGAGCGCTACAGCCTTCGCAAGATACCAGGGTTCACTCTGTCTCACCTGGAAGACCCTAAATCTGAGCTGCGGGGTTCCGTACTCGACACTGTGTTAGTTTAACTCACTCATTTTTGTGACATTTTCTTTAGCAAATACATGTGTGCAGTGACACAAATGCAGTTTCAAGAATTAGGAAATTTAGTTCCGGGAAATTATTATTAGAAGAGTAGCAGGTAGTGTCCTATATTCCTAATTTTGCAAATGTGTTTTAACAGTTCCCAAGTGGACCTCCGGAAAATGAAGCGGAACGGGATCATCATAGCAGAGGCTTTGGCTCGGTATATTTACCATTTATCTGATAAGGTGAGGAAAACTATCTCTAGACCTTAAGTATGGATCGTCAATTTTGGTGCTATTATTCAGCATTCTAGGACTATTTTGAGGGTTTAACTTAATCTAAGCAGAACAAAAGGGGTGGAAGAATATGCTTATGGCTGTCTTTTTAGTGTGAGCAAATATTGTTCACATTATTATAGAGACATAACGTTGGACTGATTAAAAAAGAAGTATTTATCACATACCCTCTACATCTGTTATTCTTGTCTTATTCTTAGGATTCACCAAAGGATGTTCAGCTCTTTAAAGGCCAGTTGGTAAGCATCTCAATGACTGTATGAGTGAAATAGTGCCCACTAGTGTGATCAAGTCAAAATACAGACTTTTTATGATTTTTGTGGCATTTTTTTGTTCTTGGTGGCTGCACACACTGTGTATGAAATGAGATATTGATTGTGTGACTGCAGGACTTTCATGACAGTAGAATATCCAGTCTCATGTCCTTCCTCACGTCAGCGCCTCGTGCTACACAATTGATGGATAAAGAGCCTGCTCACATTCAGCTAATGAACTCGCTTGAGCATGAGTTCAAGCAAAACTTGCAGCAAGTCCACAAGCACATTTTTAGACAGGACAGAAGGTAATATTTCATGCAAAAAGCAATCATTGTCCTTTTCTGCTTTGTCATTTCACTCACTCAAATGTAACCTTTTCCACACAGGGACCCTGACATTACCTTTTTTGATCAAATGAGACAGACGATGGTGATGTACAGGTACACACACACACACAGGCACACACAGACACACCTGCACACACACACGTGTAAAACATAAAAACTAGCAAGACACTCAATGCTTGTTCCTTATAGGGTGAAACCGGCTGCTTTTGATCTCTTCCTGGGTGGCTGCATCATGGCATATTTGGCAATTGTTTACTTTATTATACAGGTATGGTCATATTTTAATTTCATACTGCATAATGGCATATTTGGCCATTGTTTACTTTATTATACAGGTATGGTCATATTTTAATTTCATACCGCATAATGGCATATTTGGCCATTGTTTACTTTATTATACCGGTACGGTCATATTTTAATTTTAAATTTTTTTTATGTAAACATTGCTGAATACAACATGGGGTACAGTTTAATCAGTCCATGTAGGTTACAAGAAATCATTAAGGGATGTGCATGTATAATCATTTGTAGTAATTACAGTATATTTAGTAGTATGTACTTGGCTTTTTTTTTACAGTTTCAATAAAATCTTTGTAAAGAGGGAATTTTTGACATAGCTCAATTGAAACTCTTCTTCTTTAATAGATATTTGTGTAGCTTTTTTTAAAAATTATTCTTTCTCTTATCTCTTGCAGAACTTTGGTTATGTCTATACAAAAGTAAAGGCGGCTGTAAAACCAAAGCACCACTAAAATGACCTGGAATTTTTGAGGAACACTTTTGACTTTGCTGAGATTTTTCCCTCATCCTCATGCTGAAAAAACACTTTCCATTGATCACTTTCACTGCTACATCAACTTTGTATTACATCTCTGAGATAATGAAGCATCAAATAACATTTAATGAAATATATCAATACACAAATCACCTTGGGAAGATTGATGTATGCTGAGAGAAAATAAAGGTGAGCACAGGTGTTGGGATGGTTCCAAAAGTCATTTTCCCTTGTGCAGATGCAGCAGACCTAATCATGTTTGAGGCAGTTAATAGAAGGCATTTAAACAACCATGGGCAGTTTAATGTGTGTGTTTAGTGTCAGTTAGTAGACCATGACAGTGACCCACGGATAAGAGTGTTAAAGCAGTATTTTTTTAATGGAGGGTTAAAAGTTATGTGCATCACAGAATAAAATGAATGACACACAAATTAGGCTGAAAAGGAGAATACAATATTTGGAATGACAGGTTGCAGCAACCAATTGGATGGTGGGAGAATGTTTTCCTTGGTAACAATAACTGCTTTTCACAGGTATCAATGGAAAACAATAAAACATGTAAGCAAACAGTTTTATGTTTGAAATATTATATGAAGAGCTATGCCTTTGGAAATTTCAATATTAAGGGACGATTAACAAAGGGGGAGATGAGCAATTCACAAGATATTTTTGAGAAAATACTTCCATGTTTTGGAAACTAAGATTAATGATTAATTATAATTTGGAGAGTTAAAAACAGCACAAGCCAAAGCCTAAAATATCTGTTCATAGTGCTATTTTCTTTGCAAAAAAAAACACACCCTGCAACCAGCCTATGATGCATGTTTTTTTTGGAATGTGGGAAAAAACCGGACTACTCAGAGAAAACCCTCACATGCAAACATGCAAAGTCCACAAAGGAGGAAAACAGATCTGAACTGTCAATGACTCCAACTCCCACGATTCAACGCGTGTGAAGTAGGAGGATTCGCTGCATGTCTCCAAACTTTTCTCGGAGTGCGTGTGCGTTTTCTACAGCGACTTCGAGTGCGTGGCAAATCAAGTCGATCCAGGGTCGTTTCTTCAGCTTTTGGTAAGAAAAAAAATATATTTAATTGTGATTTGTTTAAAGTAAATGTTAATACTATAGAATGGTGGGTTTGTATGTGTTTCAATGTTATTTCGGGTCCGTTATGTTTTGAGGCACGTTATCCTGAAAACACGCACGCTCTAATGTTAATAACTGCATCGAGAGAAGTCGTGCATATAAGTCACTTTTGGAAATATATTGATTTGTTAGATATCTGCATTATGTCCATTTTCATGTCCAAGCTGTTGTAATTATCCAGATGACGTCAAAATGATCGTGGCCGTCTCGTTATTTGACTCACGTGTGTGTTATGATTCCATCAGCATGTTTTGTGTTTATTGTTAGTTTCACGGTCGATGGGAATGCCGATTTTGATCTTTCTCAAGGCTCCCTATCAACAAAGAGGGAATGCATTTCAATGCAATTAAAGGACAATGACATATTAGTGATAAATAGTCTAAAATAGAAAATATTCCGCAGCCAAATCAAATGCATGTGTTAAATGTCAGTGCAAAAATAAACGCAGTTCATGACATTGTTTTTCTTTCAGGTGAATCAGTCTATGATTTATGAGTTATTTTTTGTTTGCTGACTGAGCCGTGTTTAAGATAACAATGTTCTAGTGAACAATAGCTGATCAATGAAACCCCCAAATGAATGATTTTGTTTGATTTTTGTTTATGCATCAGCTGAAATGTTTATTAAAATGTCATTTTAAACATGACAGCATTCATGCACTCTAACATCTTTTTATCCAATGTCTCCTCTAAGCTTTTTTTTTTATGACACTGGCGAAATATTGCCGGAATTTGTATGTTGAAAACCGTCTGATTTATTTAGCGGTTCGAGGTCTTTGGCCACAAAAGACGGATGCCTAATTTTCATTGGTTTCCTCTCACCATTTCTATGTTTGTGAGTTTTATTTCTTTTCCATTGTGTTTTTATTTTCGTTTTGGCAAGGACCAAAACCACAATTCCTTAAATGCACATTTCCTGGGTACCACAATGACCTTATTTAAACTACCAAAACAACTATTTTGATGATAACGCGGTCGTAAGGAGTCTCTGCAACAAGTGAGCATTTTATCAAGGATCATTTTACCAAGGATCATTTTGAAAAAGCAGAAGCAACAGAGCTTCATGTGTTCATTTATGCTGGGTGATAGGACAATTTCCCACGTCTTTTTCGCCACAACTCCAACTGGTCTTCATCAGCAGGAGATACCGCTGTCGTCAGCTCACCGGTCAGCCATGACATCTACACAACAATGGGTGTAAGTTAAAGTTTGCACTTTTTATAGAAATATTTAGGCATCAGTTTATTGTTGTGCAGGTATATTACACTGTTTTATTTATCATACTACAGATAGAAATTTGCCTTTTAAAACGGGTGATGTCAGAAATGCACGGGCATCAATTAATTTAAACGTCGGCTCGGACACGCCTACAGAATTCGAGCACTGACAGCACAAGCCATTTTAAAAGCCTTATTTCATGCATTTTTTTTTTAATCTGTCAAATTTGTCATAGTTGTTAACGGCAGTCTTTATTTTCGCCCAGTCCAACAATTTATTCATTTTAATTTGATCTTCCAGGGCCTTTAATCACTTTTAAATGAAGTAATTGGATGGCAAAGACATTGTGCATAAATATATCCACGCCATCTAAATGAAATGTTAAAAAAATTGTAATTTTTATGACAATTATCATGTTACTACTTTCTTATCACTGCCCTTTGTATGGTGTTTACTTGTCCATAATCACATCCTGGTTGTGGATGTTCAGTATATGTTAAGACTATCTGATAATTCTCAGAAATTTTCAAAAAGCGCTAATTGTAGTCAGAATGAACAAAACCACACTTTGTTCATTAGAACTTTTAGTTTGTCTGTTTGTTTTGCTTTCTGCCTTCAAATGGCACGCAGAGAGGAGCCAGCTTTCAGTGCTAAGTTAATTAATGATGGCTTTATCTTATCACTTGTGTTGCTTGGGGGAAATCCATAATGGTGGTAGTTGAACACAGAATCCGTCAATTTTGTTAGTAATCAATAGTAAGGGGAATTAGACAGCACTGGCTTACCTTTTATCTGATGTGCTTTAGAATCTACAATTAATTCCCTCTAACTGAATTGAGAATGTAGATGTATATTGTTCTATTTTCCAAGTTTTAAAACTGGCCAAAAGCAGTCAATTCACACCATCTTGACTTTGTTTTGCCCGATGTAGCAAACAAAATGTTTAGTATGCTTGCCACGGCTTCCTTCGCCCGGCACAGCTCTTCAGGCAAAAACCCGCCTTTTCCGCTCAACTTTCCCCAGATAAAAAGAATTAAGTTCAACTAGTATGTTTGAAATTCAGCTAGGAAAGTCTCCCTGATTCACATGTGGGTAATTGGCAGTGCTGTGGAGTCACATGAAGTATGAATACAAATTATGTGAGACATTGTTGCGAATTGGACGGTGACAAATACGGTAATCTGGATATATGGTGAAATATGTTGCAAAAATGAATGAATGTCTACCTTTTTATTTGATGTCTGTACTTGATAAAGAGAAGTGATGTGGAGTGCACAGGCAGTTTTTTCTAACATAATTGTAAATAATCATAAGTAATAATTCTAAATACATTCTGTAATGTGACTGTAGACCTCACAAAAGGTTTCTCTTTAATGACAGACAGACTACTGAATTGGAGAGCAACAAGGAAGATTCTTTGAGAACAATTCCATGATCTATTCAGTCTTAAGCCAGGGATTTGTCCAGTGAACAGCACCAGCCATGTACCAAGTTGTACCCGGGGGAGCTGGTGGCACAATAACGGATGTTATTCCCAAGCAAAAACACAGCAAGGACACCAGACCACTAGTTGGAGCGGGAGTTCTTGGCCTGATGTTGGTCATTGCAGCAGTATCTGCGTGGTCTTATTACATAGCCTCGCTTCGAAAAGCTGAGCTACTGAAAACTCAGCTGCTGGATCTAAATAAAGATGGCTATATCATTCGCAACCAGGGGGGAGCTATTGTTTTCCGAATGGATTTTAGGTGAGTAATCTTTGGTCAACTTAAGAAACGTATCGTTGCATTGTGCTAAAATCAGCCAAAAGTACCATTGCAATGTCATTGAGTGCACCAACACACAATCTTAATTTGCAATTAATAAAATATTTTACTTAATATGCGACTTGTGATTTGATTTTTGTTGATGAACTTGAGAGGCCTCATAACCCTCGAATGTGCTTACATGCTGGCAGGTCAGGGACATTGGATTTGGACTCTTGCACCAAAGAAGGAGAACTTCTCAGCTGTGGACGCACTACTGATAGAAGCCTCAACTTTTTCATTGAGACAGTGCGTCCCAAAGGCACAGTGCAGTGCTACCGTGTGCGTTGGGAGGAACTTGTTCCTGACATTTCTGTCGAACATGCAATGACTTACAAGTTTGCTCACTGGTACGGTGGTGCAGTGTCAGCTATTCAGCATTGGCCTATATCTATCTCTGGGCAGCAGTCTCCCAAACCCTTCGTAACAAGTGACATCTACTCCAATCGGAACGAGTTTGGAGGAATTTTGGAGAGCTATTGGCTTTCTTCTAATGCGACGGCCATCAAAATTAATAATTCTGTGCCTTTCCACTTAGGCTGGAATGACACAGAAAAGACCATGTACTTCCAAGCAAGGTACAACGATAGTCCCTTCAAACCAACCCCAGGAGAGGCTGCATGTGCTGAACTTAGCTACAGAGTCTGTGTTGGTTTGGATGTGTCCTCTATCCACAAGTACATGGTCCGTCGATACTTCAACAAACCCAACAAAGTTCCTGCCAAAGCCATGTTTGAGCACCCAATCTGGTCTACATGGGCGCTTCATAAGACAGACATTGACCAAGAAAAACTCCTGGCATATGCTGCAAACATCCGGAAATATAACTTTAACTGCAGCCACCTGGAGCTAGATGACCGCTATACACCCCGCTATGGAGAATTTGAATTTGACCCTATAAAATTCCCCAATGCCTCATCCATGTTTCAAAAGCTCAAGTCAGACGGATTTCTTGTGTCGCTCTGGATACACCCTTTTGTGAACTACAATTCGGACAACTTCCATACTTGTGTCGAAAGAGACCTGTTTGTCCGCGAGCCTACAGGACAGCTGCCTGCTTTGGTCCGCTGGTGGAATGGCATTGGTGGAATTGTGGACTTCACAAACCCAGAAGCTCGTGACTGGTTTGCTTCCCAGCTCCGTTCCCTTCGATCTAGGTATGGCGTGTCTTCTTTCAAGTTTGACGCCGGTGAGACCAACTACTTACCGTGGAAGTTTAGCACCAAAATGCCCATTCGAGATCCAAGTTTTTTCACAAGGCGCTACACGGAGATGGCCATTCCCTACAATGACAGAGCAGAGCTACGAAGTGGCTACCAATCACAGAACATTTCCTGCTTCTTCAGGCCTATCGATAGGGACTCTGTGTGGGGCTACGAGTTGGGGCTCAAATCCCTTATCCCCACCGTGCTTACCATCAGCATTCTGGGTTATCAGTTCATTCTTCCTGACATGATTGGAGGAAATGCCTATCTGAACCACACTGATGGAAATCAAGCATTACCGGACCGAGAACTCTACATCCGCTGGCTAGAGCTGTCTGCGTTCATGCCGTCCATGCAATTTTCCATCCCACCGTGGGCTTATGACAACGAAGTTGTAGAGATTGCTCGCAAATACACCGCTCTTCATCAGAGTATCGTAGCACCCCGTGTCTTGGAACTTGCTAGTGAGGTGGTGGACACCGGAGACCCAATTATACGGCCATTGTGGTGGATTGCCACAGGGGACGAGACTGCCTATAAAATAGACTCTCAATTCCTGATTGGAGATGATCTCATGGTTGCACCTGTTTTAGAGCCCGGAAAGCAAGAACGGGATATTTATCTACCAGCTGGTCGTTGGAAAAGCTATAAAGGGGAGCGGTTTGATATCAAAGAGCCACTGCATCTCACTGATTATCCCATAGACCTGGATGAAATTGCCTACTTTGTTTGGGTTTGAAAAGAAGTTGATCCTTGGCAAGCTAAACAACTTTACTCAAGAAGTTCTGAATTTTTTTGTTTTTATTTTTGAAGCTCCAAGTCTGGTAAAAACTGGTCACAAATAAAATTTTAGAACCTTTATTTCCAAGATGCTTTTTTAAACCAATGAGTTAATGATGCCAAGGTCATTTTATTCATCGTAAGTGCATGCCAAGATCTTTTTAAAACAAAACTGTGAATGAGTGTCAAACCTCTGCAGTAATAAACCCGTAAATAATGTGAAAGCTGCCATTATGTGAAAGAAATAGATTCAATTTTTATCACATTTTCACCTATCGGATATACAGTTGCATCCGAAATTCTTGTAGTTTGTAAAGTTTACAAACTTGCAGTAATTTGTAATTAAACAAAACTCAAAAATTTACTTTGAATATACACCTAATATACTTGTACTCCTTAATTAAATGTTAATGTATGCATCTTCCGCTAAAAAAGGTGAGTCCCATAAATGTTTTCAATTTATAGAATATAATCTACACATTACCATTGAACAATTTTGCCTGGAAATATTATTGGTTTAAGATATTTGTTCTAACACAGCAATCTTCAATTTTATATTGTTTCAAAATAGACATACATTAACTTTTATTTTTATTGTTGTTGCACAGTACTCAACAATTAGTACTCTTTCTCAGGTATAAATCCTCAGGCTCAGTTTGAAGTGACTCATATTTTACTAATGCCTTTAATGAATCAAAATGGAGCCTTTTTTGTGTTTGCTTGTCAATCAGAACTATCCTAACCATATTGTGAATGGTTCATTTTGTCTTTATGAATTATACTTTGCATCCTGAAATATAAATGATTTTTTTGCGGTATCTTTCTCCAGCTAATACAGTGAAAACTGGGTAGTACAACTGCCTCACAGTACAGGGATCAAGGGTTCAAGATGTTTTTCTATATAGTACATTTTGTGTTTTGCCATTGGCTGGCAACCATTTCAGTCTGTACCCTGCCTCTTGCCCAAAGTCGCCCATCTGAGATAGACTCTAGCAACCCCACGATCCCTGGGAGTAGAAGTGTCTAGAGATAATGGAAGATTGATGTATTGCTCTAATTTTACTGTGTTGGCTTACTTGCTAGTGCAAAGCACAGACAGCAGAGTCCTGACTGCTCCTCAAACTCCTGAGAGCTATTATTTTCCAAATTTTCACAGGCCACATTATGTCTGGCACTTGTTCTCTTCACAACTTTTATTTCAATATAATTTATATATTTATTATGATATGTACTGCATGAAATGGTGTTCAAGTATCATTTTTTTTCAATGTTCTTCCTAAAGGGATGTTGGATCAGGCTACCTCCGCAAATAGATATATACTAATTCTCCATATTGGATTTTTTCCTTTTCTTTTTGGTGTGCCTTAGTACAGACAGTGGACTTTGACTTGTAGCTTACACATTAACCTCTGTGTGTACCCCTGACATAGTTTCATCCTCACAGTGCTGCCTATATATAGAAGTTCTCACCCATTTGCTATTTCTGTCATAGACGGTCTTGCCTTGTGACAAGAACTATTTGAGACTGAATGTTGCTTGGCTTATTGCATTTTGATCATGTCATACAGTGCCTAGGTCAACTAATGACCATTTCATTGCATATTTTCATATTCTGTTTGAATGCAAATAAAGAAAGCAAAATGTTTTAACTTGTAGTCTGCACTGCAAAAGTATTTTAAAAAATCTTCTGGAATATATTTAGGCATTCATCGCCAGTGTTTGGTACTAATTTACAGTTTTGCTGCAGAAAAATAATGGTAAATGAACCAAATTCAGGTTAGTCATAAGGCAATGTGATAAATGGTCCCATTAAAAAAATAACGACAGCATTCATAGGTCTGCAATGTATAAAAACAATCTTGTGCCTTTTCAGTTTAGTATTGGAAGATTTGCCCTTGAGAGACTTTTCAAACTGTTAGACACCCGACTCATCATGCGGTGATAATGGTGATGCGATGAAACAATTATGCAGCTTCTTTGGAGACGGTTCAGATCAATAAATCATCTGGCGGTTCATGGTGTGAGGTCAAAGAGTGAAAGAGTATGGCTGGATACTGAGATTTAAGAACATTACAGAAATGGCCATTTTGTGACTCTAATAACAGACCTTATATTTCTTACACCTTTAGTTGTTCTTTGGATTGTTTTGCTTCATTTTCCCCATTGGACAGCATGGAAATATGTATCAGAACTGTTTCACTTGATTTTTTTTTAATGAAAAATTTCCCCCCAAATTGACCTCATCGTGAAGCCTGTGTCGGGAGGGTATGCATTTATTGATGAGCTGTCTCTGCCTCGTAAGGATCAAAGTAGTTTGTCAGTTTCTGCAATCGTGTAGTTTGTAGCTTGGTGTGGAGACACAATTTATGGTAGTCTGAGGACATTTCTGTAAAAACAGTAAGACAAAGATTTTGAAGTCTGCTAGTCACTGTCATTTACAGTAGTTTGGAGTTGGATAAGAAAATACATAGAAATTTGTGAATATACTTTCTCATAGGTAGAGATGGTTTTGTTGTGCGGTGCAATAAACATCCATGAGGGTGCAGTGTAGCTTCATTGATGAGCACTCTCTTTACCATGCCTGTGGAGGATGGTCCAGATGTTTTGAGGGCACAATGCACTAACATCACACTAGTAATGTACGAAACTGGCAGTGCTCCACCCCCTTCTTTCTCCACCTGTGATCCCACCTGTGTGTCCATCTGCCAAACAGAGCAACACTTGAGCCGGTGTCTCTGAAGTGCCTTCACCTATTCTCTTCCTTTTCATTATCACTGAATGGCAATGTGTGGGTGTTAAGTAATTTCAAAGTCTTTAAAATGTTTTGTGATTACATGTGTTTATTCTAAAAGTTTTTAAAATAAATTAAGAGCAGTTTTTTTAAACATTCAAAGGTCTTTAGTCGCGTCCCAACAAGTCAGCTTCTGTATTTTTTCCCCCCAAATCTGAAATAATCAGCTTTTCTTTCAACGTGCAGCCTATATTGTGATTTATAGCACAGGGTTTATTATTGTGAGACTCAATCCCTATTGATTGGTCTCGTCCACTGCAGTTTTTTTTTCTTGTATGAAAATAAGTTCTTCGTATTTTAGTTTCAAAGGAATTACAAGGCAGCTGTATTAATGCAGCACATTTCATAAACAAGTCAAAGCAATGAGATTTAAGTATATATAACTAAGGCATTTTTTCCCAAAGCACATTTATTTAAAGTCAATGATTTTTCTTACACTGGAAAAATGAAAAATTTTGATTGTTTGCTTTGAAATTTGTAGACAACTTGTTTATTGCAGTCAAATTTGTTTAAAGAAAATTAAGGAATGAAATGTCCCTTAACTGGTCAACCTTACCACAATAATCAAAGCTTTTGATTAAGTCCTGATAGACATTTTCAATTCTTATTTTCGTTATTGTGGTTGGATGGTCACTCCACCAAAGTAGCCTGCCTCATTGTAAATTTGTCTTTTGGAAAGTAAGAGAAATCTGATTGATAGGTAGGGTTACTGAACCGCTCACCCGGTCAAACAATTGCGAAATGAAACAGTGTCAGTAAAACATTAGCTTAAAATAAGTGAAAGCAGTTGATTTGACAGGAAAATGATAAAGCAGACAAAAAGGACTAAGGTATGAGCAAGGCACTTTCACATTGTTTTTGTAGTGTCAAAAGGTGGAGCAAAAAGTCAAGAAGCAAGGGAAACATTGCGCCTTGGCACGCTTGATTGATACCATTTTCACTAACTCTCATTCCTACATACTCGCAGGGGTTACCTGAGGAGAGAAAACAAGGCAGGGCGAGGGTGTCAGGGTTGCTCATCTGGGTTTCGAAGGAAAATTGGTGTCATCCATCAAACACTGCATATAAGAGAAGCTAACGCAGGTCTGGTCAACAAAGGCGAAATCAAACGGCATAAAGCAAAGGGGGAACATGTGAGGTGCGGCGAGTGGTGAGGGTCAATCAATCAGCCGGCCGGCTCCTTTATTTAACAAGCGAGGACCACAGACCCCAAAGGCCACACTCCATATTCTGGCTGGTTAAGCTTGCTGTCTTTTCTAGGAGAGGTAAGAAAAGGGGAAGGAGTTGAGAGAGAATTAAAAAAAAAAAGGAATGGGAATAGGGAGAGAGGAGGATTGTGGTTGGTGATGGAGGTTGCAAAAAGGTTTGGCCTGTGTCCCCCTGGCATGCCATTGTGCTTCATCTTCTCAGTGCAAGGACCTGGAACTGGTGCTTGATGGGATTTTCAGCCCGTTGGTCTAGGCTGTCCCAGCATCCATCTGGAGGGCTGCACAGGAGAGAGCCAGCCACTCAGCGACATGGCCATAAAGAGTAACCCGTGGGCGGGCCAATGCCAGTGATCTGAGGCTCCCGGCTCTGTTCAGTGGACATGCCAACATTCAGTGACACATTCCTGTCAGGGACACGGACTGAACCCCAAGCTACTGTGTGTGCTCAGTGGAACAGACTGCATGCTCTGCAAGGCAGCCCCCATCCAACTGCTGACCGCTTCAAAGCTTTAGAAATTGGAACCCAACTTAATGCACTTAACTATTCAGAGTCTTCAATGGTGAATTCTTTTCCACTGCATTCAGTGGAAAATGGGATAGTCACATTTGAATTTTCTTGCTGTATTTAGGAGACAGGATGGTACAATTGTAGAATAGGAAGGTATTGTTTAAATCTCATTTCAGACAATGGAATTTTGAGTGCTGAGTTGAGATATTCATCCTTTTGCTTGTGTAGTTTCTTTCCAGTTGTAGCAAACACACCAGGTTTTTCAAAATATTAGGCATTTTTTATGGTCCTACGATCCTTAGGAGGATTAGTGGAATGAAAAATGACTGAATGAAAGAGTAATTTGCTTGATTGAGTGTCAGGTACAGAATTTATAGTATTGATTAGCCTTTTTTATTCTTCATATTTTGATGATTTGTGTACAAAATGGGAAGCCATCAATGCACTAACAGGGAAGAGGAGACAGATTTACTTCCAGTCTTTCCTTCTCTATTATACAAACAGAACAAAAACACATTGAGTTCCTTCCGATTATTTGTTGTTTTCATGCACAATTGAATATGTTGCGCACATTCCGCAACCTGTGACCCTGAGCAGCTGTCCGCCAATTTGGATGTAAGCACTGCAATACCACGCTGGAAAGTTCCTGCTTGACAACAATCTTGTTCTTCTATTGCAGGGGTGGAAAAACCTTTCCACAAAGGGCCACAGTGGGTGCAAGTTTTCATTCCAACCCATAAAGAGGACACCTTCTCACCCATCTGGTGTGCTACAAGTGCAATCATTGGATCACAATCAGGTACTTTTTGTTTTCCGCAGAAATCTCATTGGTTTAAGTGTCTTTGCTGGATTGGTTGAAACAAAAAGTTGCACCCACAGCGGCCCTCGAGGACCGGTTTGCCCACCCCTGTTCTATTGCATGTTCATTCTGCTACTGCAGAGGATTGCAATTAAATGGAATGGTATCCAGAACAATAATATTAGAACTATATAATTGAAAATCAGGACCAAATATGCAAAGGCACTCATTACAGCATCCCATTATTGGATCCCATTTGTATACCCCCCGGAGATAGAGTAGAAAGTAATAGACTATAGGGAGCAATATTAGCTGAAAGATTCAGCCAGATAAAAAGTGACGTGACCATGGAAAGTTTAGATTGAAAAATACTTTTGCCTCCCCCTCTGCGATGTGCCACATTATTAGCATATTTTTCTCTCTTGCTTGCCGACTGTAAATTCAGTAAATGTAGCTCTGCGGTGGTAAGGTGGGCAGACGGCAGACTGTATAAATAAACAGTGCCTGTCTGAGGGCAGCACCGTGGCCCCCACCTGCCTGACATCAATCAGTATTACAGCAGCCAGTGGCAGGCCAATCACCCTTTTATAGGCTTGTGAAATGATCAAACATCTGCTCATAACCATACTTAATGTAAACATGTTTCAAACATACAATGCCACTCACGCACAGTAATTTGTAATATGGGACAAAACTGTATTTAAGCTAAAACTCTGCAGTGAGACTTTGTTGTTGGAGTATGCTTCTGCCTTTAGACAGGTCACGTTTGTTACAGGATCAGCTATGGATTTTTAAAAGTCCGAAGCCGATGGGGGCTGAAAGGCTTTTTGACACTTTCTTTTTAAACATGCTTTCTATAAAAACGAAGGACTTGCTACATATTGATTGATGCAAGAAGGGCAAGAAAATGGATGTTAGATGCTAGGTGAGAGTGGAATTTGTGAGGCAGTTAAGAGAACAACCTCAAGTCGCTTGTAACTCTTGAAGTGATCGATCATTTTCAGATCCATGTTCATAGAAGAGCTCTCATCTGAATTCTTTTAGCTTTTGTCAAAAGTCAGTCTTCGAGGTTGCAACATTCACCATCAGCTCTTGAAGAATAAAAAAAAAACTATTGTGTAAGATGAAGGTGTATCCATCATTGAATTTGTTGAAAAATGACTTTTATCAAAAATTAAACTAAAAAAGCAGCAGAATTTCACGTGTCAAGGTGGTACTGAAAATTCTTTTTTTTAAATCCAGTACAGTTAGAGAAAAAAAATGTACTGCACATAAAATGCATAACTTGGTCTTTAAGATAGAAATAGTACGCTTTCATTTACTACAAAGTAGTTGACTGCATGTAATTTGTGGTCTGCACGTGTACCTAAATGAATCATTTCATTCACTTTCATGATTTTATAATTGACAAACTATAGCAACTTTTTATCATAAGTTCCCAAAAGAGGGAGGGCATTCAGTCAAGCCAAGGAGAGTTCTAGTGTGTGTTAATGTGATTCCTTTGGTTGTCTTAATTTGCAGTCATTTCACAGTTTTACTATAGCATCACACACACATATCGTCCATTTCCACTAAAATGACATCAAGATCATATGACTAGATTTCCTCAATCAGTGCTTAGAAGTCAGTTTTTTTTAAATGTTATGTTAGTTTTTTTTAATGAAAGTTCAGCAAGTGCAACGAAAGTTGAGGCCAGTAAGTAGTTTGGCAGCTGTAGCAAAGGTAACAAAGGCCCCGTCCATAGAGGAAGGAAACGAATCCAAGTGGTCCAAGGTTAATGGTGGCTTAGAACAAAATGGATTCAGTGCCAGGGGTGTACTGACAGGTGATTTGACAATAGCGAAGGCGGTCCATCAATCTCACGTTGGCCTCCTTGACCCTTTCGGACCCGGCCATAGCAGCTAGGGGGCGACAGGTGTCACAGTGCCCTGACCTGGACAGGTCTCCAGACAACCCACCTGCTGTCATCCTAACGGTGCCCCTATGGCCAACGGATACACCACCACTTCATGCTCGGCTGGCATAATGAAACTGTGATTGGAAGATAGTGAACTGTGACAGGCATAGCTAGCCTCAAATTCATCGGGCTAAAATCAAACGCCTCGCTTCAGGTATCCTTTTTTTCTCCTTTTTTTTACTGCTTGATTTTCCTTTTAAAATGCCCTGACAATTTAATGGTGCAAAAAAAAAAAGATGATCTGCCAGGCAAGCTCCATAGCGTATCCTTACTGCATACAATCTTTTCTACTGTAAGAAACCCTATAAGTCATTCAAACTGAGAGCAAAGATCAGGAAAAGTGTGCATTATGACCACCATTATGTGCACATGGATCTTCCTATATGTACTTGCTCTTCCTCCTAACTAGTCAAGTCTCCCTCGGGCGGCTCGGTTTCATGTTTAAACCTGACGTAAATTCGCTCTCTCAGTTCCCTGGAGCAACATGGCCTGGAGGTAAAAAAAAGCAAATATTTCTGTTCCTGATTTTGGCCATTCTCTTTTACCTTCCTCACCTATTTGCACCCTACTCTCAACCTACCCTAGCACCACCAACCAGCCATTTGTCACAAAGTAATTATAGAATTATCGATTGGCAAGCAATTAACAGTTTTTTTCTTTCTTTTTCCACCATCATCACTGCACACACCCCACGCTTCACCCCATCATTTAATTTGAACTTGAAGGGGCTAAGGAAAAAGGGGGTTGATGTGGGAGTAACACATTTAATCCTGCTGGCATTTCCTAGTTCTCTTCAAATTAATAGGGCGACAGGGACAAAATGGCTTTTCTTTTTCCGCCTGGGTTTTTCCTCTCCTTGTCTTGTGCACTGATCGTTACTTGACAGACGGTGAGCGGCTTCATAGCCCTTCAATTTGGCCTGTATCCACCTGAAAATATTACAGACAAGATGCCTCAGAATACACATCTTATGATCACATTTTTCTCTCTCTCGCTCGTTTTTTTTTTTTTTTTTTAAATATTTCATTTACCCCTTGTCTTTCTGCATTTTACCCACTTGCAATGATTGCATAGCTATCATAGAACATCACTTTAAGGACATTATGGATAAGCCGGACAGGCATGCTAACTTTTCCCAATTTGTGGTAACATTTTCCGAATATTTCCACTATGCCTTTGTCCACTGAGACTTATTATTGAAACACTCTATTATTTTCTATTAAGTATGCAAATGAAAATATACTCTTTCTCTCAGCTCTGAGAATGTGCATGTGTTTTTTTTAAACAGTGATTCACATCCCAAAATTGGGTCACGACTGTGCTTTTAGTGTGTTCCCATAAAGTAAAAGTACCAATAAATATTAATGAGTCCGTATCGTAAGATATGACACTAAATATCTAATTTGGGACCTACACTAAAAAAAAGAACCTTGGTTTTATACAGATTTAATTCCGTTCTGGTTTCTAAAGTAAAGTACACTTTAAATTATAATTCTTGTCACAAATCCTGCAGATGAGTCACTGATGCCACCCACCACATCCATTCGTGCAAAATTAGTCATATTGATAATGCAAATGATATAATAATTTGTGCCATGATTTTCGACATGAGGAAGGCTACTTTTTTCTTTAGATAACGACTTTCAATTTAAACTTGTATACTACTGAGTTGAATGGGAAGGTTGTGAACTTTGTGGAAATGAAGAACACCTAGAAAATGGATCACATTCAATTTCACAGCTTCTTCTCTCAAAAGGATGAAACACTTTTGTGAGTGGGCCTCATTTTGCACAAATGCAGGGACAATTTGAGGTCATTGAGGGGCAGTTTCTTCCATGCTGAAATGTCGATCAATACGTCTTCTTGGAACAAACATACAGCAATACTCTTGCTTGAAAAACACTGTGGTATTGACCTGTTTTTCTTGCCCTGCAGCCCTTCCTATTTCTCAAAGAAGTGGTAACTCCCTCCTGGGTTACCACTTCTTTGAGAAACAGAATTTGCTTTGGCTTTATGGCTCCAAACAGTGACGTTGTTACCATCACATCAAAGCCTGCTTGAACTTATGCAATGCATTTTGTGAAGTTGACATCGAAGATACTTTGAGAAATCACAGGATGATTTTTGTGGATTTATCTGCAGTTATGATGTTTGAATTGTTGTAATTTGTATAAAAAAGTATGGGTAGTATCAAATTGGAAATTTATTTTTATTATGAGGAGTGTAAAATATATTTTTGACTAAAGTTGTCCAAGAATAGCAGATTGACTGTCAATATTGGTGTTTTCATGTATCTGCGTACTCAGCAATTGCTTGAAGTAGTACTTTGGCAAGGGTGGCAAAATGTAAGCCCAGCAAACAATATATTGCTGCAGCAAGTGTCAGCTACCCGTCCCTGACTTTGATGAGCCATTGCTGCATTAACGCTTTTTATCACACTGCCCATTTTAGTTGCTCCTTGAAAAAGTGTAATGGTGTTGGTGAAGCTATCTTTCTTTCACTGACCAACCCATTATCATTTTTCAACTGACACAATTCGCTCATCACATACACGTTTTGTCATTCTGTCATGAAATGTTACACTGGCAGTTTCAGTGCATAGTTCTTGCAAAGACATTTTTTTCCCACGTTTTGACCCATGCACATGGTTTATATTGTGAACCGATTTTAATGATTTTCTTAATCAGATAAATGAGGTTCTGCATTCTGAATGGAAACATCAGATTTATAGTTATACTTATAGTTTTACTTTTATTTATTACAAATGCGTTATTATTGCGTTTAGTATCTTTTTATTTCTCGAAGATTTAAACCAATCTTTCCGTAAACTGATGGTTTGTGTGGGTCATCTGCAGATTATAGTTACATGCGGCTAATACCCATTTGTCAATGTGTGATATCTGGCAGCTGGGTTCATTCTAAAATTCATTTTGGCATTTTAAAATATTTTTTCATGATAATGAGCTGTATGCTTTTTGGTTGAAGTATTCCATAATACAATGCGGCTAATACAAGTCTTACAAGTGGCTTATATGTGAGCCAAAATGTTTAAAAAATAATTTTGTGGTTGGCCTATTATTACAGTAGTTATACATTTTAGAACTTGATCATATCTGCTCTATATATGACAGTGACAAAGCTGTAAGCTTAGTAGCAATTAGCTGTAACGTGACGCTTCACCCTCAGTGCTGCTGATCAGTCTGCCACCTCTATAACTGCTGTGTTGGCTTTGTACGGTATAATTCCAACCGCTTTACATAATTGACAGATGGGGAATACTAGATTACATTGACCAGACAGGTAGGTCAGAATATCATTTATCCTCTTTATAACATCATAATGACTTAATGAATTAGTGTCTTGAGGAACTGCTACACGAGGTTGTGGAGGGGCCGGTGGAGACTCAGCTTGGCTGGCCTTCCCGAGTGGGTGTGACGAAATACAGAATAGAGTTGTGGGCTTCCTAGGTGGCGAGGGGGGCTTGCTGGCAAAACCTGGCGGAACACGGTGCTTCTCTTGTTCCCAACTGAGGCGGGGACCTGCGAGCAAAATTGCGAGCCCCCTTTCGCACCCCTACAGTTGCCATCCAAGCTCTCATTTTCCACATGATTAGCTTGCCACCTGTCCTCCTATTGGCCCTTGCCCTCCAAGTCATTGACGTCACAGCAGCGTTAAGCCCTGGCAAGCATTTCACTGAGATGTGCATAATTACTTTAGAAGCCATTAAGATAGTTTGTTTATTAATTTTAAAGCTTAGAGAAATTATTTTATGACGCAAAAGTCTCAATGGGCCACCTATATTGGCTAAGTCTGATCTGACTAAGAGCTCATCAAGCGCCATTTTTTTTCTACCAGGCATGACCTAAACGTCAATGTTTTAAAATAGGCGTATAACATATTTATTATTGAAAATTACTGTAAAGATACAATGTTCTTTTAAAAAAAAATATTTCTGAATAAATAAATAACTGAGTTTAAATGTATTTCATTAATTCTACACGTATTGTAATAATGACTTAAAATGTCATAAAACAATTCTTTAAAATGTAATGCAAACTTTGGAAAATGTATTATTGGGTTTGCTTGGATGGCACATTGGAAATATGATAAATCTTGTTTATATGTTCAACTGAAGCCTGAAAATTAGCCTGAAATTCACTCTACTATGCCAAATATATTTAGTGACAGAAATAAGAATGCAATATTCCTCTGCTAGATGGAAAAAAGGGACATCATTAACCTGCGTGCCCACTATTTGGGCCGCATTTCTTTTTTTTTTTGGTTTGATGTAAAATGTGTTCTTTGGCTCAATACAATAGGGACTCAATGATGTAGTTCTAGCATAAATCACCGGAAGGCACTGTTTACTACCAAATACTGTGGGCCTTTGCAAAGTGCTGCACTGCTATCAAATGAGTGGATTCTGAACAATATCACAAATCTTAACATATTAAGAATTCATACGCTGTGGACTGTTGAGCAACAACTGGAAATACATTAACATGACAAGATTAGATGCACCAAGACAGTGACTGTCTTCCATGCTTTTTTTTTGTTTTGTTTCCTGCTACAAGGTTTGCAAGGTGTGCTTGTTTGCATAATGGAAAAATTGTATCTAGATGTGTCCAGATTGTGTACTTTTGTATCCAGAGAATGTACCGTTATAAAAACCTCTTTTATATTCTTCTCGGAATAGATTTTCCACCTGTTTGAACCTGTTGTGTGATACACAATGGCACCATGTGACACGCCACGTTATCCTTTGGTAGCACTTCACACTACTGATACATTTGCGCTCCGTCAGAGCAAAGGATTGGCTGTGACCCATGTTGGCCGCTCTTCTAATGTTGCTGCCTTTGGACAACAGGGAAATGCAGCAGTTTACTAAAGAGAGATGGAGGTCAGAGTGTGAAAAGAAACAATCGGCCAACAGTTAAAAGGATGACAGCCTTCACTGTCCATGTCCATTGTTACTCTTGCATGAATCTACATTATGACCCAATGAAATTTGATTAGGCCAGTTTGCATTACCTGACTGGTTTTTATGAATATGTGATGGAGTCACTTCTGGTTTGCCTTTTAAAGAAGTTTCATCGGTTACAAACTTGTGCTTTAGCAAACTGTGGGACAATGTTGTGATAGCTCAGATAATGAGCTGGTGGATTCCCAGAAAAAATGACAAGTGTATCTTGTTGTTAGATATTGCCAAACCACATGCTTTTTGGGTTTTAAGGTCACACTGCCATGTCTGAATAATTTGTGGGAAGAATACTTACCACAGTTTCAAAATCAACCTGCTCAATACAAATTCAGGCGTAATTGTGCACAGATTGGAGTTTTGTCTCAAAGGGAGCGTGAGAGGGCTTGAGGGAGGGGGACAGAGGAGTGCGTCAGACTGAGTAAAGTTTTTCAGGTCTTTGTCCCTCCTCAATTTGCATGCCTAATGAAGCTGAGCAGGAGTTAATAGTGGGTGTAATGACTTCTGACTGGCTAGGTTGTGGGCTGCAGGAACAGGATAGGCCCTTCAAATGGTTAACTGTGGGGCAATGTGGGCAAAGGACATGCTGGGAGGCAATTTCAACATGAAGTTGGGTTTGCCTAGGACAAACTAACATTTCATTTACAATGTATGTTTAAACACATTGTGTTTTACTGGACTGGAAAAAAAGACTTACTCTTTGCTCAATTACTCTGGCCAGTTCAATATTGTTCATTCATCCAAATGAGTTGTCAAATATGCCACATGAAATCTTTCAGTGTCATTGACAATGATAGATAACCAATCGTGTGGCTCTTTTCAACCTTCTACTGTGAATTGGAATGAGTTTGTCACATGTAGACATCCCATCCATTTCAAGTGGGAGGGATGGCAGTATATGAACGTCCTTCAATGTCAATGGCAGCCAATGAGTTACTGTATATATTTAAATGTACTTCATTTTGCCTTTGCTTTGTAAATGAATGACTAATCAGAAGAGGCATTTTTTTAAACAAATGACTACTTGTACATATTGACTACTTACACCAGAGGTGCCCAATACGTCGATTGCGAGCAACTAATGGGATTTCAAAGATAGTGTCAATTAATCAGGTCCTCGTTTGTGAAAAGAAAAAAAGGTCAGAAGTTTTTCTGTACTTGTAATGGATTTTATCTTTTAATATATACATACAGATTAACCAATCAAGCTTTAGCAAAGGAGCCAACATTACATATAAAAAAATCAAAAGCTGCAATGTATTATTGATAGAATAAAAACCAAAATGAACACTTTACTGAAATACATACCCACAAAAAGATCAAATCAGAGAAAATGATAAAATAACAACGGCCTCTTATTTCCCTCCTTGGGATTTAGAGTAGATTTTATATGGAGCAGAGAGGAACACAAGTATGTTTTGACTTAGTTGAAGTTTGACAGCAAATATTTTCACAGGTGTCTATCTCCTTTTTTTTTTTGCATCTTCAAGCTGATGTGTTTTGCAGCATTTTTGGCACATCTCACAGAGAATTTCAGTTGGCACCATCACCCACACTCACAACACTGTGCCAAAATTTCGGCTACTCCTGACCAAAGGACACACACATATCCCCTCACTACCCACACACAAAGTCCTCATGGCTACAGATGTAGCCTCGACCAACTCATATCCACCAGGTGTTGCTTTATAACCGTGTCACTTTGAGCCTGACTCCATCTGCCACACTCAGGAGCAAAAAAAAAAAAAAAAAAGAAGGAATGAATTCCACACTCCATGCATGGTCTTGTACACAATTACAGTCGATGTAGTCCTTGTCATAGCTGTAATTTGTTGGCCATATATGAAACCGTTTAAGTACATAATTACAATGCCGCTTTAACATTGAAGCATCGCAATTTGTCATAAATATGAATTACCTATGGACAATAAAAATGCCATCTATATAGCTACAAAGTCTAGATATCTTTATTTCAAAAACATCTTTATATATTATAGTATCAGCCTCTATTTTAACACCTCCATTTTTTCCATCTATTATTTGGTTTGGCAACCATTATTCTATAATTTATTTTTGTTTGTGAACTACTCCAAGCTTAAATTCTCGGTTTAGTGTCACCTTTATTTATCATACCATCAGATTGAAGTGGAAGGCAATATTTCTCCGATATTTTTGTTGTTTCTCTCCCTTTTTCTTTTTCTCTTTTTCAAGACCAGAGTGCTTTCTGAGGTGTTTAAATGTCATTGCTGTTTTATGATCATTCGACTGCAATCATTATTAATCATTTATCTTTGTGACATTCGTTTACCTGCAAACTCAAACCTGGGATCTCAATTGTGGGCTCCCTATCTTTATTTAGGGTTAGTGATCCATTGTCGCAACAACAGGTAATATGATAGTCCAGGAAACAGGCAGCACAATTAGATTGGTGTTGAACAGTGAGGCGTGTTTTTTTTTTTTTTTTTTTACCCCATGCTCAGATATTTAATCAGAGTTCTATTTTGGAAGTAAAACACCAGCCACGGGTTGAGTTGCCACAGTCTGTAGCCATGCAAAAGGTCGAGCCCCTCCATTATATGAGATGAAGATTCTAATCATTAACTCGCAGGGTTGGCAAAGCTTTTTTCCGCAATAGCTATGCATGACTTTTTGTTAACATGTTGGACACCCTGGCTTTAGATGGAAGAACTCATTAGTTTTAATTAGCAGCAATTCGCTTTGCATGACCCCTTAATTTTTTTTTTACAGTCAGTGTTATTATGCTTAAATTTCCTCTTTGAAAGTGGACATCAGTTAAAAAATAATGTTAAGTTGCTCTTCAGTTATCATCTCTTTAGAATAATAAATATACATATAGAAAACCTTAGTAGCTGGATAAGGTAAGCTGGGACATTGATCAAAGTTAAATAAATAAATACTAGCTAAAACTTTGTGGCCATTGGCGCTTTAACAGTTGATCTGTTACTTGGCCTTTTCTGGCATCTCTTTTAACATTAGAATGTTCTGTATCCTTGACTAACTTCCTACCTTTATTTGCCTGCTGTTGGTGTCTTCATGCCTTCCTACTATCTTCCGCTTCAACCAAACACCACCTTCCACCGTCGCTGGTAGATGAATAGTGTGCTGTCACTTGCCAGCCTCTTCAGAGGGCCGGCACTCTCTATGAGAAAAGTGCCAGTCATTACCAGGAGAGGTAGGAGGGGGCGAGGCAGGATGAAAAATGAGTTCATTTACAGGCAAGTCCTGTGAGCTGCGTAACGTCAGCAACAACCAACACCCATCACCCTCTCCTCCCTTTCTTTCTACCATCACTTGCCTATGGTGTGAGGGGTGAGGAGATAAAAGTTTCTCAGCACATTTCTAGAAACGTTTAAAGAAAAAAAATGTATGGGAAAGTATAGCCTTTGAGCGAGCACATACACGAGATTAGAGTGTGCGGGTAAATCTGGGGCGGTGACACAATAGAAAAGTGAGCAGGTGTTTGCAGGTGGGAGATTAGACATCAAGTCATCATTCACACTGAATGGGTTCAGGTTGATTTTTTTTTTTTTTGGTGAGGAATTTTACTTCTGGTCACAGCTTTATTGTGTAGAAAATGTTACAACTAAATGTCAAGTCACACTTTTGTTGCTAAACTTTCATAGGAGAGTTGTTATTGGTCAAAGGCTTTAAAAGTACATTTATTCTAAGTAATGTTTCAAACAGAACTAAAGTATAACTGGAGGTTGTGAACTATTTTGTGCAGTAGTTTTTAGACTTTTCACACATGGCAGGAGGAAGGAATTCTTAATTAATGCCTCATCTTCAATCAAACAATTCATTGGGCCCAGAATTATCTCATTTTGTGATGAAATGGACCATTTCTGCCGGAAATAGTAGTGTCAGAGCCCAATCTCTCCAGAATTGTTCACTGACACTATCTACACACATAGTCTGGTACTGTTGTTTCACACCTGGGTGCTGGGACTGCCTTCAGGATGGCTTGTAAAGGCTGGATGACACAATGCACACACAACCGGAGGCTCCAGTCACCGGCGCGTGCTCCTGTCCCTGTAGCACAATCGCCATTGTCTGTTTACACGGAGAACTCTCGCGTTTGTATCTCTAAAATTCCATACTGATATTTGTACAATATCTGTGTGGAAAGGAGACAAAGGGAGCTGTGTCGCAGAATACTTTAATGAGCCTCCTTGTCGTAAACACACAAGTCACAAAAAACAGAAACCAGACCTCAGTGTGGAGGCTGTGTCCCAATTCACTTCAATTTTCATTGTTAGCTTTGGTAAATTTGCTCTTGTAAACAATGTTCATTTTGAGAAAGCATTTGTCAATATTGCGGCTACTTATGTAATTACAATTAACAAAAAAAACACAACAATATCATGATGTTACCATGATGTAAAGTTCAATAAGGTCACTAAGAGTTTGTTTTCATAAGCTCAGTCAGCATGGATAGACTAATGTCAAAATATATGGAAAATTAATTCCACAAAGCATTGAACAACGATTTTATTCAAACATTTCAGTCGCATTTACAGTCATCAACCAGCTTTAAAATGTTTTAACCGGTCATTCTGAGCTTATGCTTTATTAAGATTGCCCTCGCCTTTAAGCCTGCCTCTTTAATCACTTTTATTTCCGGTAGGCAAGTGAAGGCAACAATGTTTATTATGTCGGGGCGACACTGTCACAGTTTATACCAAACACAAGCAATTTGTCACTGTCAGCTCAGTATATGAAAGGAAGGTTGGGCTCATCGTAAACTCAAGACTTTGGAAGTCAAGATTATGCCCGGTCTTTCTTTCGAGTGCTTAACCACGTCGTACAGTAAACAAAGGTGATGGATGTGGATGTCTAGTTGTTGAGGGATTTGCCATTGGCAGCCAGAGTCAAATGTGGAAGGAATGGCTCCAAAACCTCAGCACTAATAGAACCACAAAAGGGGCCAACAACTGATTACAGTGTAACAATGATGTTTTATGATGGGTACTTTTTATCACTTGGCAGCGTGGACATTTTTGTAAATTATTTATCAGTGATGCCTTGGTAATGTAAACAACAGATGAGGGACAACAGATAAAGCTGGGATGTAGAATTGATTAGTACAAGTGCGTGCAATCAATGACGGATTAAAATGCTGATTTGAGAATGATTCCAGGATTTTTATGAATCTCCCCCCAGTTTTGACTGCATTGGTATGGTGACCTCTACCAAAAAAATCAAACAAAGCCATTGCTAAGAGCAAATCTCATTTTTTTGTCGTTTACCTGACGAATTTAAAGTTCCATTTACAAAAGATATTCATTGCAGTGCTCTTATTAGTCAGACTAGCGAGCCAACTATCTAACAACCCTTCTGTCTCTCTTCAGAATTACCCAATGGCCATTAGACTGCTTTACTCGGTGACGCTCTGACCAAATCAACAGAAAACGACCCATTAAAGGTTTGTGTGCACACTCGAACGCTGCCACAATTTTGCATGAAAACGATGGGCTATTCATGTCATGCAAAAGGGAGCAGTAACGTTTTCAATGCCACAACTAATACCCCCTTATGCACCCACGCATACACACACACGCCAAAATATCTTCTTCAGCTGGCCTGTCAATAAAACTGACATATAAGCAATAGCCATAGATAAACCCCAAAGTTCATCAGAGGTAGTTATTTCTCTCTAAAGCTTCATGTATACCCTTCACACTGTAAACTTAAACACATTTGGAAGTGTACTAAGATTTATGAACAATATCTTCGCGCTGTATTTGCAGTGAACTGTGGCTGACCTTGTGGTCCATACCCCCTGCGAGCAAAGAGAAGAAAGCCGATTTCTCAACAGGGAGCAATATAGTCTTGCATCATTATTTTTTCGGAGTTGCAAGTGGCAGTCTTAACTGCTTGCACTGCTGAATATCCTTTGAAAACAAGGTGAGTACTCTGGATGATTCCACCAAACGATACACATGCAAAAACTTTTGTGTAGCAGTATTTTTCTCTGTTTCAATATCATGCAAACAACCGATTCCAAAAAGTATCAAGAATGTGATTGTTTCACATATGTTTGATATATCAATTGAAACCATATAATTTGTTTTCCCATGGGTGACGAAATACAAGTGCATGGATAACATTACACAGTTAAATTGAATGCTTTTCTTGTCATTATACCAGTATAATGAGATTTCAAGCTTTCACCACATAGTGCTCAAATAGCATCAACAAACAGACAAATAAATAACAATAAATAAGGAATAAATAAATTAGTAGACCAAGTGGCATCAGCAGAGTGGAGTGGCCAAACAAACAAAAGCATAATCAATATATAGTGATAATGAATAATCATTATATTATAATGATAAATAAATAATCAATAAACAGTAATAAATGGAAAAGTGGTCAACATAATACATTAGTAGTATAAGTAGCAGTAATAAGTCTTGATTAGGTCCTAGGTGCAGAACTCGAGCTGAGTATGATGATAGCCCTTTGGAAGAAACTGTACTTGAGTCTGTTGGTATTTCTGCATACTTTGGTCATACATTGTGGTGTGATCTTCAACAAGATCCAAATTAAAATTCCGGCCTTAAATGCATTACTCAATTTTCAACGTTGTGAAATGCCGATAGTGAGCTAGTTCCGTATCTTGCATCTGAATCACGCTGTGGTAATTGCACAAGCCATCGCTTCAAATCGGCCAAACTACTGAAAGCAATTATGAATGCTTCATGTTGCCTGACTAATAGCACTAAGTTTTTTGACAATAGTCTTAAGTGCTTCATAGATCTTCCCATTTATCACTGGTCGGTTCAGAATGATTTTTTTTCCTTCTTGCCAACGACGAGCTAATACGCTGCCTCCTGCAGGAATGAACGTGTGTTTATGAGTGAATTCCTCCCCTGGGTCTCCACCGTTAGGAGGTGCTGATTTCCTTCAGCGCTGTTTAATTTCAGGCTCCAATCGGAGGTACACATTAAAAACTAATAGGCAAGCTAGATATTGATTTGGAATAAAACACATAAGCCAGCTTTTGTTTTTTCCCCCCATCCTTCCTGGTTACAGCATACTGTTCTTTAGCCCCTTTAATTTGAACGGATCATCATGGATCTTCAGCATTTTATTTCATTATTTCCCAGCTACAGCAGCAAAATAGGCCCGCTGCGAAGACAATACCCCGTCCCCCCCATGCTTTGAGGCGACATGTGCATTGTGGCTGATGCAGCTGCGTCTCGCGCTGCTGGCGAGACCCAGTGGTGTGTCAGGCAACGGAGCTGGGGAAACGGTGGGATAAATGATTATTTATGATCTGCCACCTCCCATCCTCTCAGCCATCCCCAGGCCCCATTCATTACAGCTGCAGGCTGCCGCTGAGCAGGAGAGTATGGAACCCCCCCCCCCCCACACACACCAAACACAAATACTGAGCCAAATGTGCATACACACGCCCATAGATGCAGTAGTCCAACAAACTACTTTTTTCTCCCAATATCTTGCCTTCCCAGTAAAGAGGAGTACATCCCAGGCTCGCAGGTTAATGTCATTTTCAATCCCATGCACATTTAAAAGGGCTCTTGCAACTTGCCAAAGTTTCTCCCACTGGCATGTTTGTCTTCTGAGAAGACGATAATATATCATCTCATTTGCTGCCGTTATGAGCTACACTTCTAATGATCTTCGTTTGGCACCAAGTGACGTTTGTGTGTGTGGCCGAGGAATCTCTGTAGTATTCAGCTCTTTCTGTGAATGATTTGCATTATGGAAAACCTATCAAGTTGTTGGAGTCACTACATCCTTGGAAAACCACCAATCTCATGGTACTCTAAATATTTGATAATAATTCAGTCTGGGAATCAGATATGGTCTTTGAATGTGATATTTTTTTAAAAGCCACACTGGCATTTATAAGAGAGATTTGACATGTGCACAAATGATCTTATCTTGACTTCCCTTCTCCAAAATTATAATTTGTTCTCCCCCAAATAGTTATACAGGTTATAGATTAATTTAATAGGGGATCTTATATTGGTGGGACTGCAGTCAAATTGTACACCAGCCTTTAATAGGCTCAAGTATCTCCATTGCCCTTGTGAGGATAAGTGATAGAGGTAACGGAAAGTTACTACTGTCATTATGTTTATATCACAAAAACCTGGCGGCAAGGGTGTGTAGACTTTGAAAATCCACTGTACTATATTTGCAGGGTATTTCCATCAGTCTTTTAATGGGAATAGTCGTGGCAAGGCAGCTTTGGCGTGTCAGTGAGATGGGCAGCCAGGTTCACAGAACACAGGCTATTTCATGTTTTAAAACCCCTTTGTGACGGTTTGTCTATAAAGTCGAGAGTTAGGGTGTGCTTTAAATGTAATATACATCACATATATCAAGAACTTATTAACAGGATGTATAAATAACTCCCTAGGCTCAAGCAATATATTACCTTATGTCCATTTAGCTGAAAATACATTGTTGGAAATTGGACAGTGTAATTGTCTGCTGGGCATTGGATGCTTTAGAGTCTACTGAGCCAATAGGTGGGAGCATTCAATGATAACTCACTCAAACAATCCACAGTTGACCGTTAAACTGGGCGGCTAACAGGATGAGAGTGAATCTTAGTGTGGTGACAATGGACAGTGAATCAATATATTGGTTTACAATGTATGAATGTGAGAATATGCTGTATGACTCCCCCAGGAGGATAGAGGGGTTACTGGTGGATAAAAGCTCAGAAAGTCAGTGACTATCCTGCCTCTTAAGTGGTAGATACCACTAATAAGCTTTCCCAGATCTAAGTTTCTAAACTTTTAAGAACCTTTCTGACTTGGAAAAAAAACGTCCTGTTCTTCAATGCTGTTTACAGGACTTTTTCAATCAATTGTATTGGTTGCAAATATGATATTCTCAATGGATGTTGTTAAGCAACACCAAATATAATGCTGGGTAAAAACTATACTGTGTCCAGACACATTTTGGGGAGAATTACTAAACTTAGGATGCCTAGACACTCCTTAACTTTAGACAGTAAACTTAACACAGTCAATATCCTGGCATTGTTTTGCTCTTTTCTGTCAAGATTTGGTGATGACATAACATTAACATTTTACTCTCACCTCCCGGTGACCAATGAATAATGGTTAGAGGTTCTTCACCTTTCCGGTTTTATCTGGCATTCAAATTTAAAAATGTTCGACTTTTGTCTAACGGACTCATTTACATGGGACCAAAATCTTTGACTTTGCACTGACTTTGGATGTGATTTCACTTCAAGATATAACCCTATTCTCTCTATGCAAAATGAGGCCTCAGTGCGCATTTTGCGAAGACATTTCCACAATTGCCAAAACAATTGCTCCTTTCTAGTTGTCTATGAACGCAACTGTACTCCTCCCTGTGTTGAGAACACCTTGCAGTGAGTGATAAAGAAAAGCAAAAGGCTTCAGGAGAAAAGCCTCATTGTTACCTTTCCTTGTTTGTATCCTCTTTATTTTCAGGACGACCCATCAATAATTGCAAGCAAAATCCCTCTGGCTTCAAATCAGTCTCGCTCTCCCTCTACCTTCTCATTTTCCATCTCGCCTTTGATTTTTTTCCCCCCCTTTGCATGTCAACACAGTCAAGTCCCTTGGTAGTGACATAGCTATCCTCTGTCACATCCACCCCCTCCGCGCAACCCATTACAATGACAATAACAGATAAGAATATTTATTATGTTAGCTCGCCACTCCCCATTCCTCCAAACATCTCTTGGGGGAGCCGCACCTCGCTATCACCCTCCAAAGCCTTATTCAGTTAACAGAGAAAAGAAAAAAAACATATCCACCCCTGGCCTTGATGCCTGCCTTTATCAGTCCTATGAAAGACGAGCTGGTGCATGAAGGCGTCTCATCTCCTCTGCTTCTTTTCATCTCTCTCCACTCTTCTCCCTCTTGCTTTTAATTTTCATCTCTCCTTTCCCACTCATTTTGGAGAAAAGGGACGGAAGGGAGGGGGGGAGGAGGCACGGCAAATGAGAGCGGGACGTCGGCTTGTGATAACTGCCATGCAGAATGGACATCTCCCTTGTTTATTGGCTTTTGAAATTCAATCCATTGTCTGGGATGGGAAGTGATAAAGGGAGTGGAAATACAGAGGCTCTTATCATGCCAGCTTCCTGAAAGAAAGTTTTTTTTTTTTTTCCGCCCTCCCTCCTCCAGATGCTTTCGTTTGTTGAGGAGCACGGTTGTTGTGCGCTTCGCCACATCCGAATAATGGTTTGTGAAAAATGCATTCATTCAACTGATTATTCGGATTCAGCCGTGCCACTGACTGGAGTGAGCAGTCACCACATTTAGAGGAGGCACACTATTGAGAACAGTCTTGGCTTTTTTGGGATGTATTTTTCCAAAATTCAGTGATGGTATGACACCCTCTGGTCACTACACAGTTCTAAAGCGCATATTTTAATTACCATCACCATCATCCTCCTTACATTTTCAGTGATGAATTTTTTTCGGCAGTTTGATGTATTGAGCTCATTCAAAAATTAACAAATAGATGATGCATTACTTTATATATTATGTTAAAAAATCAGCATGTACATTGTCATTTCAAAAAACAACAGTAAACAACAATAGCCAATGGGTATTGCAGATGAGACTTTATTTTCAACTACCTTACTTGGATGAATACATGTTAAAAGAATACTTAAATGAAAAGCCTCATCTTAGCCTTCTCTGTTTGAATATAAGACACGCAAATTTTGATCCCTTAGCAAATTGGTAGTCAATATATACACAGACAAAACACCGATTTGATCATTTCCACTATAGAAGTGCTCTTTCTGCATGAATGTTGCTCATTTGTGTGTGTGTGTCTCCAGCCTTGTGCATTTGCACATTTATATAATCTCCCGTTAAATGTTCCCTGTATATGAACAGTGGGAAAGTTTCGAGCAAAGCACAGAAAATGGCAAAAGAAAAGAGCCCAGATTCCTCCATCAGCCTCCTGCCAGCCGTGCAAAGCAGATCATTATGGTCTTGCATGCTGCAGTCACCCAAAGCTCTTCCAGCTTAATTGATTAGCTTTGAAGGTTTTGCATTGACGTCGCAGTTTAATCACCGCCACGAGAATCCAAGTTGACATTTTTGACATTCCCACATACATATAAGATATCTTAATTATCTTATTAGAGGGCCATTTTAATTAATCTTTCAGAGAAGAAATGATTGATTTTCAGAGGACAGATTGGAGGTTTCCCAGTCGTTACCTTGACATATTGTAATAAGGCTTATGTGCAGACAAACGGAGACGATATATTTGTTCTGGGTTTTTTGAAAAAAAATAAATATAACAATCGGAATTAATGCACACCAAAAAAAAAGCTAAATTGCTGGTATACACAGACCTTTGAAACAGTATTTTTCACTTTCTCTATTTAATCTTCTTTCCAATTATCAAAAGAATCATTGCCAGTCTTTGATAATGAGCAATTTCAGCTGTAGCAGTTGGGGGTGGTCCAAACAGTCATTTGGTACATTTTTGGAATTTGGGAACTTGTTTAGAAATATGTGTAGTTTGCAGAACACTGGTTCTGTTTGTGTGTGTGAAACAATAACAACAAATTACCAACAAACCCAAAAAGATACTTTTAACAATAATATAAGTCTACTGTAAAACATACAGAGATGAGTGGTGTACTTTTTATGAAAGAAACATGAAAGTTGGGCTTTTACACGCAGAAACAACCTACTGGACTTAGTTGCTGATAAAACATTGCAAGATTAATGCTTCGTTGTCAAATACTGTATATTCCAATAGACATAGGGTTTAGCACTAATTCAGCATGTTTTTCAATTTGGCACTCACTGGTCCCAACAGAGTGAAGGGTGCAACCCAGAATCTCAGTATCATCCCTCATGTCTGTTTAATGAAAAATGTAGTCGTTGGGATCACTTTGGAACAAATATATCACCTTTGTATATGCCCTCTCTGTGGACTCATTACCTGCTATTCCCTCACTGTCTGCTGTGGGGCTCTGTCGCACAGGAAATCAGCTTTCCCCACTCTCTCTCTCTCACTACACACCATTCCTTTGATGCATTCTCAACCAGCCCCAATAATATTTAGTCCTTGACATGTCAAATTTTGTCTCCGATATTGAATAAGGGATGGCCAGACTATGAAACGTGATGGTGGTATTGAAATAAACACTAGCAATTCAGTTTTGCTGCCTCTTGTTTACCCTTCGTAATAGTCACACTGATGATGTTCTCCAAGCAACAATTGCATCATTGTGACTATGTTTGCTGCCGTTGCGAAATCTCAGAGTTTAATTTATTATTAAGTTACCACAAGTTTAGCGCGGACATTAACGTCTCCACTTTTGTCATCCTCTCTTACCACAATAGCAGCTAGAAAACTTGATCTATATTTGATTTAAGCCCCTTACCCAAACAACATGTCCAGAAAACAGTGCAAACAGGCAAATACTCTATAAGTGTTGATGAGCTTTTTAATTGGATAGTTAAGAGGAGATTTGTTTAAAAATCCCTGGACACCCTTTGTGGCCACAAGGTTTTCACAAGACTTAAGTATTAATCACACAATTAAACACACAGGATTCACTGTTGAGTTGGACATCCTCTTGTGTTGTACCAGGCCGTGAATTCAGAGAGGGGGGGGGGCTCATTAATCCCCTCATTTTCCACGTCACCATAGGCACATCAAAAAGAAGAGGAAAAATCCATTCAGGTGTTAATTATATCAAATGTGCGAATGTGTGTGTGTCCATGGCAGCACAGGAACAAGTCGAGGAACGGAATATCCATTCAGGTGTTAATTACAATATATTTGTGTGTGCCTGTGCTGAAGAGGTCATTTGTATCATAGATGACACCGCCACTGAAACACATTAATCAATTAGTGGCTGCTGATAAAACCATAAGACTTATTGTCACGTCCCGTGTGGAATTTTTAGATTCCAATGATCCTTGTGTCTGTCTAACTACCAAGTTGGCAGATACAGACACTGACACACACGCACCCCCAATTAAAAGCATTGTTGTGAATAGGTCTGATTCTATATCGGTGTACTAGTTAACAATCCATCGTGGATAGCTAATGAGCTGCTACTGTTGCTGAGAGACTTGGAATCTTAAATTCCCTACATAGGCCGGACTGCTACTCATGTTTCTTCATGGATGCTTCAGTGGCAATGGAGGCTTTAGACGACAGGAATTTGGATTAAGCATGATGAGAAGTGAAATACCGTCAACGCCTTTTACACAGCGGGTGATGTGTGATTTAGTTTTATGATACTTAAAGAGTTGTGCGACAAAGAACACTGCAATTTCAGAAATACTGTAAGTTGTTACTTTGATTATCTGCACATTAAGATGGTACGATCCACCCATTCGCATGAGTGCATCAACTATAAAAATTCATGATGCGACTGGCTCAATTAAAAGGGAGTGGGCTGAGTATGATTTGAGATGAACTTGGGATGCATTTCAACAGCTTTATCCCCATAAATGGTTTTTAGACTCCTGTCCACAGATAGCCATCCAAGCCAAATCTTAGTTAAACTTTTAGATATTTTTAAACTGTGAGGTAGGAATAGTCAAGACATAAATCTGATAAGTTACTATTTTTCACATCTTTACCACACTGTTTGGTTCAGGAATTCAACCATGATTCACAGTACCTCTTAAGAGTTTACCATTTTAAGTGTACAGACAATCTTACAACACACAATGTTTTCTGTTTTAATTATCAATCACACTGTTCTCTTTACCCATTCATACCAAAAGTCCACTGTAATATTTAGTATATGTCACAATCCAAATTTCCTACACTCTTTTTGAGTAGTCTTTGCTTTCCCATGCACGATTCTTACTTCACCTAAACTAACCCAAACTGCAGTATTTTGTGATCAGTTAGTTTGGCATGCAGGTCTTATTTAGCATTCACATCTACTCAAAGCAACCACATCAGATTATGTTGACCTGTAGTTTCGCCTGATAAAAAATTACCATAGTTTGATATACAGGTTGCTCAACTCATTTTAGGCACAATCACTGAATTATAAAACAAAACCACACATGCAATAGCACCTGTACTTGATTAAAACACACTCTTGTTTTGAAGTTGCATTTTCTTAAATCACTGAGTGTAGATATACATTTTAGCCAACATGTGCTCAAGGCTTAGAGAAACTGTCAAGAGATAGTTTGCAGCAGATGAATGTGTAAACAGCCTTTTAGTGTCAAAATGTCATCCCACACAGTAGTGCACCTCCATTTACTGTCTCTTTCATGATGATAAGTGCAATACGTATTGAACGGAAGCATCAGCTATTATGTGTCACTAATAAGTAAACAGAGTGAATGGTCAGTAATGTTTGTAGGTGTCGGTTTTTATTATATGGCTTGAGGCTCATGTGTGGGTGCAAATTGAGCCATACACCCACAATGAGCTGTCAATATCCATGTTGATTAAACATCTGGAAGATGGGGTAAACATTTCTTTGAATAGATTCTCTAATGTTGCCTGTGTCGTCTTAACGATGACACACAAACAGTACTTGGAAAAAGCGTGAATTTCGTGTATTTACTGAAAATGGCTTTGGATGTTTTTCCACAATCGTCTTTTTGCCCTACGCATTTTATTGTTTGCTGTCACTGTGATTTTTGTATAATATTTCTCGAGCCCTACTGAGAGAATGAGATTTCCCTTGGTAATAAATGATGATGATGATGATGATGATGATGATGATGGCACTGCTGGGGGAAAGTTTTTTTTCATATTCAATTATATTATCAATTCAGCTTAATCTCCACAAAGGTGATTAAATTGGGACCAGTTACACAATTATGGCTGAAACTTTTCCCTGACGAATAGGCACAGAAGGGAGATGAGAAACAATTCAAAATATTGAAGCATGGCTAAGTAATATTTCAGGGATATAACCCGAGACCTTGTATTTTACTAATTCTTTGCCTTGTTCATTCAACTCATTTGTCAGAGACAAATACATGGTTGTAAAATCAACTCATTCATGAAGAAAATGTCAGTGTATGCTGTAAGAGATTTCGTTTCCTCTCGGTGAGCCTTGAGTGACCTAGCTTGGATTGATTGGAGAGAATTCTCTGTCAGACTATTGACAGCAGGGTTGTAAGGAAACAGGAAAATAAGGATGGACAATCTCACCCTGTCTGTTGGTGGAGATAAAAAAAAAAAAACCTGCAACTCAGGCTCTGTGTGCCATTCCTCCTCTTTTAACATATTTTCCTCTCTGCGCCTGTCGAAAAAGCAAGGCCACTTTGATCAGAGTGTTATCTGCACCGCTGCGGCCTAATCCGTGTATTTGCTCCGAGTCTTAGCTGGATCACCGCGCTCAAATCAAAGCAGTAAAGAGTCAGAACAGGCGAGGGCATAAACGTGTGGGAACACTCAGTCATACGGTTGGCACTGCACACTTTCAAACCCACTTTGAAAACTCGGCATCAAGACCGTTTGGCGACTTCAGACGCGCTATTTCCAACCCACTGAGTATGATCAAGATCAAGTTGGCTATACAGTATGAACGTTAATGGCATGTATTTCATGCATATGCATGCACTGATCAGGTAGACTAATTGCATTTTTAATACTTGCTGACGTCTAAAACTGATATCACATATTTAATATGAATTATTTGAATTTGTAACTTGAATATAATATGGACTCTTGTGACACATTCCTTATGATGTTTGGGTATCTCTATGTTAGTGTTTTACATAATTTTGTGATCTATCCTTATATATGTGATACCTATTTGGCGGACCACAATGTACTTAATTATGGTATGATGGTTTTGCAGTAAATCTAAATGCAACAGTTTTAAGACCTGATGTGAGAATTTTATTTTCACAATACCACATTGGTCTTTTGGACGTGAGAAAAGCAAGTTTAAACAAGGTCAATCGTAAGAGTTCAAAACCCCATGTGTATTACTCTAGTCAGTGCTCACAAAATGTTAAACAGCCACCTTTCATTCACCTTGGTGCAACAATCAAAACAAACAAATTTAGTAAAAATGGATTCATAAATCAGATGTGGCTGCTGAGATTATTACAGATCCAACTCTTTGACTGTGGCATCAAATTCAGAATGCCCTCTCGTTATTAGGTAATTTAATGCCATTCTTATGGCTTCCCAGAGGAAGCAATACTCATATGGAGATAGAAAAACAAAGCACAAAAAGGCAACACAGGGCTTGTGCTATAATGAAATAACTTATGGAGATGGCTCTCTCTCGAAAGCTGAGGAGGGTGAGCGTCTGTTGGCTCATATTATCTCCAGCTCTGTTTGGACTGACTGTTTACCTTATTCTATTGGGCACAGCATAGTGGATAAATAAATCCACATTTTTTTGTCTCCCATTTCAGTTTAATAAATGTTGAACTTTCAAATGTTTTTAATCCAAGAAAACTTTTTTACATTTGTTATTCAGTTTCATTACCTTGATTATAGGGATGTATGGCCACAACTACTGAAAAACATTGAATATAATTAGACCTTTTATCATAATGCAATCCTCGCTGTGGTGACCCTAAATCATCTGAATTTACTGAGGCGACTGTTACTGTTGAGATTTGTTAAAATAATTCATTTTGATGCAGTAAAATACATGCTTTCTACTTAGTTTTATTTTACTATCTGCATTTTCCTGAACTTTTTTTTGGATTCAGGGTTGATCAGGAGGTTTTGGTCTCTATATTTTATTCTTCTCTTGAGAGTAAGGAGTTTGCATTGTCATAAAAAAACAAATATTAATATGCAATTGTAAATAAATACTAATTGTTCCTGAACTACATTTTGATGAAAACTTCAAGTGTTTTTTGTGGGTGTCCAAACTTTGAAGTTGCACTCCCTGATCCTAGTTAGACTTTCGTGACCATAAACCAGATCCTCCTGCACACCAATACTTTCTTAACCCTATGTATTATGAATGAGTTTTAAAGAGAACAAAACTGAAAAGGGGGAAATTACCTAGCCACACATAAGTGGCAG